>NC_136069.1:594124353-594548853 GCF_964261635.1 Lissotriton helveticus | reverse complement strand
TTTTGAAAAAACCCGGGGCCGACATTAAAAACCTGAAAAACTTTCGGCCCATATCCCAGCTCCCTTTTCTCGCCAAAGTCTTGGAGCAACACGTGCTTGCTTCCCTTGCGCACCACCTAGAGGCTAACGACATCCTGCAATTTAATGATGAATTAGTGATGTTGGCAGTCCTAGATGATCTGAGACTGAGAGCCGATTCGAAGGACCCCTGCGCCCTGATTTTGTTAGACCTATCCGCGGCCTTTGATACCGTGAACCACGAGTTACTTCTGTCGCGGATGGCTGATTCCGGGGTGCAGGGCATTGCAATGACATGGCTCACATCCTTCCTAAAAGATCGCTCCCACAGAGTGCAGTTGGGAGATGCCGTATCCAGGTCAGGCACTCTCTCCATGCGGAGGGGTGACTTCTACTAGGGATTGCAGAACCCTACCTCGACTTTGCAGACCTGCAGCTGGGCATTGCGCTAGTGAGAGCTTCTTCTCCTGGGCTCTTCGGTCCCCCCCGCCTACACCTCGCGGCCGCCGAGCGGGGGGACTACATCCCCCAGAGTTCCTAGCGGCCCTGCCTACACACGCCGGCTGACGCGCACGGAGGCGCTTAAATCACCGGCGCTCCCCTGCAGGAGCGGGTGACTTCTACTAGGGACTGCAGAACCCTACCTCGACTTTGCAGACCTGCAGCTGGGCATTGCGCTAGTGAGCGCTTCTTCTCCTGGGCTCTTCGGTCCCCCCCACCGCCGCCTACACCTCGCGGCCGCTGAGCAGGGGGACTACATCCCCCAGAGTTCCTAGCGGCCCTGCCTACACACGCCGGCTGACGCGCACGGAGGCGCTTATATCACCGGCGCTTCCGCCGCGTCGCGGGACGCGCGCGGGAGCGCCCGAGGCTAAGCCCGGGCAAAGGGCGGGCCCTCTTAGGCCGTCAGAGGCCTGAGGAGACTGGACTGGGCCGGACCCCCTGCCTGAGTGACTATATACCTCTACTGTTGCAGAGTAAGTTGCTCCATATATTCCTCTGTCTGGCTGTCTTTTGTCAATACATTACCATGTCTACCACCGTGACAAGCCCGGACATTGCTTTGTCTGAAAGAGTTGGGGGTTTGTTGAATGGAACCTTGGATAATTATTTTATTAAAACATTTGCCTCATGGCTCTAAGGAACAATCCCTAGCAGAACGGCGGGCTGAGCGCCGTCGCTCGATTGAACGTTATAAGATTAGGACTTTGTCAGAGCCAATCCCTGCTGTTAATTCCTATAGTGAGCTTAGCCCTGATACTGTTAATGACATTTCATATATGAACAGTGGGCCCCTTTTGCTTAGAGAATGTTTGGCACCCTCTACCTGTCCCAATCAATTTGATGTTGATATCTCACCTCATAACTCTTTTAGTACACCCAGTGCATCTAAGGTACTGATTTCACCAACACCTATGCCTGGATAGTACGAGGTAAGACTAAAAGGACCATGCAACACAATATCTATGGCCCACCGCCAAATAAAAAGAGATGCAAGAGGATGGAACTATCCAAAACTAAGCTGAGTCATTCTGATTTTGGGAAAAAGCATAAGCCTACTAGTACCAATGTCATGGGTACCACAGCTGTCACGGAAGATGCAGGAACAGTGTTAGCTCCCTCACCATTGCCTCCACCTCTATATCCAGACAGTGAGGCTAACAACGAACATGATCGAATGGTTGATGGGCCACAATCAGCTCATACTAATGACCTATTGGATAGTATCGAACTCATAATGAGAAGTTATACACTAGCAATAGTAGAAAGCCTAAAAAGCATGGAGGAAAGATTAGGGAAAATAGAGGTAGACCTGGGAAGAAAGGGAAATTCCGTCAGGTTAGTAGAAAACAAAGAGTCAACAACTGCACTAATTTCTTCTCAAGCCACTACATCCGCCCATAATCCTCTACCTGAAGTCATTAAAGTAGTACCTTCTGCCACCATTTCACTCACTAACATAATACCAGCTGTACCATCTGCCACTAACCATCCATCTACAAGGACAACACCTGCACTCAAATACCCCCACATTCAAAATACAAATCAGCGAAAAGTACCTATAACAAAGTCGGTAACAAAATCTAACCGCATTCCCGCTACTTCTCTTAACAAGCCTGTAAGGGATGTGGGTATTCCATCAACTGGGCCACCGAGAATGGAGGAGGAAGGTTATAGGCATCCTAGGGGGGCACAAGGCAGGAGACCACCAACAGAACTCCCGCCAGAAGCTGTACCATATGTGGTGGTTCTCACTGGGGTACCAGAGTTGACTGAGAATAAGCGGGAAGGTTTCTACCAATTGAAGAACAAGATAATGCATTGGCTGACTTCATACAGACCGATAGCTAGCAATATTAATGGCGATATAGTTCATGTTCGCCGCCTCCAGTGGCTAGGCGGAAGACCTAAGGACATTGGGGGAGACGTGGTTGTAGTTAACTTCAGGGACCAAAATGCAGTTCAATATATACTAAACTGGCCACAGGGCAATGCCAACAACTGCATCACCCCTCGCCCTTTAACATATTTTTATCCGAGATCTGTAGTATTTCCATCCCAACCTTTATATAGTCATGTTTTCTCCACCAATTATTTTCCAAACATGGAGAACACTAGGAATTCTGCTCATATGTATCATCCAGTACCAGCTCTTGACACACCTGGGTGGAACACCATACCCCCCAGATTTAATACAACTGTACATCGTAGGATGGATTATCGCATGCCATTCACGCCACTGGAGACAATGAACAGGTACGACATATTCAGTGGTCTGGATGAATGCGATTGAAGTCTACAGAATCGAGGGGAAGGGAGAGGAGGTGCAATTTTTCCTGGTTTGGATGGAGCCGAGGTGGATGACGGGAAAGGAGTTTCCAGGGTAGATATTTTAATCACTGCAATTAGCTCATCAGAGGAAGCATTAAATTCACCCCACTACCCCCGGCACGAATCAGGAGTCGCAGACTTCAACAATGACCCCAATAGAGTGAGAGAGATAGTGAATGTCACATCCAACTATTCTATTGAATATGATAATCAATCTAGTTGCTTGGTCATGTATGAATCAATCAATAGCGATAATAGAGCCAGGGAAACTGAGATTGCTATACCCAATCTCTGCACAGTTAACGCCAATCTCACCAGTTTTCCGGTCGAGGAAAGAGAAATAGTGACAGAGGGATTGCAGGGTATTAGCCAGAATCAGTTGGGGCACAATGCTCTCCACGGGGAAGTTAGCTTGTGGGGTAATAATGTCCACAATGTATTACAGATACACACGGGGGGTCAATTCTTGGCATCCTGGAATGTGGCAGGCCTTAAGAATAAGATGGCTTCCAGTGACTGGGCCATCTTTATTGACAATTATATGATAGTCACTATGCAGGAAACCTGGGCAGTTGAACCACAATTTAGACCAGGGTACCTTCATTTTGCGATAGTAGCAACCCAATCTAGTAAGGGAAGACCAATGGGGGGCCTGACCACATGGGTCAAGCAGGATGACAGATATACAACAACCCAACTTGCAACCAATTCCAAGGACATATTGGCGGTTAAGTTAAAATCCCCCATTTTCGGTGAACTAATTATCTTTAATGTATATGCCAGGGGGAAACCAGGGGGGAAAATGTCAGAGGTAGTTGAGGCACTGGGACATTATGTTAGAACCTGGAGAGGAGGTGCTAATGTATTAATATGTGGAGATTTCAACTGCTCCTTCGAGCCCCTGGATGACAGCGACCTAGAGCTCACTGAGCTTGAAGATACTTGCTGGCAAATTCCCCCATTAAACATACCCCCTATAAAAAGGTGGACCCAAGCAGCCCTTCAACTCAAGACCTTTAGTCTTGAATGTGGGCTAAGAGCAGTAAATGGGAGAACGCGTGGGAATAAGCAGGGTAACCCAACATTCAATAATGGCTTGAGCACAAGCAGAATTGATTATATACTAGTGAATCTTGAATTTTGGTCCTCTGTTTGTGACATGACTATAATTCAACGAATAGAGAGTGATCACAACCCGCTCAGCCTTGAGATATTGCTCTTTAAGGGACAAGAAACATCGAAAGTCGATACAGTAGATAACGATATCGTCATGACAAATGATACAAGGCGGCTAAGATGGGCTGAGTGTCTGGGTAATCCCCATTCTATTAATGAAATGAATGTTTTAGTTAAAGAAGCAACTGCAGAAATACAGGGTCAGTTATCCCACGAAGATAGCGACATCAGGGTAGTCCATATTCACTCGACCCTTTTTCTTAAACTTAGCGAATTTTTTTGTGTTCCTAAGAAGAGTCTTTCTGGCAAAGGAAGACGGAAACCCGAGTCATGGTATGATAAAAATTGTAGGTCAGCATATAAATCCTTAGCGCTAGCAGTGCGATCTAATGACAGGGAGGTCATACAGGGCGCTGGAAAACACTATAAAAGGATGCAATACGTTGCAAAAAAAAGACTGGGACAATAAATATTGGGATGAGCTGTTCGAAGCAAGTAAGTCTAGAGATATGACGGGCTTTTGGCACCTTGTGAGGTGGGACAAGGGGAATCAAAAACCACAGGCAGAAAATCACGTCCCTCCAGAACGCTGGATAATGTATTTTAAGTCCCAGTTTGCTAACGTAAACAGCGTACCTATAACAGCTCTGGACTTTATCAGCTGTTCCATACCTACTAGCCCACTAGTGTTCACAAGGAAAGATGTTGAATATGCCCTCAATTTAATACCCAAAGGCAGAGCCCCGGGCCTAGACAAAATTCCAGCAGATCTCTTTTTATATAATAAAGAAGTCTGGGTCCCGTACATAGAATTGTTAGCAAATGCCATTGCGAGAGGGACCGCCTTGCCGGACACATGGCGGGGTGCTGAAATTATACCTATTTTTAAAAAGGGGGACCGCGCAGACCCAGCTAACTATAGGCCGATTAGCCTGATCGCCTGTATTCAAAAGGTTGTGGCTAGGATGATACTTCTTAGGATTCAGAACTGGCTAGAGGAATCGGGGGTCATGTCTAATTTACAGGCTGGTTTCCGACCCTCTACCAGTACAGTTGATCAAGTTTTTAGGTTTTCCACAATATACTGGAAATGGGTGATTTTAGGGGGCGGTACACTATACGCAGCCTTCGTCGACCTGAAGGCAGCGTTCGACCTTGTTCCACGAGATAGGCTATGGCGAGCGCTTCACGAACAAGGCATGCCTCCTGAACTGCTCGCAGTTTTGATAAAATTCCATGATAAAAACTACGCGCAGGTGAGATGGGGTAACCAGAGTCAGGTGACCGATAGATTTCCGACAGCAAGAGGCGTCCGACAAGGATGTGTATTGGCACCCACATTATTCACGCTATATATCAACCGGGTCATAGAATATTATAGGGACTCTTATACAGATGCACCTAAACAGAACGGTATCTCGGTCCCGTTGTTAATGTTTGCCGATGACACCCTTCTAATATCTAAAACACAGGAAGGGCTCCAGAAAGCAATCGGCTGCTTTGAAACATTCTGCAACGACTATGGCCTATTTGTCAATGTATCAAAGACAAAATTCATTGTAATGCATAAGCATAGGAACATCAGGGGCAGAGTTTTCATGAACGGGGAACTTTCAGAACAGACGGATAGCTTTAGTTATTTGGGCATAACACTAGGTTCCAGGCTTCAGTGGAAGCCACATATGTCATTCCTAACCTCCAAGCACGCACAGTTGGCTGGTGTTCTATTAAGAGAGTTTAAGTCCTCAGCTACCAAACCAATGACCCCAGTACTCAAAATCTATGACACTAAAGTGAGATCTTCCATGTTGTACGGAGCAGAATTGTGGGGGGTTTCCGATATAACGGGCTTAAAAAACGCACATAACAAATTCCTCCGCTCTATAACAGGGCTACCACATTCAACACCACTTGTACCATTACGCATGGATTTGGGGGGTCACAGCATACAGGACATTTGTAGGTTTAGACCAATTTCATATTGGAGGAGACTATGGGTGACGCCCGAACTTTCTCATTACGCGCTAGCACTCTTGGAAATGCGAAATATGGACTCAGGGGGAAAAATGTTATGGTTCAGGAAGGTTAGATCCCTACTTAAGGCCTTGGGTATGGAGGATCACTGGGAAAACCCCCAGGAGACTATTTTTCCCTCAAAACAAAAGCTAAAAGAAGCCTATTGGGCACTGATATCCCAAGAGGAGTTTCAGTCACATACTGCTCCATCATTTACCAAGGCTTTTTTGGAGCTGAAACATACTCCCTCGTATGAGAGGTATTGGGATCTCATTACAATGCCATATGATAGGAAACTGTTTCATCAGTACAGGGTAGGAACCCTCCCACTTAACACGGTTACCTGCAAATGGAAAACCAGTAAAAATGACCACATGTGCCCTTTCTGTATAACATACCCAGAAAGTATAGCTCATGTCCTGTTTGCTTGCCCAGAGTATAAAGCTCCTTGTTACAAATGGATTAGGTCGATCTGTATTCAAAAGGGGATTCAGACTGGGACAGTAGCACTGAGGATATTTCAAACCGACTGTTCAGACACTATGGTGATTGCGATTGCAAACATTTTTAAATGGATGTGGATAATCCGTAGTGGTAAACTGAAAGTATTGCAGCCCCTATAAATTTACTGTGGTATTTTTTGTGGAATACCAATCTTATTAATCTTAAATGTTTTTACAAAAACGTAGTATTTATTTTTTTAATTGGTCGAGTTGGAATACCATTTATGTGGCAATCCTAATCTGAAGATTTTATGATGTATTTTTCTGCTAATATCAAACAGAATGTAATGTTAATGAAACGTGTTTTTTTCTTTTTTTTTTATATGTTAATGTGTGTCTTTTATGACTAACGGTCGAAATAAAGACTAATTTGAATTGAATTGAGTCCCTCAGGGATCCGCATAGTCTCCCCTTTTATTTAATGCCTACCTTCAGCCCTTGATAGCTGCGCTCAATCAGTTGGAGTGCCAGATTTACAACTATGCAGATGACACTCAAATTATCATTCGGATAGACAACTCCTTACCAGCGCAACAGAAAGTACAGAACATCTTAAAATTTACAATAAACTGGATGTCGGCAAACTATCTTAAAATCAATCCAGATAAGACGGAGGTGCTGGCAGTCACTAGTGACGCCAACCCCTGGAACTGTCTCTTCTGGCCATCCGAGTTGGGCAAATACCCTGAGCCAGCTACAGCAGTCAAAAGCCTGGGATTAAAAATCGACAACAAACTAACCTTGGCTCTACAGGTATCTACCACTATCGGGGTTTGTTCCAACATAATCAGGCAGCTGCGAAAACTGGCCCAGCTACTCACCTTTGAGACCCTCAAACGTGTGGTTGTAGCACTCATTTTATCCCGTCTGGACTACGGTAATTCACTTTACCTAGGACTCCCAGACTACCAACTGACCAGACTCCAGACCACCATGAACGACGCGGCCCGGCTCGTGTTTAAAGTCCCGCGACGCACTCATGCCTCCCCCCTTCTACGCCAGCTACACTGGCTCCCCATCAGACAGAGGATCAAGTTCAAGGGCTTGTGCATTGCACACAAAGCCATCTACGGCAATGCACCAATTTACATAAAGAATAGCCTTATGAACTACGCCCCTACCAGAGCACTTCGATCCTCGGAAGCCAGGTTGCTAGTCTGCCCCCGCACCCGCCTGTCCTCTATGGGAGGCAGAGCCTTTTCGGCTATCATTCCACAGATCTGGAATAGACTGCCTGATAACCTCCGTAAGGAACACCTCCTGTTTAGGAAACAGCTCAAAACCCTCCTGTTTAAAGAAGCCTGGGGCGCGCAGTAAAGTACCATCTCCCCACCCGCAACACTAAGCAGGCCCCTCTATCAAAGCGCTTAGAGACCATTGGTGATAACGCGCTATATAAATATAAATTACAAATTACAAATTACAAATATGAACTGATCGTTCTCCTGGCCTGGCTCATAAAAGGTAGTGAAAAATCTGAAATTTACGCACTGTATGATTTGCGTAATTATGAACAAAAATCCTGGGGTGAAAGCATATAAACTTTTGAGTATTGTATGATCAGATATTGACTTCACCTTGTGTTAACTTACTTCTTTTGATTTTCCATAGGGGCGATAACCCATATGCACAAATCTGGTACATTTAGGCATTTGTACTGCCTGTTTATTTCCCCTTTTTTTTCTTCGGAGGTAACGTGTTTTACCCTGGGGACATTTTTTCCCCCCCATCTTTTTATTGAAGTATGGGGGTGTTCCATTCTCTTTCATATATGGAAAGCGCGTGTACTCATGATGTTTGTGTACGTTACGTGGGAGTGGCCTGCACAATTTTTGTCGATGCCCACAGTCCTACGAGTTTGTGCATTTCACTTAATTTTGATTGATTGCAACAGACACCTGTCCTTTCTCGCCCCATTCCCTAAATGTAGTACTGCGATCATCTGCCGTGCCAGCGGAAAAGTCCACTGATTCAATACGCATTTACTCTTTACTAACAGGGGCACCTGCACGGCCTCGAACAGAGGGGTTATAGTTTAGCACATAATGGAACATGATAACATACGAAGTATGGCCGTCAACCTATTTATTTTGTGGCTTGGCACAGTCTATTCTATTCTGCTCTATCACATTTAGATGATAACAATTTTAGATCGATAAAGCATATTCAGTCTGTTCTGGTGATTGAATGCGAATACATTTTCTGCATACAAAAATAGTGCTAATCTTTGTTGATACAATAGTTCATTTTGCATTAGTGTCGTAGATGGGACAATGTTAAGAAGCAATTTAAATGAAATTCATTTAAATGTCAGCCCTCATGCTTGCAATTTTTCTATAATTGGTTATTTAATTAAAATAATTCTCATAGTCATTAATTTAGACTACAACTTGCTGTGTGCTGACATGTTTTAATTACATGGTATTAACAAAATTGATATGCTTTAAAAAAAAAAGCGTGTTGAAATTTTAAATAAGAATAAATTAAAATTCTCAGAGATCACCGTACTTACAGTACTTTAAAAATGTTGATCATTTTAAATGCACCTTAAATACTAAGCGGTGCTGTGTTTTCATTCATATGACATTTCAAACCTTTATTTTCTTGTAAGAAGTCTGATATGTTTACACTGCACATCCGTCTTGGACCTTTTAACTACGAACGCATGATAATTAAGGAATGAAAAAATGAAATATTAATGGGAACCACGGAAACCACAAAGAAATAGAAGGAGATGTTCTACTTGAATATTAGCTTTGATGTTTTTAGGATCTATCTATGAACTGCTTAATGGCTGAGAGACTTTAGCTGTATCGTGCATCACATAACAATTATATGGTTTATTATTTTGATTCATTAATGGAGGGAAAAAAATAAAACACTCGAAAAGTCGCCTACTGTGATAATGGAAATTGAAGAAAAACCGCGAGCCGGCTTTTTGCTTTAGTATCTGAGGAAGAACTTTAATAGATGATATTTATGCTCCTTTACATTCTCATTACAATTATTGTCACAAGAGCATACAAATGTATACCCTTTTCCATTCTAATTTCAACATATGAAAATTAGAACTTCGCTGTTTTGCATGCTCGGAGAATTGAAGTGCTCTTCTATATTGCTTTGACCTTTTTAATATTCTGCATTTTAATTGGATAGCCGTTCCGCTCCTCCCCAGGACGGCCAATACAATGCTAATATATTTACCAGTAAGAGGTAAACCTCGTAATGAAAGTTAAGTGTTTGCAAATGTTCATATTGTATTTGAATAGGATTTTCGTCTAAGACAGAGAAGAGGGGACATTGGTTTGAGATTGTGTGATTCCTCACTGAAGAACTTTAAAAAGCTAACAAAAAAAATCCCTGAAGTTAAAACAAAAATAAAGATCGGAAATCTGCTTTCCAAAAACCATTCAGCCATTTTTTGTATGTCTTGGGATTATCAATGAGCGCAGACTTAATGCAACTCTAGCCACCGCCATACGGATAGTTTTCTGTTATAGCGTAGCATGTCTGGGGAGTCAGAAGGAAACAAATATGAAAGGGGTCATTTACCAAGCTTTATTCACAGCGCAAAGCGATGGAGAGCACTGCTTTGATTTACCTACCACTGTGAAAGCGTGCATGCTCAGCTAGGGGAGTAGCCTGGTCAGTAAGGTTGGAGGGGGAAGGTGAGCTTCAAATTTTCCAATAACCAGGCTGGCAAGACTTTAAAGCAGAGAGGGATAGAGTGTGTGTGTGTTTTGCTCTTTGTTTATGTAAACATTCCTTCTGAAATTAGACAGATACTTCAACATACCGATTGAAAGCACCTATACCCAACAATTTACCAGAAAATATATTTTATTTGGGGGGTAAAACACCCCAAACACTCCCCCCCGAAGCTACGCCCCACTGCTTCCGAGCAATGCAACAAAAGAAAAATAAAATGATAATAAAAGGATGTTATCGTTTTATGTTTCTCTACGGAGCCAGGTTGGGTGAGGTGGGGCTGGGCTTCTGTCACAGTGCAGGGGGAGGAGCGGTATATGCCCCTTAAGTGCGCATGATGGTTTGGCCGGCCAACAGTCATGTGCACTTACCATGTTCTCCACCAGGCTGTAGTGCACAACCTGGGTGGAGACCATACACCGGCTTGCAGTACCCACCTGAAATCGAACCAGGGTGGTCAGACCAATCACGACTGTGCTGTCCTGCTGACAGCAGCGTCGTGGTTGACTTAGGGGAGCCTGGGTGCTTCCTGCTTCCTGGAGCGAGGAAGAGCAGAGGACGGCGAGAAGCGGCATGAACCGGCAAGTAATCTTTATTTTTCATCCCTCCACCACCCCATTCCATAGCAGCCGCCACTGCCCAGCGCAACCTTGCACAATGCCACATGAGCTACCGTATAACTAATACTAAATAACCTCCGTGAAGAGTAATGTCAACTGCTATCCAACGTCGCGCTTATCTAACAAGACCGTTCTCTGATTTCATCGCTAAAGTTTACTGTGCGGTGCAGGCTTAAAATAAAAGTGCGTAAATATTAGCATGTTGACAGCAACAATTGACTAGGCATTATGACGTGGACCGAAAGAAAGTGTCCTAAACGTTCCACGCTCAGTACCAGCCGCGGTCAGTAGTGGGATGACCTGCATGGCGGTGACGTAGGGAGGGGGAGGGGCAGGATGGGGAGATAGATACATAAATAAATGAAATGAATTTCGTTGCGTGCACTGCATCACCAAATGCGATGCAGTGCGCGCAACAAAATTCGTTTTATTTATTTATATGTTTACTTACCTGTAAAACTCCGTAATCCATACATTACTACCCCCCACCCTGCCCCTCCCCCTCCCTACATCACCGCCCTGCAGGTCATCCCACTACCGACCGCGGCTGCTCAGTACCCTCACTAATACATAAGATGGGTGAACATTTTCAAATCCAAGAATGTATGATAACTGTGGATGTTTGACTTCAATGCAGATAATATTGTTATTACTGTTTGACCCCATAATAATTTAGTCAATACTACTTGCCCTTTGAAAGATTTATTAGATGTTTCACACACAGCATTTACTACATTATTTTCATTTAATTCTCAGCTACAGGTAATATAGTAACTATCATACAACAGTGTCTGCTATAGAGTTCACAAGGACAACACTCTTTGAAGATACTGTTTGTTGTTTTTGCGATGGAGCATCCTTAACACCAATATATAAATTAGTGACTCTTACACAACATGACTTAGGCAACATGGAATACATTAGAAGATGGGGTCGAGGTGGAGGAGGAGTGATTGAACCTCTGAGACCTTCATTTCAACATGAAAACTGGGCTACATAGTGTAAAAAAGGTACACTGTTCTGTATATTTCTTGGTTTGGGGGTTTCAAAGGTTAGGTTACGTCCCCATGTTATGCCTAGTATTTTGATGTAAACAGATATGTATTGCTGCACTCAGAGTATACATCATATCAGCTGGTAATTCATGTTGCTCTCATGTGAATTGCAGGGTCTGAAATCTACCAACAATAGAAGTCAACTTTGACAATATATCCAGAGACATGATCCCAATCTCATTTTATTTCAGCAGACTTGACAAATTGCCCTTTTGGATGCCATAGGTAAAGTCTTCGCAAATTCCTTCTGAAGATGATCAATGATTGGGTGGTTAAGGGTGAAATTCTACCCCTCGAACAGACTGGGTTTAGGCAAAGGCATGGAACTATGGATAACCTAACGGCTTTACAAGTTATAACTGAAAAATACATTAAGGTCCGAGGAGGGAGAGACTATGCAGCCTTCATAGACTTCTCCACAGCATTTGATAAAGTAGATCGTCCTTTGCTGTGGAGGAAACTATCGGACCTTGGTATGCCGACCACCCTTCTGGTGCTAGTTCGGGCTCTTCACTCTGATACTTGGTGTAGAGTCTTGATGGGAGGGGAAAGAGGTCTATCTCAAGCTATTACTTCGGCAAATGGTTTAAAACAAGGTTGTTTACTGGCCCCTTTATTATTTTCCCTGTACATATCCGACCTCCCCTATGCCCTGTCTTTATATGAAGGTATCACCCCGGTATTGGGGGGTAAATCGATTGTCTGTCTGCTTTATGCAGACAATATTTTAATGCTGGACTTAACACCGAGGGGATTAAATAATCGTCTGCAGGCACTACATGAATACGCTGAGGCCCACCACTTAAAGATAAATGTGTCAAAAAGTAAAGTAATGTGCATGACGGGAAGGAAAAAGCTGAAATACGGGAGTTTTGCCTGGTCTGTAGGTGGACAAAAACTGGAAGTGGTAACATCTTATGTCTTCCTAGGAAAAACAATAGAAGGACATTTAAGTGATAAGGTTCACATAGCAAATAATACTCGGAAAGCAATGGCACAAGGCAAAAGTTTAATCTCCCTCTATAGATCTACAGGCAGAAGACACTTTGCCTTTTTACTAGAGGTTTTCCGTGGTAAAATCCCAGCCTCCTTATTGTACGGCATCGAATTACTTGACCTTTGAAAATGGGGCTTTTAAAATATAACGGAAGGCAAAATCTTACGGTATTTAACCTCAGTTAATACTGCCTGTTCTGTGGTTGCCCTTAGGTTGGAACTTGGTCTGCGTAGTAGTTGGGTTCAGGGCCTTGCAGGGATAGTGCGATGGGTTTCAAGCCTCGCAAAGGGACAACCTGGTACACTAAGATATCTTATTCAGAAAGAAATGTTAGGACCTCTAAAAGAACATTGTTTAATTGTAAAAAAATTTAGAATTGCGGTTGATCTTCTTCAATGAGATGAATCTGTACTTTTTACTTTATCTCCATATCAGCTGAAGGCCACCCTGAAACTGGCTTCCTGGAAATTAAGCTTTAATATGGATAGGGAAGCCCGTATTTCAAAGAAAGGTGTTGTTCTGGCTATTGACTCCTGTCTGATAAGAAAAGTACAACCTTAAATCACTTGGAATCTCCCCCATGGAGTACGCCGTTTTTGGCTCTTATTGAGGCTGGATCTTCTCCCTCTGAATAATGTATTGTCTAGATGGCATGGTTCCTCAGCTATGTGTAATTTTTGTAATAATTCAATTCAGGATGTTACTCTTGTGCTTTTTGTCTGCCCGGCTCTACTTTTACATCGGCGTAAGTGGATGAGACCAATTTGCCAACAATTAACTATTTTGTCTGCCACCGCATTTATAGACGCCATTTACAATCCACCTAATGAAATGTTCTGCTACAGAATTTTTAACTTTTTTAAAAGCTTTTTAGATATATACTAAAATTTCTTTTTTACATATACGGACGTTATGATCTTTTTAGAGATTCTATCTGATGTTTTTAAAATGTTATCTCTGTATCCTTTATTCGACTGTATGAGTGGGCTTCCTTTATGGCAGCATACGACATCTCCCTGATGCAAGAGACCTGGGCACTAGAAGAGAGCTCGAGCCCGACCTTTGCAACATTTGATACTTTGGCAGTATCTACAGGCAGAGGCCGCCCATCGGGAGGGCTATCAATTTGGATAGGAACCCACCTGGGAATCCAAGCAACTAAAATTCAAACAAATTCCCCGGATATTCAGTGTATCTTAATAGAACCTCCAAGCCAACCCCAAGTAGCAATAATAAACACCTATTCGAGGCCAACTAGGAATGGTCAGGAATCGGCTACATTTAGAGCCCTGAACCCCTTCATCCAAGGGCTAGACCCCTCTATTTCAATAATCCTTGGAGGGGATTTTAACTGCCAATTTGAACCTCTGGGCAGTCTAGAACTGGGTGATCAAGATGAGGTAGATGCACTATGGCATATCCCGGATCCGAACATTGCCCCTGTCAGGGCGTGGACACCTCTTGTCCTCCAAATAAAATGTTTCTCCCTTGCGAGATCCCTGCGGGCGTGCAATGGGAGACTGGACCCTAACCGCCCAGCAAAGGCAACTTTTTATCGGGCAAATAAAACAACCATCATTGATTACCTAATGGTGGATGCTAAAAACTGGGATAAGCTGAAAGAATTTAGGGTCATTCAAAGACAGGACAGTGATTACAATGCCCTGGTAGTAACTTTCAAACCAGGGTCATTTGGTTTAACCACCTCTGATCACATATCTGCCACGATGATACTCCCTCTCACGCTAACCAACAATAGAAGGAGGGTTAAGTGGCCTCACCTTGTAGATTCAACCTTGAAGCTTGCCAAAATCTACCAACTCGCTATCCCTTTTCTAGAGCAGATGGGTGACTCGCCTGGTTGGCAGCAGGCACTAGATACGCATAAACAGCTAGTCGAGGTGCTAGGCGATGTGTTTTATCCCAAAGCAGAATTAAGAAGCATGTCCCAAAAACACGCCCCTGGTTCAACGATGCGTGCAGGAACTCGAAAAAGGAGCTCCTTGCGGCAATCAAGGCTAAAGATAGAGAGAATATTAGGGCAGCTAGACTGACTTACAAAAAGGAGCTGACCAGGGGTAAAAGAGAGTGGGAAGAAGACAGGTGGGAAGAACTCAGAAGTGCCCTTGTGACAAAAGATGCCAAACTATTCTGGGCATTAGTAAATTCCGGTGCAAATGATGGCGGGGGACCCCTCTACCAAATATCCCCACCTCAATGTGGGAGGCACATTTCTCTGCACTCTACACTGGCCCTGTGACTGGCTACAGCAACCATCTGGATAGGTCTGGGACGCCAGAGCTAGAAGGTTCCACCTGGATCTCTCCTGCCCAAGGCCCCCCGCACGAGTGTCGACTGCGGGGGGCCTTGGGCATGGGATACCAGGTGGACCATAGGGACACCGAGACGAGGATGGCCCCGAGAAATGGCGAGAGTATCTCGGCTAAGGATGTGGAGACTGCAATTATTAGACAACTCCCTAACAAAGCGCCAGGCCTCGACAGGGTACCGGGTGATCTTTTCCGTTCCCAGCCAAAGATCTGGGCTCCGTACCTAACTGTATTATTTAATGCAGTCCTATTAGGGGCAAAGATACCTGACACCTGGGCGGGGGCCGAAATTGTCCCCATTTTCAAGAAGGGGTCCCCTTTGGAGCCATCAAATTATAGACCAATAAGTCTCCTGGACACTACCCAGAAACTGATGGGCCGGATACTCCTGGATAGAATAATGGGATGGGCGGAGGAGTATGAAGTAATGTCTACCCTGCAGGCCGGTTTTAGATCTGGGATCTCGACCATGGACCAACTCTTTAGGCTGCAGGTCCTCTTTTGGAAGACCGTAAGTATCGAGGGTGGCAGCCTCTACTTGGTCTTCGTCGACCTGCGGGCCGCTTTCGACCTTGTGCCGAGGGAGAGTTTATGGAGGGTCTGAAACGGTTTCATAAAGGGAACTATGCCCGGGTGAGGTGCGGGAAGAACGGGGAACTATCTGCTCGTTTCCCTGTAACTAGAGGCGTCCGCCAGGGCTGTGCCCTGGCACCTACGCTCTTTAGTCTTTACATAAATGGTCTGGTGGGGGAACTAGATAGAGTCAGGGATAGTGATGCCCCCTGGTTGGCGTCAGGTCGGGTGCCTGCTCTGATGTTCGCAGACGACACCCTATTGTTGTTGCGAACATCAACAGGCATCCAGCGGGTTCTGGACGGTTTTGTTTTATTCTGCGCTTCGCGGGGAATCGAGATTAATCTAGAGAAAACTAAATTTATGATCTCCGGTCCCCCGAAACGCACCCGCCCTAGCCCTACACTAAACGGCACCCCGCTCGAAAGGGTGAGAACCTTTGTATACCTGGGGGTCACCTTGACTGAGGACTTTGGTTGGGGCCCACAGGTAGCCAAATCTACCCTAAAGCTCTCACAGATATTAGGGGGTATAGGTAAGTTCCAGCGGTCAACGCAATTTAAGCCAGTCTCCCCAGCGCTTGAAATTTATAGTGTTCAAGCTAGACCTGCTGTAACCTACGGTGCAGAACTTTGGGGACATTCAAGCATATTAAGCCTTCTCAGGGTTGAACGGGCCTTTATGAGGAATCTGATTGGTCTACCCCAAAGCACCCCGCTCATACCCTTGAGATTTGATCTAGGTGTGGAGCCCATCTCTGAACTACTAGCGGCCCGACCCCTCAAGTCAAGTCAAGTCAGAATTTATATAGCGCACTGCATACCCATAGGGTCTCAAGGCGCTTGAGGAAGGGGGGGAGGTTTATTTATCGAATATCCATGTTTTAAGTTGTTTTCTGAAGGCTAGGTGGTTTTGAGTAAGGCGGAGGTGGATGGGAAGGGAATTCCAGGTCTTGGCCGCTAAGTAGGAGAAGGATCTTCCTCCCATGGTGGCTTTGTGGATGCGCGGAACAGCGGCGAGGGCTTGGTTGGACGAACGCAGCTGGCGGGTGGGGGTGTAAAAGGAAAGGCGCGTGTTGAGACTGTCAGGTCCAAGTTCATATAGGGCTTTGTGTGCGTGGGTGAGGAGACGGAACGTTATTCTCTTGTTGACGGGGAGCCAGTGAAGGTCTTTCAGGTGAGCGGAAATGTGGTCTGTGCGGGGGATGTCTAGTATGAGTCTGGCTGAAGCATTTTGGATGCGTTGGAGTTTTTTCTGTAGTTTTGCGGTGGAACCGGCGTAAAGGGTGTTTCCGTAGTCCAGACGGCTTGTAACCAGTGCGTGGGTGACCGTTTTTCTTGTTTCGGTGGGGATCCAGTGAAATGTTTTTTTGAGCATGCGTAGGATGTTGAAGCATGAAGATGAGACGGCGTTGACTTGTCTGGTCATCGAGAGTGAGGAGTCCAGGATGATGCCCAGGTTCCGTGCGTGGTCCGTCGGTATGGGGGCTTTTCCTAGGGCCATTGGCCACCAAGAGTCGTCCCAGGCGGAAGGGGATGAGCCTAAGATGAGGACTTCCGTTTTGTCCGAGTTCAGTTTCAGACGGCTGTGCTTCATCCACTCGGCTACTTCTTTCATCCCTTCGTGTAGGTTGGTTTTGGCGGTGGTTGGGTCTTTGGTGAGTGAGAGGATCAGCTGAGTGTCATCAGCGTAGGAGATGATGTTGAGGTTGTGTTGACGTGCGATGGTTGCGAGGGGGCTCATGTAGACGTTGAAGAGGGTGGGGAAGAGTGATGATCCTTGCGGGACGCCGCAGATGACTTCGGTGGCCTCTGATTTAAAAGGGGGGAGGCGGACTCTCTGAGTTCTTCCAGCGAGGAACGAAATGATCCAGTCCAATGCTTTTCCTTGAATTCCGATGTTTCTGAGGTGTTGTATCAGGGTGCTATGGCAGACTGTGTCGAAGGCTGCGGAGAGGTCAAGGAGGATAAGGGCGACTGTGTCTCCGTTGTCCAGTAGTGTTCGAATGTCGTCTGTTGCTGTGATGAGGGCGGTCTCGGTGCTGTGTTTGGCTCGGAAGCCAGACTGTGAGGAGTCGAGTGATTTGTTGGTTTCGAGGAAGGTGGCGAGCTGATTGTTAATGGCTTTCTCAATGACTTTGGCAGGGAATGGGAGGAGCGAGATGGGGCGGTAGTTTTTGAGTTCGGTGGGGTCAGCTGTGGGTTTCTTCAGAAGGGCGCTAAGATCGGCGTGTTTCCAGCTTTCTCGGAATGTGGTGGAGTTAAGGGAGTAGTTGATGACATCACGGAGATGGGGTGCGATAATGGAGTCTGCTTTGTTGAAGATGTGATGGGGACATGGGTCTGTAGGGGATCCTGAGTGGATGGAGTTCATCAGGCGAATGGTCTCTTCTGTGGTGATTGGGTTCCATTGGAAAAGGATATTCGGAGGAGGTAACGGTTCGGAGGTGAGTGGGGTGGACTGGTTTACAGGTTGTTTGTCAAAGCTGTTATGGATGTCGGCGATTTTGTCATGAAAGAATGAGGCAAGGGAGTCGCAGAGGACTTGAGAGGGGGTGATGTCGTTAGAGCTGGCGGTGGGGTTGGTGAATTCTTTGATGATGTTGAAAAGTTCCTTGTTGTTGTGGGCGTTGTTGTCTAGTCGGTCTTTGAGTGCTGATTTCTTGGCTGTCCGGATTAGTTGGTGGTGTTTGCGGGTGGCGTTTTTGAAGGCGGCTTGGGTGATAGTGTTTGGGTCTGTTTTCCAAGTTCTCTCAAGGGAATGACAGAGCTTCTTGGATTTCTTAAGGTCATCGTTGAACCAGGGGGCGATCTTGCTTCCTTGCTTGATTTAATGTTTTTTCAAGGGTGCTAATTTGTCGGCGGTTTGGGTTAACCATTGTGTGAGGTTGATGGCGGCTTGGTTAGGGTTCGTTGAATAGGCAGGGGGTTTTTGAAGAAGCGATGTGGAGATCTGGTCGATGGAGATTTTGTTCCAATTTCTTCGCAGAATTGGTTGAGGGTGGTTGTGGATTGAGGTCTTATTGTAAATAAAGTGGATGCAGCTGTGGTCCGTCCAGTGGAGGGGTGTGGTATGAGTGAAGGAGATATGCTTGCTGGAAGTGAAGATAGGGTCGAGTGTGTCCTGCATAGTGTGTGGGGGTGTTAACAAGTTGTTTGAGTCCGAGATTGGCGAGATTGTCCAGAAGGGTGGTGGTGTTACTGTCGTTGCTCTTTTCCAGATGGAAATTGAGGTCTCCCAGTAGAATGTATTCTTCCGAAGGGAGGGCGTGTGGGGTGATAAAGTCAGTGATGTCTTCGCTGAATTTTGTACGGGGTCCTGGTGGCCTGTAGAGGAGGGTGCCCCTAAGTGTTGTCTTGGGGTCGGTGTGGATCTGGAAGTGAAGGTGTTCGGCGATAGCGAGGTTGTCATCTGAGCTGGTTGAGACGCGGATGGTGTTCTTGTGGACGATGGCGATGCTTCCTCCTGTTTGGATGGGGCGGTCCTTACGGATGATCTTGTAGCCATCCGGGATGGCTATGGTGATGTCTGGAGCTGAAGAGGCATTCATCCAGGTTTCTGTTAGGAAGGCGATGTCCGGAGAAATGGTGTCGAGTAGATTCCAAAGGTCGATGGCGTGTTTGTGAACCGAGCGGGTGTTGAGAAGGATGCATTTGAGGTGGTTGGTGTTGGATCTCTGTTTGGTGTTTGTGGATTTGGTTTGGGACTTGACGCAGGTGAATTTGCAGGAGTGGCAGGTCAAGGGTCCATGGGTGTGTCCTGGTGCTGCTTGGGCGCAGTTAGTGAGTCGGCCGGGGTTGAGTGCAAAGAGGGTGGAGGCGTCGTATGTAATGCGGGGAGGATGGGTGAAGCGGGGAACAGGGGGTATGGCTCTGGGCGTGGTCCAGGCGCGGACGGGCATAGACGGGCTTACCTTTGGCGCACCTTCGGCGCGGCCGTAGCGCGTGGACGCTGCGCGTAGGTGCATCTGTCTTAAATGGATAGTGGAGGGGGCGGAGCGTGAGAGGGTCCGCTGGGAGGCGGTAGCGGGGAGGAGAGGCGGGGCAGGAGAAAGCACAACAACAACAAGATGGTGGCATCCAGAGGAAAGCGAAGTCGGAGTGCAAGCAGTGTCAATTACACACCTATAATCACGAAATGCAAGCGCAGGCAATCAGAATGACTCAACAATATTGCGCCGTTAAAAGGCAAGTGCGAGGCTGCGATGTTGTGAGTTATGTCAGGGTAAAAAGCGTAATTATGATAAAGTAAAAGTAGGCTACGATACCAGTGTCTTTCAAAAGGGCTGTGCAAATCTGCTTTAGGCGCAATATTTCAGTCAGGAGGAGGAGCGCCCTCGAAGTGTCTGGGGCCGGGGAGCGTGTGGAGCGACCGCTTTGGAGCAAGTCCGGACGGACCCCTCCTGTATTGGAGAAGGCTCTGGACAGTACCTGAGCTTGCGGACTACATAGCTGAGTTCGCTGCTGTCTGGGGGTCCTTGAAGAGTAAGAAAATATCCTGGCTGCTCCACATTAAAACTATTGCCTATCGAATCGGAATGCCCCAAATATGGGAGTCCCCGGCGGAGAGCTGCCCAGTGGTGCGGAGAACTGAGCTGCTGGCCTCTCTGAGGCACTATAACCTAAGTCTGCTGCATCGCCTGCCAAGTATGGGCAGGTTGTCTTCGGAATTCTTGCAGGTAAAACTTGTGCCCAGAAGGGAGGAATTTTTGGACCAAATCGAACCTCCCCTTTCAAGAAAACTATATACACAATTAAGGCACGGTTGCCTGCCACTTGGGGCCTTGAGCTGCAAATGGGCAGGTCAAGAGGAGGGAATTTGCTCTGTCTGCAACAATAGCAAAGAAGACATTGCCCATGTTTTGTTTTTTTGCACCGCTTATAGTGCAATTCGGAGAGCCTGGCTGGTACCACTATGTAGAAATCTGGGACTAAACCATTGTGCTCAAGCTGTTAGAATTTTAAAATTTGATACATCCCCCCTCATTGTGTTTTCGGTCTCCCGCTTTCTGTATAGTATGTGGCGTAGAAGGTTCACCTTGATTAATTGTGACTAATTTTTAACGATGACTACTTTGTTGATAACTGATTGTTTAATACTGTCTTAATCATTGATTCTTAATTATTTATGTATTTTATTGTATGTACATATTTTATCTGTGCTTTTATGGTCGTCGACCGAAATAAAGTTATCAATGATGATGAAAATGTATATTTTATCTCTGTTTTTATGTGGATCTCATCTGAGTTCCAAAATCATAAATAAAATTGAATTGATTGATTGATTCAGCAGACTCATTTGTTATGTAAGGGCTTCTTTAGAATGAACAACACAAAGCACACCATTACATATTGGAATATCACCAGCACCCACTTAAATGGCAGGAGTGGCTGTCTTAGGAAGGGACAAACTGGCAGGGGAGAGGGTCACCATAGTGAGGGACGAAGAGGGTGTTTCCTGAAGATACAGTTGTGTGGACACCGAGCAAGCTTATGTTTAAGATCTATGTCTCCCCTCTTGGTCCTTCCTGACCTTTTGCTAGGCGCCTTGATACCTTCGGGTTATTGTTCTGCGCAATACAAATTATCTTTCAATTCAATTCAATTCAATTCAACCTCAAGGATGGAGCTAGTGAAGAGGTGAAGAGGGAAACTTTAAACTAGTCTGGGATCCTGGCCTAGACAGAGGAAGCACTGGAAGGTGAAAACATGATAAGTGTCTTCTTGAATGTCCTGAGACACCACCTGACACAGTGATATTTGGAAGATGCTTGGCGTATTTTATATCCAGATGACAGGGACATCTTCTGATCACATGTGTGTAGGTCATACTCAAGAATCCATTATATCTTTATCTCCGAGGCTCTAATGCGCAGACTACAGTCTGCATCTATGACAGATATTTTAATTGTTATCTGATCACAGTCACACCAAATCACCTAGGGTGAAGGTCCCCTTATGTACTCTTGGTGAGTCCCCCCCTTAAATATTTAGAGAGTGTTTAATGAAGCAGGAATTATCCAACACAATTAAAGAGTTTTTTTTCTTCTCTCTTTTTTTTTTAAATAAAAAAGGAGAAAGTTAATCCATTAACAACGAGATGATACTCCTTCATGGCAAAGATAAGAGGGGAGGCAACCGCAATGATGGCTGCCAATCATAGGAAGACGAAGCTAATGAAAGACAATATGGACAACTGTAAAATTCGTGAGGTTAACTGAATGTTCTCTGCTGAAATAGGGCCAAAACATCACTCCTGAAATTAGATGGGCTTTGTGCAACAGGGCAATAATTTAGGGACCCCAGTAGTACCCCAACTACGTGCCCAGACTGGCAGGTAATAATTAAGAACGATAAAAAAGCAAAGTTGGTCCTGCCCTAAGTCTAAAGTTGAGACATTGTGGGAATCTGACCTTCAGCATTCCTTATCTTTAGGAGATGGGGTTTCATTTGGAATAAAATACACCATACATCGCCTAATGCTAGCACTGCACAAACCCTTTATTATTTTTATATTAGACTATATATTACCCCATTATGTTTGCAAAAATATAATGCAACACTTTCCAACATGTGCTGGTCTTGTAAAACTCTTCCTGGTACACATTTACACGTTTGTTCATTGTCCACAAACCACTATTTTTTGGTTACAGGTTTGCAGGACTATTTCCATTATTTGTTCTATTGGTTTCCCTTTTGATGTTAAGGATATTTTTCTAGGGAGTTCCTCCCGCTTTTGGCCGATTAGTTCTAAATTAGGCACATTTTTAGATCTGTCACTTGCTATTGCCTTTCAGGTTATTATATCCTACTGGAAAAATGCTGAAAATATTAATGTCCCTAATGGTGGAATCTTCTCTGTTCTCATCATAGACCCGATACAGCAGCAGCTACATTGACGCTACAAATGATGAATAAGGGCCTCTTTTGGTCTCCACTTACAAGGTACTTAAATAAAAAGTGTAAAACCTCTAGCGATTCCACAAGGGTTTTCCAGCCACCATGATTGTTTATTCCCCTATTATTCAAATTATCTTATCTAAGATTTTGCCATTGTTACTATATGAGATAAATTGTTAATAATGTGACTTTATTACATGAACTAATTATTAGATAATATAGGTTTTATATGTGATACATGTGCAGATTTGTAATACGTAGTGTGTATTCTTTCCCTTTTTTCTTTTTTCCTACTCTTCTCTCTTCTTCTGTTATCTTTTTCTTAATACACAAAATACCAAAAAAAGTACTCTTTTAAGTACAGAATCATCTCATTGAATAAGTTTATCTTGTAACCTCTACTTTTGTATTAAGTATTAGATCTTTTGATTTTCTTGGATTAATGTATATTTCATAACTTGGTCTCTCCTTCTGAGTAATATATAATCTTGTACATTTGTACTTAGCAAATAAAGCTTTGTTATCTAAAAAAAGAAAAAAGAAAAGTTGAACTTTTGCAGTCGAAAAGTCTCATAGAAGTAAATAGTTCAGAAGATTTTTTTAGACTCTGTACTCACAAGGCTTACAAGATAATAAAAAATTTAAGATTGCTTGCACTGCTGTAATATACTATCCCTGGCCACCTATTGGAGGGAAGAGCTAGGGCAGCCTATAAAAGTATCAGAAGTCAAGAAAGCCCTGGGAGAGATGTATACTACTAAATCACTGGGACCAGATGGCTAATTTGTATTATTTTATAGAACATACATTTTACAGAACAACATTACATTTCGTGCCAGTAGAACCCCTTAACCTCTTGTTAAAACTCCTTTTTCTTGAATTACTCCGTGCATGGAAGGCTCCAGCATATCTCTGATCCACAAAGTGGTCAAAGACCCAGAAGTATGTGCTTACTTTAAGTCATTTGCACTTCTTAAATGTTCATAAAGGTCCTGGAAATAAACTGGTGCCACTCCTCCCAAACCTAATGGATGCATACCTAGTAGTGTTTGTGAAGGATAGACAGAGTATGCAATGTTATACGAACTGCCCACCTACAAGTAAATCTTGATAATCCTTCTTACCCACAATGTGGAAAAGGTATTCAATGAGGTTAGCTGACAATATTTAATAAGGTGCCACTGGCCTGCTTTAATATTTGCCCCTAAAATGGCAGGCTGGAATGTAGCCAACTATCAACACCCCAAGCAAGAATCATAGTAAAAGGCAACCCTTGCACGCCTTGACAGAGGAATTAGACAGGGCGGCCCACTTCCCCCATCTCTTTGATTTAGCAGTCGAACCATTAGCAAGGACTTTGAGAAAAGATGGAAGAGTTTGAGGGATCGTATTTGAGAGGGTAGCAATACAAGTTCTGCATGTTCATGATCAATGTCCTTTTGGATCGCACTGACCCCTGGGGTTTCACTTCAGGCTATGGTGCCCATCTTGACTGACTTTGAGGAAGTCTCCGGCTTTAAAGTTAACCATGCGAAATTCTGCACTTGACTTTGCACTTGACCTGAATCATACGGAAAATATATTTACAAAAATGTGGTGCCTGCTGATTCAGGTCTTATCCAGGCTAGATTATCAACACTTTACTCCACCTAGGCTTAGGACTCTGAAAATGTTCATTAAATGCAATAGTTTATACTCCACAGTTGCTCCAGTTTGTGTGTGTCCAGTGGGAGGAAGAAGGAGGAGAGCCACCCATAGATGGCCAGTATATATAAGTATGTGCAACAGAGGGGATGGCAAATTGAGTGTTCTGGGGGTCCAGGGAGAAGGGGAAAGGCACTGTTAATGTCGGCATTGTCATTTGATTGTCTTTTGTCACCTGTTCTTTTTGAAATCTTAATAAAACGGACTGAGTAAAAAAAGGCTCTCACAACACTGCAAATAGTCCAAAATAGAGCAAACTAAATCATTTTCGGTCTGAATAACAAGATCACTTTTCCATCTATCATTCCAAATTAAAAGAGCTGCTTATCAAAGTACAAATTATATTCAAAGTTCTCACGCATATACTGTAAGAAGACACACCATATAAGTCTCAAATATTTCTCACACCGATTCACCCAGTCTAAGTCTTGAAGGAAACTACACTCCAGCAAAGACATTGAGCTATCTATCTATTAGGTAAATTAAGAAAAACAATGAGGAAAACTACTGAACTTTGCAGGTATAAAACTATGAATTGAATTATCTTCTTCATGCAAAATTGACCCAACAATACAGACTTTCAAAGTCGACATGAAAAAGCTTCTGATCAATGCACTTCCTCCGGATACATATTGATCACCAAACCAGTTTGTAATTGTTCTAGCATTCTGTTCCCTCCCTTTCCGTGGCTTCCATTAAAACTCACTTTGAAACTAGATTGTTCTGCTACTTGCTACTCATAATAAATAAATAAATGCAAACACATATTACATAAAACTATTGCCACAATTTTAGGATCGGGTGATAAAATAGTACTTGAACTTTAGTTCGAGTAATTTTTAGCACTTTGTATGGTATTAGAACAGTGTCTGGGGCCCCTTATTGCTAAAATAGTATTTTGGGATGGATCTTTCTCTTGAAAGAAGCTTGAAAGGTCTGAATGTCTTTGTGTGAGTAAATAAGTATATGCTCTTTACACTCAAATGAGTTTCATGATTGTCATGAATGTCAATAAGATTGAGCTACAGGGACACAACAAACTTCTAGAAGCCTGCTCTGCAACTGCCCAGCTGACTAACTTCAACTGAACCTGCCTGAGCCTACTGCTGGTGTCTGCAACTGCCCAGCTGACTAACTTCAACTGAACCTGCCTGAGCCTACTGCTGGTGTCTGCTGGAGTGAGTACTGATACCCAAAAGCTGCCCCCCTGGACCCTTGGATAGCATCAGAGAGAACGCCCCTCGGTCTAATTGAAGGTACACCCCCAGACCCGGCGTGAAGTGACATAGGGCCCCACAATGCTGCACAGCTCTGAAACATAGCCTTCATCAGAACCAACACCAAGTGAGGAGAAGGCTCGCAAATCACCGCCATGCTGACCTCACACCAATGACATAAGGACCAACTCCCAGTGCACCAAACTGCTTGTGCCCTGTTTGCACTCCATCGCAGTCGACCTGAACTTGTGACTTTGTCCTGGTTTAAGGTGAGTAATTACATTCAATGGGCGCTTTGCGCCTTTTAGTGCTATTTTTACTTAAAACTATGACATTCAACCCTAAACTAACTCAGTTTTTTATACTGGTGTTCAGCGGTGGGATTTGTGCAAAAGCCCAAAATCCCTACTGACATTATCAGTAGATGATCAAATGAGGTATGCCCCCATGAAAGCAATTCTTGTCACTATGGGGTCGATTAGGATGGCGGACGGATTGTCCCCGCCGGGCTGGCGGTAGCCACCACCGGCCTGGTGGGGACAATCCGTCCGCCATTCTCAAAGAAATGACCCCCCGCCACATTAGGATGGCGGGGGAGTCCGCGGCGGACGGCAAGACCGTCCGCCGCTTTTCCGCTGGTCGCCTTCGCGACCGGCAGAAAAAAATGCTTACATATGGTGGCGGTGTCTGCGAGACACTGCCAACCATATTACGATGCCGGCGGACCTATGCCTTTCCACGGCGGCATTGCCGCTGTGGAAAAGCATACGGTCTTTGCTTTGGGGGCCCATTACGGGCCCCCAAGGTGAAGGGGGGGTGGGGGTGCACATGGGAGGTACCTGCGCTTCAAAGTACAACATGGCAGGCACTGCGCGGTGCCTGTCATGTTGTGCGTTGAAACGCACAACATGCAGTCTTAGCATTGCGGCGGACGGTGCTTTCAGCACCGCCCACCGCAATGTTAAGAATGCGGGATGCACCCGCCACTGTGGCGGGTGCATCCTAATTTGATGCACGGGACCTCCGCCCCTGTGGCGGACGGTCCCTTCCTACAACGGGATGGCGGACGGACAAAGTCCGTCCGCCATCCTAATCGACCCCTAAATGTGGTCTCACCCAAAATAGGTACAGGCTAAAGGTCAGGGACAGTTGCAACTGTCTAACCAGTCCTGGGTGGGTTTCATAGATTACTCCAATATGGCACTGAGGGGTTAGGTGAAGGGCAATAAAGTGTGTGATTTCGATGGGATGTATGCAGTGGCGGCCGCTATTTACAGGGGATGGCAGGACGGGGGATAGGGAGGGTTCTAAATGAAAACAAAACCCATAAAAAACCACTTACCTTCAGGCCGCCCCCCCGGTGATACAGACAGGTCCCTGATTAAAGTGGGGGGAAAGGGTTCCCATACCCCTTCATAGAAACAGGGGGTTGGTTCTGGTGGGCAGTAGCCCAGGGTGCCCCATTTCCAATACTGGTGCTTTGATTGTTCTCAGTTACGACACAGCAGGGAGACTCTGTCTGTCCTTAGAAACCAACAGCTGTTGGGAGCTCTACAGGGGTGGTCATTGTAGCCTTAGGAGGAAGTAGTCCCAAGGAGCAAAGGATAGAACATGCCCTAGTCTCCATTAGTTAGGGTAACAAAAGTAGGCTTGTGATCCCTGAGAGTAGAAGCTGTCACTTCCACCCGATCACAGTAAATAGGATCCATATTACTGCTTGAAAGGGATACCTGTGTCAACTAGAGATAGGTGGTGGATATGTTGGTTTCCCCAGATCAGTACAACAGGCGGGTGTGTGGGGTATCCCATTTCCAGGGGTCAGACTTTCTCTGCCCTATGGCTCTGGCGTCCCTGGAAGGGCAGGGGGAAGTCGTCCAGAGGAGTGTCATAGTTAGTCCCCAATGCCAATTGACTGCATTCTGGCAAACGAATAATCACTGATGTTAGAGGAGCTGGTAGGGGTGGCCGCCCAGGGCGCCCTGAAAGCTCAGGGTTCTGGGTGTATTACTGCAGATCGAGAGCACAGAGGCCCAGATGGAGGGGCAGAAAATAGTGACAGTTCACAGTGGGATGACCAGTGGATCAGGGTTTGCCAGCTCTAGCAGAAATGCACCTCAAGACTGACATTGGTGAGACCACTTTTGACCTGGAGGTGCTACCTGTGACAGGAGACCAGCAACAGGCAGGCTCCTGCTTGACAGAGTGTCAACACTTTGGGGGGTTGTAGTTCCCCCATGGAAGTCCTGGCTTGTCAGGCACCTGTTTAACCTCCGGATACAGACCCTGGGTTTAGAAGCCAGTCTCAGATTGCCATCTCTGGACTAGTGAGAGAGAGAGAGAGAGAGAGAGAGAGAGAGAGGAAGTAGGGACATAACACATGGGCTGTTGCCCCCTCACTCCAGGATACCTCAGAGGTCAGTGAAACCTCATGAATAAATAGGGAACTCCTTGACAGTCCGAAAGCAGAAAGAGAGGCCTACTAAAGGCCCCCGCTTGGAGACTCCACCTGGCAGTAGATGGTCTTGGAACTGGCTCTTGACACGAACAACTCTCAGTGGCCTTTCTAGTTATTGTCTTTATGGGTAGAGTTTTCCATGGGTTTGGGACAGAAGACTGACCCAAAGAGTGGAATAGGCTACATCATCATGCTGGTCACTGTGGTGTGGTCTGCCTACTGGGATGTATCTGTGAGCAAGTTAAGGCCAGGAGCTACACAGATGCAGCTCACAAATGAGGAGAAGGGTTCCACATGGGATACAGGTAGGCTCGGATGGGCATAGAACTAACAAGTGCCACTGCAAAAGAGGGCCATTGTAAATGTTCTATCGACTAAGCAGGGAAGTCCCTCGAAGTATTGATTAGTCTACTCTAGCCTTTGGCTGGAGGAGGTCGTGCTGGACCTGGCCAATGTTGCAAGGTCACCCTAAGATTTCTGCCTTCTGTTGCTGAACCTGTTTTTGTTAGCATTAGAATCTGTGCATTTTTTTCTGCTGCTCATTGGGAAAGTGCTTGCGCTCTCTCCCTAAAACATGGTACAATTGGCATCTACCTGATTGGTACATTTAATGAACTTGTAAGTCCCTAGTGTATGGTACTACTTGTGCCCAGTGCTAGTAAACTAAATGGTACTAGTGGGCATCAACACTCATTGGGCTACCCGCCAAAGAAGCCCTTTAAAACACATCTTTGACTTGCCTTTTCAGCTGCAGTACAGTTTTAAACTGATACTTTGACCTGACAAAATAAACCTTTTTCTGGGCCTAAAACTTCCTTTTTTAGTACTTCTAAGTAATCCCTAATGTAGAACCTAAAGTCTTGTGGGACAGGGTGTATGGTATTTAAAATATAGAACATGTGCATGTAAGTTTTACATGTCCTGTTGGTGAAAAACTCCTAAAGTCATTTTTTACTGTTGTAAGGCTCACCTCTCCCATTGGCTAACACTAGGTTACCTTATTACATTTAATAATGTATGATTGTGGGCAGATAAAGATGTGCTATCAAGTGAATTGTTATTTAAATCCTCGATAAAGGTTAATTAGAATTGTAAGTTAAAGTTTTGAAAATGTCACTTTTAGAAAGTATAAATTTTCTTGTCCCAATAAACTGTGCCTTCTGCCAGTGCCCTGAGCCACATGACTGTGAAGGACTCTGATGTTGGGGTTTGTGTATTACTTCCAGACAGTGACACAATAAGGAGCTTAGGTGTTTAATGGATGGGTCATCCTGACAGGATTACCGGGCAGAAGTTGTGCCCAGTCTCGCTTGCAGTTAAAAGGGCCTTTCCTACAGCACACACAAAGAAACCTGCAACAGGCCTCCCCTGCCTTTTTTACCCCAGACAGTTTATAACCTCTACCAGGGGAAGGGGATGAACGTTCCTGACCTAGTTGTGGGGGTAGGACAGGCAGTTCCCTGGCTGGCTTCAGAGCGAAATCCTCCCTGTCTAACTGAAGATTCCTTCTGATCTGGCGTGATGCGATGAAGGGCCTCGCAAAGCCATGTAGGTCCGAACCAAAAGTTTAATCGGAACTATCACAGAGTGACGTAAAACCTTCGAATCATCACAAACACCACCAGGCAACCCGCACCAAAGACATAAGGTACAACTCCCAGTGGGCCAGACTCAATCCTATGCCTTGGCTGCACTCCATTGCAGTCAGCGTGAACTTTGTCCCACTGAGGGAAATGTTGGCCCTATTTTTACAAAAATTTTAAAAATTCATTATTTTCTGTTCTATTGGTTGGATTTTTGACGTTCTGATTTCATTTTATTTATTACAATTCAGTCTATTTTCCTAAATTGATTATGGATTTTTCTTGTATTGCATTATCACTTTATTACTGTTTGTGTCCTGCAAAAATGCATTTGACCTTGCCTCTAAGCTAAGCCTACCTGCTTCTATGCCAAGCTACCAGAGGTTTAAGCACAGGTTAATTTAGTGACTTCTGTGGTTTACCCTGACAAGGATTGTGTTGTTGCCTGAGTGGGGCTTCCACCCCTCTCAACCATTGTAATTTATATAATGTTTTATCCATAGAAATGTGTTTATCTTTTTATAAAGCAAAACACTGCATTATCATGCAGTTATTTAACATTATTTCATGGTTTTATGAGTTCTGAAGGTCAAAGCCTCATAACCACCTTTAGTAAGCCTTGGACTGCCTGCATCATTACCATACCATTTTGGGCCTAAGGAACGAGTGGCAAATGACTCCCAACTGTTGCAATTTGAGTTCAGTAACTTCTGATCACCCTGAAACCACAGAAATACTCATATATTGGTTGGGGGAGTGGTACATATTACTAGACCCAAGTCTCTGTGAACACATATACAATTTTTAAGTTCAGTTCATAAACAACGGCCAGTACATAAATGGCTTTCAGCAAGTAGGGAAAGTCTGGACATCAGGCATTGACATGCAGTGTCAAGAGGTTAAGTGCTCATGGCAAATTAAAGGAATATCTGATTGCTTATTTACTGCAATGGAAGTCCACTATGGAGTAATCACGTAGCACTGGCCTAACAACTAGCGAAAACAACCTAGGAGATTGAGATATTTTCATAGACTTTGTAGCTTCAATGTTCTCAGTACAGCATCATCAAGAATTGCTCTCCTGTGTCTTGGAAAGTAACTTAACCCATCTTAGGACTCACTGTCCTAGGTGCAGGCAACTTGGCAGAGTCTATCAATCTTAGCCAGCTAAAACTAGATTTACAGAAATCTATGAATTAATAAGAGGAGAAAGCTAGTACATTTTAATCAGATAAGTTTATGTTAGCACACAAGAATGATGAGGGCAAAGATAGAAAGCAGGAACCTTTAACATTTAAAAAATGTAGAGGTTGAGAATCTGAAGATTGATAACAAGGCAGCATTAGAGGTTGCGATAGTTGAGTTAGAACCCCAGAAGCCCTGTAGCATTGCCACCTCCAACATACGGTACTCAGAAGGTTCCCAAGAAGATGATTCCTCTGTATATCATGGGTATGATTTAGCTTTGCTCAATTCTTTTCAATTGGTTGGTTTTCAACGGGTTGGTAAAGTTAAGCTCATGTTCCCTGCTGCTAAAGCCACAGCTCCACTGATTCATCCTTCACTCTGAAAACTGAAGTCACTTCCAAGTTGCATGAGAATGGGCAACTAGACTAACAACAGACAAATGAGGTTATGATTATGAGGTTTAGGATGAATGAACCGAATAATGAATCACTTTGAAAAAGATACCAAAAGAAGTGATCTCATCTCTGATGCAGTTGAACTGGTTACAGTGGGTGAAAGTAAAGGCAGAAAAGATTTTCAAGCATCAAATGATTGTTTTGTTTGTTGATAAACATAGGGAGGAGTCCCCATCTCCATTCAGAAAGAACCCGTCAGATATGACAGAGAAAGTTCTCAAGTGACTTATTCCGCATACAAGTGATTTTGAAAAAAGGGTTTTGAATAACATAGCTCTAAGCAAAAGGGTGATAAGAAATGTGGTCAGCATGTCCAGAAAATGATTAATAGGGCCTAAACTGTTTCTGTGGCTTCCATTCATGTGCCTAAGCAGGGCAGGTCCTCTGGTCAGCACCATAGAGTGGTGAATGGAAGAATTCTCTACCGCCACATAAGTAGTTAAGAGTTACAGGTGAAACCATGAAGGAGCTGTTCAAGAATAACTGCTCAGCTGAGGGCCTGGTATCAGCAGTATGAGTGAAAGTAAATTCACTTTTAGTGGATGCAGGCAAAGTGAGGGTCTGGTTAAGCTCAACTTGATCACCCTTGTTATATGAGAGCAAAACTCAGATGGGGTTTAGAAATTGGGATGGGCCTTAAGGGCCCAAAGGTCCCTGCTCTGGAGAATACTGTATCCATAAAACATTGGTGGAAAAGGGCTCAATGTTTGCTTAGTTGGATCATCCCAAATTCCAAGTGATATGCTCTTTTTGCCAATGTGCAGACCACAGCTACCATCTAGCCAGTGTAGAAGTCAAATGCCGGACTACCGTTGTGGCTGTAGGAGTTCAGAAAAATCAAGAACTTGCTTGTCTCCTCAAAAATGTCCTAGTGAAGCCAGAGTCTTTATCAGGGCCTTGATCCTTTGGGCCATGGACATTCACAGCTGTTTTTACCCTTCTTTGAGCTGCCCTTGAGCCTCCTACTGTAAAATCAATCTCTCCAGAGGAGTTGAAAGTGAAAGGCAAAGGCAAAGGATGTGTCTGAGAAGACACTGGTCAAGTCACCTGTAATCCATGCTTTAGAGACAGAGGAGGTGAACTCCCTGAATCTGACCGTGTGTTGATGTCTGGGTCCCTAACAATCAATCAATCAATCAGAACAATTTGTAAAGCGTGCTACTCACCCGGAAGGGTCTCAAGGCGCTGGGGGGGGGTCCGTTACCGCTCGAAGAGCCAGGTCTTGAGTTGCTTCCTGAAGGAGAGATGGTCCTGGGTCAGCCGTAGGTGGATGGGGAGGGAGTTCCATGTCTTGGCCGCCAGGTAGGAGAAGGATCTTCCTCCGGTGGTGGCTCTGCGGATGCGCGGTACGGTGGCGAGGGTGAGGCTGGTCGATCGCATCTGGCGGGTGGGCGTGTAAAAAGTGAGGCGGTTGTTGAGGTATTTGGGGCCCAGGTCGTGGAGAGCTTTGTGTGCATGGGTGAGAAGTCTGAAAGTGATCCTCTTGCTGACGGGGAGCCAGTGCAGGTCTCTCAGGTGGGCGGAGATGTGGTTGTGGCGGGGGATGTCCAGGATGAGTCGTGCGGAGGCGTTCTGTATGCGTTGAAGTCTTTTCTGTAGTTTGGCAGTGGTTCCCGCGTAGAGGGTGTTCCCGTAGTCCATTCGGCTGGTGACGAGTGCCTGGGTGACCGTCTTCCTGGTTTCGGTGGGGATCCATCGGAAGATCTTGCGGAGCATGCGCAGGGTGTTGAAGCATGATGACGATACGGCGTTGACTTGTCTGGTCATTGCGAGGACGGAGTCCAGGATGAAGCCCAGGTTTCGTGCGTGGTCCATTGGCTTGGGGGTGGTACCCAGGGCAGGGGGCCACCAGGAGTCATCCCAGGCGGAGGGGGATGATCCCAGGATGAGGACTTCCGTCTTCTCTGAGTTCAGCTTCAGGCGGCTGTTCTTCATCCATTCGGCGATGTCCTTCATTCCCTCGTGTAGGCTGGCTCTGGCGTTGGCCGGGTCGTTGGTGAGGGAGAGGATCAGCTGGGTGTCGTCGGCGTATGAGATGATGTTAAGGTTGTGTTGGCGTGCGATAGCTGCGAGGGGGCTCATGTAGACGTTGAAGAGGGTGGGGCTGAGCGAGGATCCTTGAGGTACGCCGCAGATGACTTCGGTGGCTGCGGAACGGAATGGGGGAGGCGGACTCTCTGGGTTCTTCCGGCGAGGAACGAGGTGATCCACTCCAGTGCTTTCCCTTGGATTCCGATGTTGCTGAGGCGCTGTATTAGAGTGCGGTGGCAGACTGTGTCGAATGCTGCAGAGAGGTCCAGGAGGATGAGGGCAGCTGTTTCCCCGTTGTCAAGCAGGGATCTGATGTCATCGGTGGCTGCGATGAGGGCGGTCTCGGTGCTGTGGTTGGCTCGGAAACCGGACTGTGAGGGGTCGAGGGATCCGTTCGTCTCGAGGAAGGCGGTGAGCTGTATGTTGACGGTCTTCTCGATGACTTTGGCAGGAAAAGGGAGGAGCGAGATGGGGCGGAAGTTCTTGAGGTCGGTGGGTCCGCTGTTGGTTTCTTTAGGAGGGCACTGAGCTCGGCATGCTTACAGCTCTCCGGGAAGGTGGCGGTGTTGAAGGAGATGGTGATGATGTTCCGGAGTTGGGGTGCGAGGATGGAGCCGGCCTTGTTGAAGACGTGGTGGGGGCAGGGGTCGGTAAGGGATCCGGAGTGGATGGTGTTCATCGTGCAGGTGGTGTCTTCGGTGCTGACCGGGGTCCAGTTGCAGAGGGTGGTGGTGGGGGGCGTTGTTTCGGTGGTTGGGTGTGTGGTTGGTGCGTCGAAGCTGTTGTGTATGTCGGCGATCTTGCGGTGGAAGAAGGAGGCGAGTGAGTCGCAGAGGTCTTGCGAGGGTGTGATGTCGTTGTTTCCGGCGCTGAGGTTGGAGAGCTCTTTAACGATGCTGAAGAGTACCTTGCTGTTGTGGGTGTTGTTGTCCAGGCGTTCTTTGAATGATGTCCTTTTGGTGGTGCGGATCAGCTGGTGGTGTGTGCGGGTGGCGTTCTTGAGGGCGGTCATGTTTTTTGTGGTCTGGTCGTGGCGCCAGTCTTTTTCGAGGGTGCGGCCGTTTTTCTTGGATGTTTTGAGTTCGTTGGTGAACCACGAGGCTTTTTTGCTGCCGTGTCTGCTGGGAGGGTTCTTCAGTGGTGCGAGGTCGTCGGCGCAGTTGATAAGCCACTGTGTGAAGATGAGGCTGCTTCGTTGGGGTCCGTCATGTTGGTGGGAAGGTTCTGGCTGAGGGAGGTGGTGAGCTGGTCGGCGGTGATCTTGCTCCAGCTCCTGCGAGGAACTTGTTGCGGGTGGTGGGGGGTCGTGGTTCTCTTGAAGCTGAAGTGGACGCAGCTGTGATCGGTCCAGTGAAGTCCGGTGGAGTGGCTGAAGGCGATATGCTTGCTGGAGGAGAAGACGGGGTCAAGCGTGTGGCCGGCGTAGTGGGTGGGGGTGTTCACCAGTTGCTTGAGTCCGAGGTTGGCGAGGTTGTCCAGCAGGGTAGTGGTGTTGCTGTCGTTGTTGTTTTCCAGGTGGAAGTTGAGGTACCCTAGGAGGATGTAGTCAGAGGAGGCGAGGTCGTGCGGGCTGATGAAGTCTATGATGGCTTCGCTGAATTGTGTGCGTCGTCCCAGGGGTCTGTAGATGAGAGTGCCTCTGAGGGTGGTCTTGGGGTCGGTGTGTATCTGGAAGTGGAGGTGCTCGGCGGCGGTGAGGGTGTCGTCGGAGTTGGTCGTGATTCGGATGGTGTTCCTGTGGATGATGGCGATGCCTCCTCCGGTCTGGTTGACGCGGTCCTTCCGGGTGATCTTGTATCCGTCCGGGATGGCTATGGCGATGTCGGGTGCTGAGGAGGCGTTCATCCATGCTTCCGTGAGGAAGGCGACCTCTGGAGATGTAGAGTCGAGCAGGTTCCAGAGTTCGACGGCGTGTCTGTGGACGGAGCGGGTGTTGAGCAGGATGGACTTGAGGTGGTTGTTGCTGGTGCCTGGCCTTTCGGGTGGGGTGATGGTCCGGAGGCAGGTGAACTTGCCGGCTTGGCAGGTGAAGGGTCCGTGGGTGCGTTTCAGTGTGGCTCGGTAGCAGGCGGGGTTCCGGTCGTTCATCCATCGTTTTGGCTGGCATCTTCGGGGGCCAGGGGTCCTGGCGCTGGGCGCGGTCCAGGCGCGGATGGGCGCAGACGGGCTTGCCTTTGGCGCGGCTTCGGCGCGCAATCGGCACGCCCGCTGCGCGTGACTGCTGCGCGGTCGCTGCGTGGTCTCCATAAGTGGGAGGGGGAGGAGGGGTCAGCTGGGAGGCGGGAGGGCAGGCTGCCAATGGGCTCAGGAGGGGCGCAGGGGGGGTCAGTGGTGGGAATAAAACGGCGGGGGTCAGCGGCGGGAAAAGCGGTGGCGCGGGGTCAGGGGCTGCTGGCACCCGGGGGGGTGCAGGAGAAGGCTGGCAGGCTGAGGAGGCGGCTGGCTGGCAGGCTGAGGAGGCGCTGTAGCGGCGTGGAAGCGACCTACACGGGGGTCAAGGGTCGCTGTCTCCATCGCGCAGCAGCCTCCCTTTAACTGGGGTCAGCTGGGAGGCGGGAGGGCAGGCTGCCAATGGGCACGGGGGGGTGGGCCGCAGGGGGGGGGTCAGTGGCGGGAAAAAACGTCGGGGGTCAGCGGCGGGAAAAGCGGTGGCGCGGGATCAGGGGCTGCTGGCACACGGGTGGTGCAGGAGAAGGCTGGCAGGCTGAGGAGGCGGCTGGCTGGCAGGCTGAGGAGGCGCTGTAGCGGCAGGGAAGCGACCTACCCAAGGGTCAAGGGTCGCTGTATCCGTCGCGCAGCAGCCTCCCTTTAACTGGGGTCAGCTGGGAGGCGGGAGGGCAGGCTGCCAATGGGCACAGGGGGGCAGGGCCGCAGGGGGGTCAGTGGTGAGAAAAAACAGCGGGGGTCAGCGGCGGGAAAAGCGGTGGCGCGGGGCCAGGGGCTGCTGGCACACGGGGGGTGCAGGAGAAGGCGGGCAGGCTGAGGAGGCGCTGTAGCGGCGGGGAAGCGACCTACCCAAGGGTCAAGGGTCCTATTAGACATATATAGAGTTGTTAGATTCTAGGGGAATACTTTCCCAAGAGGAATCTTCCACAGTTCTAGATGGCTAGTCTTATCCATGTGGGCCTCTGAAAGATGTCCTAAAATCAAGTTTCCTAAGAAGTATTCTGTAAGTGCCGTTTGTCTTGGGACGATGGAGAATGGAAACCTAGAGCCTACAGCATCCAAAAGGCTGATTGAGGCTCAAGTAGATAAGAATTTGCTGTTGCAGCTTTCTTACTATGTACCTTAGTGTGGTACATGACTTCAAGAAGGTGATTGTAGGAAAGTCATCCTTTTTGCCCTGGTCACCCAATTTTGTGACTGATGCTGGTGGCTACTGACTCTGAAAGTGCCCTGGGCTATGCTAACCAGGCCCAGGCCAGTGCTCTGTCCTCTAAAAGGTATATGGTAATTGTTATAATTCTATTTGATCAAGGCTACCTACCTGCAAGATCCTAGTATATGGTATGTCATGTAAGATCAGAGACCCAGCTGTGGTGTCTGGTGTCATTTTAAAGCAAGGCCTGCCTTGCAGGCTAGTTTAAAAATAAAACTATGTCAAAACTCGGCAGTGGAATTAAAAGTGCTTCCAAAGTCTATAAATTCCTTTTTGTTACTGACAAGTCACCCTGAAGTTCTGCCCTAGGTGCCCCAAGGGCAAGGTGTATAGTGTAAAAAGCAGGGACAATATAAAATATATTTTATGAGCTCTGGTAAGGAAAACAGCAAACGTCGTGTTCCCTATTGTGGTGCTGATATCAACATGGGCTAACATGAAGAAGGCTTTATTAAACTTAATAAAGCATATATTTTCTTTAGAAGCTAGCTATCAATATCATTCAAAGAATCAAAATATCGGTTACAATAAATTAAACAACTTGCCAGTTGGATTTATTACGACTATTATAGAAAAAGTAGTTTTGGAACTTACTATCCTGAAGTTCCCTAAAGCAGCCCTTTAGCAGCCTTGTCTTATTGGCCAGCCTTTATACAGCCTGAGCCAAGCTGCTCCTAGAGTAGGTGTGAAAAGGCTTGGGCTGAAACAATACAGCCATTTAGAGAGAGGAGATGTGCTTCCTGGAGAAGCCAGGGAGAGGTAGGGGGCTGGAGAAAAGCTGAACTTCAAAGGCAGGAGAATATTTGTCAAAAGACCCAGGACAGTCCCCACTTCCATGATCCTCAGCCAGATGGGAGCTCCCCTAGTTAGATTAGGAGAGGTGCTGAAAGGAGAACGCAATGAGTTAGTAGCCACAACTCTGGGTTGGGTTACACAGACAAACACACCAAGAAGAGATTTCCTCCATTTAGATTTTTGCAGCACAGTGAATTCTGGGTCAAAATAAAGCATATTTTGCAGGAAGTGGACATAGCAGAGTTAGGAAACCTTACACCTATTGGCTAGGATGTGTCCCCCTCTTGCCAGCCCAGGATGAAGGATATATATGGGAGAGCTTCAGGAGCTCCTCAGAAAACTACCTGGAAAACAAGGAGAAGACGGACTGCCCTGCAGGACCCTGAACTGTACCACTGAAGGCTTGCACTCAAAATGACTGCACCTGCTGTACTCTCAAGGCTGCACAAAGTAAGGATTGTGCCTGTCTCAAAGGAAAAAGAGTGGACTCCCTAATCAACAACAGGTACACCAGAGCTGGAAGAAGTCATCTGCAAGCACAAAGAGAGAATCACCCCAGTTGCAACTGGAGTGTTCATAAACTGCAGGTGCACTGTGGGAGATTGAGTCCTTCCGCCTCCAAGAGGCAAACCATAGTCTCTGAACCTTTGACTGGTGCTAATACACATTTTGTTCCCCAAATGAACCAATAAGGAACAAGATCTGAAAGTTTGGAAACTTTCCACAAAGTTTCTTTGAAAACCTCCAGGAGGAGACTGGCTTGATGTCGATAGTCAAGCTGCCATCTCCGACTCTTGAATCAGCCTGACCACGCTGGTTTGTCCTACTGAAATCTCTGGAGCCTCTCGTCATCCACGTTGAGGAGAAAGTCTTCCAGAGACTCACCAAGGCATCATGCGACAGCAGGCCGCCTTCATCAACGAGAGAAAAGCTCCAAGAAAAAGTCTAAGGGCCTGATTGTGACTTTGAGGGAGAGGGTTAATCCATCAAAATCCTTAAGATGCCACTTGACATAGAGAGAGAGACTCAAGGGGGCCCCTTGGAAGGTGGGGGCCCTGGGAAATTACCCACTTTTCCCATGCCTTAAAATGTCTATGTACCTTGTGCCCTATGTGAGGATTCTAATATACCATCTGTTGCCCCCTGCTCCGCCACTAAGCTGTGGCAATTAGTGGTCTCCAGTGTACTGGGTTCTGGTGCTAGGAAATGCACACTGCCCAATTTCTTGGGTTGACTCTTTTGGCTGGGAAGGTTGGAGTTACTGCTTTGAACTTGAGATGGTTTATAATAGGTGAACTGACATTTCAGAAACCTCTTGGTAACAATAATCACAACAGAATTCAGTGATGTGCAAACAGAGAAAAATATTTTAAACTCAGAGTGGTAAGGTGCTTCGGTAGCCCTTTAAGTAAGTATATTTACATGACTGTGAAACAAGCTACTCTTTGGGTCGAGCTTCTCGTTGGGAAGGACTGATACTGACTGTGATTACCAATGCTTGTTAGATTGCTGTTGAACTTGTGCCAATTGAAGTAGATTATCAGTGATCTGTGAGATTTCATCCTGATTACAAAGTCAATTAGTGATTGAAGATGCTGCCAGATGCTAACAGGAGTTCACAAACATCCCACACACTAACAATAGCCATTAACTGAAAATAAAGTGCTTAGCATGTAATAGCTATAATAACATTTTAGGTCAGATGTCTGTCTAGAAAGAAGTTAGAGAGTTCATGGTTTCTTTATGTAACCTTCTTTCATGTATAGCAGTACATTTTAAGTGTACCATAAAAGACTGCCAGCATTCAATCATTACTGGTTTTATGGCGTTTTACTATGTTCTGCATGTGTAACCCTCATCACCTCCTTAAGTAAGCGTGAAGTAATTAGGAGTCATTTGGGGCAAAAATCCTACAAACACAACAAACTAAGAAAAAGTGAGCTGCTACTGGCTACTGCTGTGTCCTGTAGCATATGGGGCTATTTTATCAAAGTAAAATGCATCCTTTGACCCATTTTGGATGGAAGGGTGCATTTTACACTAAGGAAATAGCGCTAAATGCTTGATTACACTTCTCACACAATTACGCATAAGTACAAGTAGTTTTGCAGTAATTGCAAGTAATTAGGCCAGAGAGAATTACGCCAGTGAAACCTACCCCTACCACTAACATGATTTCCCCACGACTACTGGAACTAGGTCTCCCAGCTCTTAAAAACTGAAAATCAAGTGATCGCCAATCTCAAACGAATCATGCCTTTGCAGATTCTCCTGTTGTAAATCCCGGGTTGTGACCCACTGCGTGGACAGACGCCTACCCTTTGTTGCCTTTGGAACCTGGTGCCTGCCCTGGTCCTCCTCCCGCCGCCGCAACTCACATCAATAGCGGTTGCCGAGCGGAGGGGCTTCCAGGACTACGTTTCCCGCCCTGCACAGCGGCGAGAGACGCAAGGAAGATCGCGCCAGGCGGCGCATAAAGGAAGCGTCACCCCGGTGGAGCGGGTGACGCCTTTGCAGATTCTCCTGTTGTAAATCCCGGGTTGTGACCCACTGCGTGGACAGACGCCTACCCTTTGTTGCCTTTGGAACCTGGTGCCTGCCCTGGTCCTCTTCCCGCCGCCGCAACTCACATCAATAGCGGCCGCCGAGCGGAGGGGGTTCCAGGACTACGTTTCCTGCCCTGCACAGCGGCGGGAGACGCAAGGAAGATCGCGCCAGGCGGCGCATAAAGGAAGCGTCACCCCGGTGGAGCGGGTGACGCCTTTGCAGATTCTCCCGTTGTAAATCCCGGGTTGTGACCCACTGCGTGGACAGACGCCTACCCTTTGTTGCCTTTGGAACCTGGTGCCTGCCCTGGTCCTCCTCCCGCCGCCGCAACTCACATCAATAGCGGCCGCCGAGCGGAGGGGGTTCCAGGACTACGTTTCCCTCCCTGCACAGCGGCGGGAAACGCAAGGAAGATCGCGCCAGGCGGCGCATAAAGGAAGCGTCACCCCGGTGGAGCGGGTGACGCCTTTGCAGATTCTCCTGTTGTAAATCCCGGGTTGTGACCTACTGCGTGGACAGATGCCTACCCTTTGTTGCCTTTGGAACCTGGTGCCTGCCCTGGTCCTCCTCCCGCCGCCGCAACTCACATCAATAGCGGCCGCCGAGCGGAGGGGATCCAGGACTACGTTTCCCGCCCTGCACAGCGGCGGGAGACGCAAGGAAGATCGCGCCAGGCGGCGCATAAAGGAAGCGTCACCCCCGTGTCGCGGGAGCGCCCGGTGCGAAGCCCGGGCAAAGGGCGGGCCCTCTGTAGCCCTCAGTGGCTGAAGTAGGCTGGGCTGGGCCCACATATTTATATTTTATATCTGATTTTTTTTTTTTTTTCTTGTTTAGCTTGATAGATTTTTATTATCCATTCATGCTTACATAGACATTGACTTGTTGACTAATACAGGATCTTGACTCACATTCTCCAATTGCCTATTTTTATATATTTTAAGTTGCTCTTGGATTCAAGTCCAAAGATGACTGCTAAAAAGTTACATTCTGGGAGACTCTTCGGGGGAAGATCTTGTGTTAAAACAAGATCCAACCCCCTGTGAAATAAGGATTCAAAAAATCTCCAATTAAAGGGTCAATGTCAGCTATTCCAGCTATGGGAAAAGACAACGGATAAGGACTTGGTAAGGAAGGCTGACCCTGAAGAAATTACTATAAATAAGAACATAGGGGTAGCTCCCTCACTTGGCGTAGAACCTGCGTTTGTAAAGAAGGGGCCTGTCTTGGTAGAAAAATCGATTCCTGACTTACAATCCTGTGAGGGGCTTAATCTAAACCCCGTAGAAAGCTCCGGTAGTGTTAATTTGCTCGCTTCTAGAATAGAGAATGTGCATCAAAATAATGTCCTCCCAAAGCTTGACATGTGTTTGACTAATGATTTAGTAGGAAGTACCCAGCCAAAGGAGATATGTAATGGTGACTCTCAAGGGTTTGATATTGACCTGGAGTTGTGTGGTCGTTACTTAGCAGATGGTTCACTGAAATGATTTGAAGCCACTAAGACCCCGATTGGCGCTACCCCCTCTGGCTTGCAGCTTTATAGCAGCACCATCTCCCTCAAATCTCAAGATTTATCTATGCAGTCTGACCTTTCAAAAAGCCCTGTGTTCAACATTTCAGGTATCGATCCTATTATACCACTAGGCATGGATAGACATGAAAAGCCTATTTCGGAGTCATTGATTGCTTTGGAACATTTGTTGTCTTCAATATTACTGTTATTGAGTAAATTTGTGGGGCGCTCTGACTGTGTTCTGGAATCTGTCACTCAGATATTAAAGGCTTTATTACTTAGATTTCCAGAGAAGACATTAGAACTAGATCCTAGAGTGGGTTCGCAGGAACCGGTGTCCCCTGGTGCCTCTCCTTCCAGAGGACAAACTATTCCGGGGGTCCCAGCCAGAAGCAAGCCTTTTCCAGTCCCTAAATCTTCTGCTTATAATTGTATAAGGGATTCTGATCTTAAAATTGTAGAAGAAGATGGGGTTTCCGCAGATTGTAAACTTGATAAAGTGCTCTTCCCAATTTTCATGCCAGAACCCAAGGGGACAGAGAAAGAAGAAAAAGAAATAATAGGGAAGCACAAACGGTGTAGAGGAAAAAAGAGAAAACCAATTCGCAGATATAGAAAAAAAAGGGTGAGACAAATAATATTTGAGGATTCTCAAGATCAGCCAAATGATCAGCCTAGTACGGAAGAGCCAGTTAATGGGTTCTCGAAGCAGGATTCAAATACTTGTATCCCCGATACCCAAGTACCTTTTGCAGATTGCAATAAAATTCTCCCTAATTGTTCTATTTTGCCTACAGGAGAACCTCCTCTTGAGGTGGGGAGATCTACGATTCTCTTTCCCAAAATAGAAGTGACAAAGTTAGTCCCTTCTGCCTCAGCTGTCCACAATCCTGCTGCTCCTATTTTTCATTCCCCGGTTGAAGGTACAGCCTGTTCACAAGAACCTCCTAGAAAAATTACGGAAGATTGTGTAGATACACTGATTCTTGATTTTCTTCCGTTGTTTGACCACGATGTGGCATTAAATAGAACATGGCTACTTAAATGTTTTAGAGATATAGAGAGCCTAAAATTAATTCAATCAAATGATATTGATTTGGTTTCTATGTCAAGAACTGATAATACATCACATACCAGGGTAACGTTCTATTCCAAGCTAATAGTGAACCTCATTTTGAATCAAGCTGAAAATTTTCAAAGTCGAGGAGTTGATGTGATACCTTTTCTGGCGAATTGCGGAGATAGATTCTGTGAAAATAGACCTATTCAACGGGGCTTGGGTCAAGCAGGTCACCCTCCCTTCTTCGAGGAATTAAAAATATGTGTATTAAAAACTAAACGGCTAGTGTCTCATGTAATTCCTGCCTCGCAAAAAACTTACAGCATTTCAAGAGAGGATAACCAACAATGGAATTGGCTTCCTGGGGCTTTATTAAGTAAATCAAAAGATAACCCAAAGCTATTTCCCAATCTTTAGCAGTAGCTTAAAAATTCTCTCCTGGAATGCCGCGGGGATCAACAATAGTCCTGAAAAATTACAGTATCTTCTCTCGTTGAACCCTGGTGTGATCTGCATCCAAGAGACCTGGTGTATAGACAGAATAGGCGTGGGGAGGGACTATTTTGTTCTTGAGGTCGCAGCCTCCCCTTCGAAGAGAGGGCATGCAAAAGGAGGAATTGCGTGCCTTCTCTCTAATAGAATAAAGTGGAACTTCTCCCATTATGTGGATCAGAGTAACCTTTTTCAGGCGGTCACCCTTAGTAGCTTTGGTAGTGGGGAAAATAAAAACCCACTGGTTATAATAAATGCTTATATCCCCCTGATGAATGTTACAATAGTGTATTAAAGAAGGTTTTTATTTTTATTAAAAAGATAAAGGAGACAATACTTACTCCTCAGGTGCTGTTAGTGGGGGATTTCAATTGCAGAGTTTCTAATTATAGCCTAGAGCTTTTTAGAAATAAATCCAAAGAGGAAGCATTTTTGATTCCTCAAGCCCTTTTCCCCGATAAAATCAAAACTAATAAAAGAGGGAAAATGCTGCAGGAAGAATTATTTCTTATGGAGGGGCTAATAGTGAATGGTAGGCTCCCTTCTGATGTCCCAGCAAAATATACCCATAAATCCAGCACAAGTGAATCCATTTTGGACTATGTAATCACAGACCACCACTCCTTCTCTTTATTGAGAGATCTGGTGGTCTCAGAGAATATATTTAGTGATCATATGTTGATAACTTTAATCCTTTCAATACACCCTCCTAAATCTGACCCTTGGTCACTTAATGGTGATGCGATCAATTTTCATAAGAAGTCTGGAAGATGTTTTTGGGACTTTAAAGCTATAAAGGGTCTGGGACATATCCTTGATAAAACGATGTTAGAATTAAATAATTGGAAAGGGTCTGAATTAAACCATTTTGAGGATCTTATGAAGAAGATCATTTTGGATGTTAAAAAATCAAATTTGGTGCCAAAAAAGATTCTCCTCCCAAGATCGATCATTCTCCTCAATAAGGAAATAAATAAGTTAGTGCGGGAGCAATACCTGTGCAGATCAACTGAAAGACTCCACAAAATTGATTGTTTAAAAAGAAGGAGAAGTAGGATTAAGAAAAAGATAAAAAAAGAAAAAGAAGATTCCCTATGGATAAGTCTACGGGAGGCAGTGGTTCATGGCAAAGTTAGACAGTTCTGGTCTCTTATTGGGGAGGGTTGTGGAGCAAGAGTTGGTCCCCTCCCAATTCCCTTTCCTGAATCGTTATGGGTCAATTATATCTCCACTTTATACGCTATGAATGGGCAGTTAGTGGAGCTCAGGGGCCTCAGTATTGAGCTTGATTCCCCAATAGAGTCCCCTTCAGAAAGTATTATTGAACAGGCGATTACGGACATGCGTACTTCAGGAGCCATGGGGCCTGATGAACTCCCGATATCTGTCTTGAAACAGGAACCAGTACTATGGAGCAAAATACTGTTTCCTGTTTTCAGATTTTGCTTCATTAAGAAAATTGTCCCCTCCTCTTGGAAAGGGAGCATACTGGTGCCACTGTTCAAAAAGGGCGACAGGGATATACCAAAGAACTATCGTCAAATAGCCCTCCTTGACGCAATTGGAAAAGTTTTCACCAAATGTTTGTTATCCTTAATTAATGTTTGGGTCGATGCGAACCACATTTTACCCCTAGAACAGACTGGCTTTCGCAAAGGGCACGGCACCCTAGATAACCTTACTGCACTTCAGATCATCTCTGATAAATATGTAAGGGCTCGTGGGGGATATGTGTATGCGGCATTTATAGACTTCTCAAAAGCATTCAATAAAGTGGATCGCCCCCTGCTGTGGAGAAAGCTATCTGCCATGGGCATGCCTCCTCACTTGCTAGATCTGGTGCAGGTTTTACATACTGATACATGGTGTTGTGTCCTGCAAGGTGGAGAAAGGGGGTTATCACGTGTCATTCCGTCAATTAATGGATTAAAACAGGGTTGTCTTCTTACCCCACTGCTCTTTTCACTGTATATTGCGGATCTTCCGGCATCTATCTCCTCAAGTGATGGTATAGCCCCGGTTGTAGGGGGAACCCCTATCTCCTGCTTGTTATATGCAGATGATATTATAATATTGGATCTAACACCCAAAGGGTTGGCCAATCGTCTTCGTGCATTACATCTTTTTGCCGAAGCCCATTACTTGAGGATAAATGCAACAAAAAGCAAAATGATGTGTATCGCAGGGAGAAAAAAGTTAAAGTATAAGAATTTTGTTTGGACAGTTGGTGACCATAAATTGGAGGTGGTAAAGACTTATATCTTTTTAGGAAAAATCATTTCCAATAATTTGAGTGACAAGCCCCACACTGATAACAATTCCCGCAAAGCTTTGTCTCAGGGAAAAGGCTTGAGTGCATTATACTCAGCCACGGGGAGAAGACATTTCAATTGCTTACTGGAAGTCTTTAGGGCAAAAATCCCCTTTTCCCTTTTGTATGGAATGGAATTGGTTGATTTAAGGCAATGGGATTTTTTACATTTTGTAGAAGGGAAGTTGTTAAGATCTATATCCTCTCTTAACACCGCTTGTTCAGCGGCTGCCTGCAGACTTGAATATGGCCTTCGCAGCAGTTGGGTGCAGGGCCTAGCTGCTGTAGTACGGTGGGTTGCCAGTCTGGCTAGAGGAGAAATGGGTTCATTAAGAAATCTTATGAAGGTTGAACTGTTGGGCAGCTTAAAGGAGTACTCGCAAATTGTTAAGAATTTCAGAAAGGCGGCCGCCCTCCTCCAATTGGAAGAGAGCACACTTTTTATTGTTTCTGCTGCACAGTTAAAATCACTTTTAAAAGAGGCATCCTGGGACCTCAGCTTTAAAATAGACAAGGAGACTATTTATTTTAAGAAGGGAGCTAACCATCTTACTGACTCGTATGTTAGGAAAGCTATGCAACCTTATATCGCCTGGAATCTACCACATGGCATTCGGCGATTTTGGTTTCTTCTAAGACAGGATTTGTTGCCATTAAACAATCTATTGGCAAAGTGGTATGGTGCTCCTGCAATTTGTAATTTTTGCAACTTGTCCACCCAGGATCGCTTGCACGTTCTCTTCATTTGCCCTGTATTGCGCCCATTTCGGCGTAAGTGGTTAAGATCTGTATGTTTGCAATTGGGTATTTTAAACGCTAACTCTTTCTTACTTGCATTGTATAATCCCCCAAATGAAATCTTCTGTTTTAACATTTTTAACTTTTTTAAATGTTTTTTAGCTATTTATTGATGGCTTTTGTAGTAGGTGAATCTGATTACTCTGTATTTTTGTAAATATTGTAGATGTCTTTCTTGCATTGAAAGGGTTTTGTATCGTGTATGGTTTTTATGTGGATCTCCTCGGAGTTCCAAAAACATAATAAAGAATTGAATTGAATGCTGTTGGTTCCCTGTTAACCTGAATTGGCATGAGCACATCGTGATTTGTTTCAACAACATACACTGGCTTTCAGTAAAGGTCCAAACTCAATTCAAAGCCATTTATATATTTTACAGGGTAGATCAAGGATGCATTCCTGAATATCTATCACTGTTTGGTTCAGCTCCATTTTAAGCAAACCTCAGACTTGAGGGAGGCCTACTATATTTCTCCTCACACACTCTTATAACTGTGACAACTCTTGCCTTTAGGCTATCCATCACTAACACACCTTTCTCATTCTGTGCATCATACACCTTAGAGGGAAACTGATTCCAGCTCCATTGGATACTAATGATGGCTAATGGTTCCCATTTGAAAAGCCTTCCTCATATTCTCATCAACTGAATATTGAATATCTTAATTCTTTCAAAGCACTTATATAACGTCATTGCTTCCCTTTCCAAACGTGTTCTGAGGTGGTTAGCAGTGGAGTGGGACATTCTACTTTCATCTTCAAAGAATAAATCTATATTGACCATCCACACGTCCTCAATTGTAAATCGTATCACATAATCTGGTTTCCTTGTCTGATTGAATAGGTTTATGAGTGATTACACCAGGCCTATCTCCACACAAATAGTCTATTCGAGGCCCAATCCCATCCCACCAACTGCAGTGTAGATTTTAATGCCACCACTAAATCCACCACATGATACCATTTGCTTAATGTTGCAGAGTACTGACTTGCTTTTGAATGTCACCTGAACTCGTTAACAAAACATTGACCCTCTCCTAATGATGTCTAAATTAACACACAATGCACATACTGTTCTTTAGCACCCTGCGCACTGTAAAAAATATGCTTTTACTGATATATTAAGTTTTACAATTTTGCCCCAGCACAAAACAGTGGAAGGGTATAGAGACAAAGGGCATGGTATGTTTAATATTCTTGGAACTTGCATGTCACCTGCATGGTAGTACAGACATGGTCTCTTGCCCTGAGTGACCCCAACTGTAGCCTATTTGGTATTCTGGCTTATTTGGCCCATAACAGATAATAACCCTGCATGCACCCCGAGACATAGGCCTTGTGAGTGACCATGAGACTGAAGGACTAGCTTTGAGTTTTGGAGTGGCACACCAAGTCCACTCTCTAGTTGACATGGGACTATAATCTCAGATGCATATATCTTCCAACAATTCGGTCTTGAATCAATCGTCATGCTCAAAAGCTGGTGCTGGCATTAGGGCTAGACCACTCACCCTACAATAGTAATTTTAGCCAAGAAAATGCCTCACTCTGTGTACTAGGTTTCAAAGATTTATTGCAGCAATAGAAACTCCTCACCAACGTGTTTCAACCACTTGGGGTCTTTGTCACGGGAGGTTAGTCTTTCTTCTGAGGCAATTTATTCTACTCTCTTCCCTGCAAATTAGTAGGCATTGTGGGAGATGTAGTCCAAATTTAAAATCACAGTTAGAAACAGTTTTTTCAACCTTACAACCAACCTCTTAATTGTTATGTTAATACATGGGTATAGTGCTACAATTTACATACAACAGCAGATAGCATATCCAAGTGTACTTCCATCATAATCTGTAAGCTCCATTTCGCCACAGTCCTGGGATGCCATTGTTATCTAGGAAGTGACTGGTGTCTCCTTGCTAGATATTTGTGTACTGGATCGGCTGTTTGGAGGTCAAGTACCTCACTTGTTATCTATGTTACGTGCAATGGTGGCAGCAATCATGTCCAGTGTTTCTGGTTGCAATTGTGTCTCAATGAGTACCAACATATATCTAAGTTGGTATCATATCTGTGTAGTCTGGATAGTCAGTGTGATAGGTGTACATAAAGTTCTTCATCATTATCCCATACATTTGGCATCTTTGTTTCGAGTTTTATGAAGTATTTGAATTCCAGGTGTCTCAATCTTTGTGTCCTGTTGCCACCACATTCACTAGGAGGGATCATGTATATGCCATAGTACCTCATTTTCCTCCAATCATTTTCTTGGCATTGTGCTATGTCTTTCACCATTGCATATGTTTGGCCATGATTGTTTCTGCGCTTATGGGCTCTAATATTCGTTTTATCAGCATGCAAATTGTGCTTCCCACGTAGCGTAGTCTGCAGGCACATTCAATTATGTATACTATGTATTGTGTATTGCATGTTACTTTCTTTTGAATTGGGATAGCTCTTTGGTCCCTATTCACAAAGGATTGATTGTTCATACTGATTTTGCATGCTTTGCAACTGTTACATTTCCTGAATACACATTGTCATTCCTCTAACTAAGTTTTTGGTAGATTCTCTTGAAAGTGACTCTTTACCAATAGATCCCTTATTGATTGTGCTTTCCTGTAGGTCACTTGAGGGTGTTGCCCTAAGAGAGTGCCAATATCTGAATCTTTGGATATTAAATGGCAATGTTTTCAAATTATGTTGTTATTTTCTTACTCTTTTCTGTAGGCTAACACTAATCTGGACACCTCCTGGGTTTTTGTTTTGTTGAAAGGTCTTACTGTGTGATCAGCATTTCTGCACAGAATTTCATCCTAACTTTGTGCAAGTCTCTCTGTTTGACATTTTCTTTGTTTCAGTCGTTGTATGGTTTCATCACATGTTTCTTTTGCATCCATGTAGTTCCCATTGGGTATTTACGGAGGAAGCTTGTCCCATGCAGACTAGTGTTTGTGGATGTTTCTTTCCTGTGTAGTGTGGTATGTATTTGGCCTTTTGGTACATATACTCATACATCTAGGAAATTGATTCTTGATCTGCTAGTGGCACATGTGATTTGTAATCCCAGATCATTGTCATTCAGATTTGTTTGTAAAACTCCATAAAATTTGCCGGTATCTCCATTCCAAATTAAAAACAAATCATCAATGTACTTGACCCATAGAATTAATTTTTCTAATTCTCTTTACTGTCTTATCCCTATGCATGCTCTTTCTCCCACAATCCCATTACTAGATTTGCTCATTTCAGGGGCTATAAGATGGCCATGGCAGTCCCACATTGTTGATGATTGATGTCTTAGTTTAAGAGAGACATGTTATGGTTAGGCACATCTCAATCATGGTCAACAGCATGTGTGAGTGTGATATTTCCCCCCCCATGGCTTTGTTTCAAAAAGTATGTGGATGCTTGTAGACCTATTTCATATTTGATAGACGAGCACAGAGATACCGCCTCTATGGTCACTAGTAGGTAGCTTTCATCCCAGTGTATGTTGGTAACTATGCTCAGTAAGTTGCCTGTGTCCCTGATGTAGGAAACTGGGATATGAACAATATGCCGCAAGTATTGTGCTGATGCTGCCAAGAGTTGACACTGCAGTCAGAGCAGTATTTTTGTTGTTTGTGACCAGCTGGGCCTGAGCCGCTGGTTAGCCAGAGATTTCACATTCCTCAAAAGACATCAGGAAAAGGACGTGAAGCCACCCATCACCCCAATGTTATTAATTTTGAGCAGGTCTTCTCACATTGTTATCATCTGCAAGCCTTGCTCTCATGAGTTCTGAGTGCTTGTTACTTCAGCGAAACAAACCATCTAGGTGAACTAGAAAATTGAAGGAGACTCTACTGTTGGCCTGAATGGGTGAATGTATGACGTTAGAACGCATACATTTACAACGCATGCCCGTACAATGCAGTTTTTACATTGCAACATCCATTACAATGCATTCAATTACATCGCATGACACAACATCGCATTTTAAAGAACTACCTTTACAGCACATTCCATTAAGTCGCAAACTACCTTTACAATGCATACAATTACAATGCATACCATTACATTGCATTTAAAATAAGTTTTGGATGGTATAGGGGTAAAAATTACTATTCTAACTCCAGGGGGTGCAACAGTAGGGTAAGTATTGGATAGTGTGGGGGGTTACAAATTGCTATTCTAACTCCAATGGTATGCCTTGAAATGGTATGCGTTGTAATGCCTGCGTTGTAGTGACATGCGATGTAGTGTCATGCATTGTAATGGTATGTGTTGTAATGCCTGCGTTGTAGTGTCATGCGTTGTAAAGGATGTTGCAATGTAATGCCTGCGTTGTAAGTGTAGTGCAATGTAATGGTTGCGTTTTAAAGGTTGTTTCCTGAATGGGTATTTATTTTCTTTACGCAGTGAAGCTCTGAAAGAACATTTTCATAGTGGGACATGATTGAGCCAAACTATGAATTACTTAACCTCGAAGGCCACTAAACATGCCATAGTAACCTTACACATGTGCCATAATCTGGTCTACTAATATCCTTTGTGATTATAATCTTGTGGCACCCCTATTGTGCTTTATTAACCATACTGAATGAATGAATGAAAAAGCTTTATTCGATTTTAAAAATACATAAAATCATGAAAGCAACAGATTCAAATTGATACATACAATAGTTCATATAATACATTAAAAATGATTAAAAAAGGAACAATTAAATTTAAAGAATAATTAAGCTTTTCCGTTTTTTCAGTACACTTTTTAAAAAACCTGTCATTACTGCCACAGTGTGTACATCATTAAGTGAAAAAAGAAACAGTAGGGCCGGCCTGCATTGTCTCCATGTTCCATACTTTTTTAAAAGTGGTTTAATCCACCTCAACCTTTCTTTAACATAAAATTTACAGAAAAAGGTGGCATGCAAAGTTGATTGAACTGATGTATTGTCACACGGACAACTGCATAGCTTCCTGTCCCAGTTGTTCATATTTGGGAAGGTTATTAGGCGAAAAAGATATTAAACCTAAATCTTGTCAATAAATATAAATCAAAACCATTTATACACCAATTTAAATAAGGTTGAATAGAGTATGTCACTAGCATAAGTTGATGATGAGACACAGATTTCTTAACCAATTCTACACCTGCCCTTAAAGTTTCCAGATGGTTCCAACAAAGCAGCTTCAAGTCCTTCTTATTGATATTACACTGTGATTCAGGTGTGTGATAAAACTCAGGTCTCCCTAAATCATTAGCAAACTTACAGATATAAGTCAACCAGGGGATTCTAGTTGCCCAATCTAGGCTCATACAATCAGTAATAATGTCCCTATTCAGGCCAAGATCGGGTGAGGTCCATACTCGGTGCCACAGCAATAGCGGTTGCATGCTAATAAGGTCACTGATGTACCGAATGCCCAACTCTGCATGACAGTTAAAATTAGGTGTACTTTGTGGCACAGCCAGAATAAATTTTAAAAATGCATTTTCTATCTTCTGCATAAGTGTTGGATCGACTATTCCCCAGACTCCAGCCCCATAAATTGCTGTGCTGATACACTTTGCTTGATACATTTTTTGTAAAATATCTGCGGTTCTTTTCCCCATTTTTTTGGAGAATGTCATCAAGGCCGATGTTGCTCGTTTGAACATCAAAGACCTGGATCTAATTGCAGGTCCCCAACTACCAGTGTCATCTGATACAATGCCCAGATAGGAAAAAGTTTTAGTAGGGGCGATCTTCTCTTTCCCTGCAAACAGGCGACACTCGCCATTCCTGCGTCTACCACAGGTCATTACAAATGTCTTTTTTACATTAAGTTTCAACCCCCTCATATCCATGAAGTTCACATATGTATTTAGGGCCATTTGTAGCCCTCTTTGAGTTCTGGCCGTGACCACAGCATCATCGGCGTACTGGAGAGAAACAATTTAATTATGTTTGACCTGGGGGGAATCACGCACCTTTACCTTCAGCTCTTTCTCTAGATCATTTGTGTATAAATTAAAAAGAAAAGGGGCGAGGACACATCCTTGCCTGACACCCCGCCGAACATAGAACGGCTTAGTACATTCGCCGTTAGTGCCAAATCTAACTTTTGCCCTGGCTCCCACATAAAGCTGCCTAAGGAAGGAAATTAGGACCTCGTCCACCTTCATCTCTTCAAGGATCTTCCATAAATGGCTGTGGTTAACACAGTCGAAGGCTGCACTTAGATCTGAGAATACAGCGTAAATTTTACCCTCCCTTGCCTGAGTGTATTTTCCTTGGAGTAATGAAAAATTGAGGACTTGTTCGACTGTGCCCCGACCTTCCCTAAATCCATATTGAACAGGTGACAGAATTTCTGCTTCTTCAGCCCATTGCTGCAGTCTATTCAAAATTACTCTCCCAGTTATTTTCATAAACGAGTCCAAGAGCGATATGGGGCGATAGCAGGAAGGGTTATTTCGGTCACCCTTTTTGAAAATATGGATGATTATTGAATCTGACCATGTGTCAATAAAACCCAAATTACAACTGGCCTCAAGCACACGTACAAGGAGCGGGGACCATAACTCATTCTTAAACTTGAATAGATCGATGGGTATACCATCCGCTCCCGGGGCTTTACCTCCCTTACTTTGATTTATAGCCTCTGTGATTTCTTTGGCAGTAATAGATAGGGACAAAGCGGCAAAACTATCCTGATTCCCCCCTGTTAATGCTCTGGTGTCCAATATATTATTTACCACCCCCGGATTATATACTTCTGAGAAAAAGGTAATCCAGTACTTTTCAGGTATTGCCACTTCAATTTTTGCCAGATCTCCCGGGTTAAAAAATGGTGCCCGGACTGCAGCCCAGAACGCAGAACCGTCCCTTTTTTGTGAGGCCTCATCTAGATAAACCCAGGCCTCATTTTTAATTTTTTGTTTACATGCCTTCCTTGCTAGATTATACTCCTTCCTGCACCTTATTATATCTGCCTTATTTCTTGGAGTTTTATGCAGTGCTTTTAACAGTTGTGAATTAGTCTTTGTGCAGGATGCGTCAAACCACCTAATATTACCAGGTTTCTTCTTACTTGTTGGTCGCTGAAGATTTGCTTGTATTATTCTAGTTATCTCGGCGAAAGAGTCTAGTATATCCAGGTATGAGACCTCATCCTGCAAGCATTTAGTAATAGGTACTATAGCTTGCTCTATGATTTTTGAGTTAATGACCTCAGGGTTGCATTGTGCCCATCTCAAAGTGTAACCATTTTGACTAGCCAATGTGCAACGAGAGGTCCAAGCCAGCCTTTCCACCAGTGAACAATCTTTTTCCTTAGGAAGTGTAATTCTAAAACTAAGCGGAAGATGGTCACTAATTCCTATGATGTTGGTTGCAAAATCTGCAAACCAAGTTGCATAGGAATTAGAAATTGTTATAAAATCAATCAGAGTACTGTGACCTGTACCCACAAAGGTGGGGCTGAACTCCACTGGGGGTAGACAAAGCAAGTTTGCAAAACCCAAATTATGGGCAGCCATCATCTCATTGAATGCATCGCCCCCATTGTGGTGGGCAAAATGTGGTTGGAACTCAGTTTCATCTTCAGCGTATTCACCACATCCGCTCTGGAAGTGTTGGCACAGATTATGGTTGAAATCGCATCCCCAGATAAGGATCGAATCCATCCCTGGTTTTGCCACGATATTCCTAATCGCCACATTAATGGATTGTACCATTTCATTTACTTTACCCTTTTCTGAGCTATTATACATATTAACAATAGTTATCTGCACCTTGGTGGAGACTTGTATTACAACAATTTGGTATTGGCTGCACGATCTCACCGTACCAATTGTTACTACCTCAAGGAGATTGGACACATATACACAGAGCCCCCCCCTTACACCTCCCATGACTAGAGGGATCTGCAGGCACATGGTAAGTTATAAAACCATCTAGGTGGATTTCCTCAAGGGACCAAGTCTCTTGGAGGCACGAAATGTCTATATCTTTAATAAAATTTTCCCAGATGCAATTGTTGATCTTTGCACGAAGGCCAGCTATGTTCCAGAAGGAAACCCTTAGACCTATCCCTGTCTGTTTGCCTTTTGTGATCTGTGGAACCAGTAACTTATCCTGCATTCCTTTACTATCTATCGTGTCATGACCAGTATGATGGTCCTCACTATTTCGACCCTCATTTCCAATATACTTTGTGGTGCGCTGCACACAGGATGGATTCTGTGCGGAAGTAGGAGGAGCAACAGAAGATGACCGTATATCCCCGGGGCAGTTCTCCAACTGGTCAATAGCTATGACTTCTGACAGGGAGTTGGTAGGAGAAAGCTCCGAACTATTATGAATAGAATTCTTGACTAAATTAGAATCTGGTGAAACAATCACACTCTCACCAGTGACCAAATCATTGCCCTTACGGTAAAGTCAATCCACGCCTTCCAGGCCTGAAAGGGCCTCATAACGATTACTAAGAGCAACAGGTCGATAGTCCCAGTTACCCATTAAGGGTCTGGAGTTGACTATAGGAAACATGGAGGGTCTTGGGTAAAAGTAGGTCAGCTCACAGGCTATTATAGAGCTGGTGCCATATTCGGGGGGCCAGTCTAGAATGTATTTAACTGCTCTGGGGTCACTAAAATTAATTATAATGATGTCCCCCTTAGTGTCCTTTTTACGATTACCCATCCAGGGGGCACGCCGCACATGAAGGATGTTACCGTTAATGTTAGGGGGTAAGGGTCGATTTTGCTTGAGCCAATATATGACTTTGTTTTTTAGTTGGACATATCCGTCTCTCTTACCCTCTTCTAGAGTGGGAACTCCCCTTAGAACCACCACCAACGGGACTGCTTCTGGAGGTAAATCTCGGCGCCTCATGGGTTTTACTACCCTTTCTGGACTTTTACTCCCCAGATTAGTTGGACCCTTGGCTGAGAGTGGTTGTTTCTCCCCCGCCTTCGTCTTACTGACCTTACTTTTACTTAGGTGCTGTGGATTATTAGAAGGTGGCTGCTTCTGGGGTTTGGCTGTAGTGAAATTATTGTGTTTTATAACTTTTTGGGCTGCGCCCTTAGATGATGGTACTGCAGCAGATAAGGCAACTGGGGGCGCTTGGGCGAACTTAGTCATGCTCTCGATTAGCCCTGTATTTTTGCCTATGGCCTGTTCTAAAATCCCTAACCAGGTTTCAATTCTCTTTAATCTCTCGATCAGTGGTAGTGTGAAGGAACTAAGCAATTGTTCGAGGGTTACCGCTGTCTCGGTATTAGATATCTCTGATGTGGTGCCCTGTTCAGTATTAATTGAACCAGAAGTTATAGCTGAGAGTGGCATGTTATTATCAGAAGATTTGCCAAAGTCAGCATGGCTGACCTTATTATTTGATGAGACTTTCCCCCTCCTTCTCCTTTTTCTGGGTGGTGATCTTTTTGCTCAGGATCTATTAGCGTTTGTGACCTTATTTCGTATGACCTCTACTACAGGAACCTGTGGTTCAGGTAGGACTTCGGCTATTAGGCTCCCATTCCGAGGAGTGGGAGAGGTGATTATGTGCATTTCCTCTATAGACCTTTCAAGGAGTGGAGAAGCGGCAGTATCCCTCAAAAGCAGTGGGATGCTGTCACTACATGGAGTGTCCAGAATCTCTATCTCAGAATGGTGACTAGAGGACAGTAAGCTGGCAGACTGCACTAAACTCAGGGATGAACATTTATTTTTAATAGACTCCACTGAGCGTCGCCGCTCTGCTCGACGTTCCGCCAACATAAACTCTTTTCAATGTCCACATCTTTAGCTGCCCTCATAAAATAGCTATCAAGTGTTTTCCTACACCCTCCTCTTTTCGAGGTCACAGCTCCTTTAATGGGACTCAGAGACATTTTATATGGCAATAGTGTTTACTCACAGTTATTTAAAATGTCATACAGGGCGATCTTTGAGTGAGCATTAGGGAGTGGGCCCGTCCCGTCCCTTATCGTCCCCGGACGGCCACAGACGGCCCGCCCTTTGCCCGGGCTTCGCCCGGCGTCCCGCGTGGCGGGGCTGACGCTGTTTTTAGGCGCCTCCTGGCGCTGTTTCAGCCGTCGCGGCCCGCATGGGCCTATGGGTGATGTAGTTTCCTGACCCGCTCTCCACTCGGCGGCTACGCTTCGCAAGCAAGCGGCGGGAAGGCGGGCAGGGCACTGTGACGGCTGGATGCTGGACCGCTTCAGGGGTATGTCCCCAGCACTCTTTGTCAGGCTTCGTGGCAGGTAGCTGGGTTTGGTTGCAAAGAGTTTCCCCCCTCGTCAGGGGCTGACGCTGTTTTTAGGCGCCTCCTGGCGCGGTTTCAGCCATCGCGGCCCGCATGGGCCGATGGGTGATGTAGTTTCCTGCCCCGCTCTCCACTCGGCGGCTACGCTTCGCAAGCGAGCGGCGGGAAGGCGGGCAGGGCGCTGTGACGGCTGGATGCTGGACCGCTTCAGGCGTAAGTCCCCAGCACTCTTTGTCAGGCTTCGTGGCAGGTAGCTGGGTTAGGTTGCAAAGAGTTTCCCCCCCTCGTCAGGGGCTGACGCTGTTTTTAGGCGCCTCCTGGCGCGGTTTCAGCCGTCGCGGCCCGCATGGGCCGATGGGTGATGTAGTTTCCTGCCCCGCTCTCCACTCGGCGGCTACGCTTCGCAAGCGAGTGGCGGGAAGGCGGGCAGGGCACTGTGACGGCTGGATGCTGGACCGCTTCAGGGGTAAGTCCCCAGCACTCTTTGTCAGGCTTCGTGGCAGGTATCTGAGTTAGGTTGCAAAGAGTTTCCCCCCTCGTCAGGGGCTGACGCTGTTTTTAGGCGCCTCCTGGCGCGGTTTCAGCCGTCACGGCCCGCATGGGCCAATGGGTGATGTAGTTTCCTGCCCCGCTCTCCACTCAGCGGCTACGATTCGCAAGCGAGCGGCGGGAAGGCGGGCAGGGCACTGTGACGGCTGGATGCTGGACCGCTTCAGGAGTAAGTCCCCAGCACTCTTTGTCAGGCTTCGTGGCAGGTAGCTGGGTTAGGTTGCAAAGAGTTTCCCCCCTCGTCAGGGGCTGACGCTTTTTTTAGGCGCCTCCTGGCGCGGTTTCAGCTGTCTATAGCCATACTATTAACCTACCTATGTGTAGTTTTAAGCTTGATATCTAAGAAGAGTTCTCATATTTTTCTATATAGAAAAGTACTGGGCTGCAAAGTATTTATTGTCTGCGTTTCATCCGGAGCCTCTACCATGCACACTACCTCTTTGAGAACAGTTTGATTACTTGTCCTCAATACCCTGAAAGTCAAGTGCTGTAGGAGTGTGCTTGGCACCCAGTCATAAGGACCATAGCAGATAATGCCCCAAAAAACAGTATTAAAAAGCCTGAACCATCACAATTGAGGCCATGTACCCCCTGCTTCCACCTTGGTCCCCGAACAGGTTCTGACATGTGCCTTTTGTAGATCACTTTGACACTTAAAGTGTGATCTCATGGGACTATGTTATACTTTGGTAGATGTTTTCAATTGACTCCAAGTCTTTGAGAATAGCCAGGTCTCCATGTGTCTTCAAATGTTTAAATGAGTAGAGATTTCCTAGGACTGTGCAAACAGCTGTGACATCCTGTACGTTTTTGTTATTTTCTAACCTGCCCTTTTGGTTTTCCTTCAACGAATTAGTCACGTTTTGAGCCCACTGATGGTGCTTTGTGTTGTGCTACCCAAGGTAGCAGAGCACAAGGCTCTGGTGGACATCAGGGTATTGCCTAATTGTTCCTTCAACCGTAGTGGATAGTGTCCACTGAACACTCTTCAGACTATGGGGATATGACTGGTGGTAGCATATTTTACTTGTATCTCTTAGAGAACATCTATCATGCTGCTTTAATATGGTGTGTTCAGTCCACTATGGCATTGTCCCCTATACTTCTTTTGGGCATAGTGTTGGTAACTGGATATTTGCCATTTGCGAGTTTTGATTGTGGTTTAGTGTTTCTTGCCTTTTAAATACATCTGCTATGTGAATGGTGCACTGTTTCATAATACAATTTTTTCATTGTTGGAATAACGTTATTATTAATGTCCCTTTTGTGTGCATGGCATCCTTTATCTGGATTTACCTATGGAAACCCTATTGCTTTTCTGTGACAGATTGTTAAGTCCACATAGGAATGCTGCTATCCAAAGGTCAGCCAAAGAGCAAGCAATGATTGACTAGAACCGTGTTTGCTGCCTTGGAAGGTTTGTTCTCTAATTGAGTGAGGGATAGCCTATTCCTGCTTGGTATACATTGTCAGTCACTTCCCCAACATACATCCTAAAGAGCATCATTGGCCTTTCCTTTTAGTTCAGTGGTGATTACGGTGTGGAGACAGGAAGGACCCCACTGAGGAATGCAGACATTTGTCACCTGGAACTCACATTGCTTTGGCTAGTTAGTGCCTGCCCTGTGCCTGTCCCTGTGTCGGTGCAGTGTTCAGGAAGATGTGTACAGTTCTGATTGATCATAGCTATGATAGTTAAGGATTTTAAACATTACACACCCATTAACTGGTCCTGGCTTTCTGCCAGTGCTCAGCTAAACAGAATAAGTGCTTAAATTCAAAGCCAGTTCAATGTATTTATCTGAACCCCTGGAGAAGCTCTGCAACATCAGCTGGAAGGTTGGGACAGAAATGGTCCCATGCATGGCTTTAGAGAGCATGCAAGCCTCTCCTGCTTTTTCCAAGAGAAGTCTGGTCATTTTTGGATTTTAGCCTTAGCACATACCGCAGTTATGCATGTGTGCTGAAGGCTATTTGTGACATGGAATGCAATGCTCAGCGGTGACGTATGGTCTAGAGAGGCACACCATATGCAACCTTTTTTTGAAGCACACCTACCATGAAATTAGCAGATGGTGGATGGCTGACTTAGTTGGTGGCAACTTCTTGTAGTGCCAGGAGGTTTTGCTTTTCATCAGGCCTGTTAGAAATGGGATTTCTGGTTGGCTAAGGCTTGCGCCAAAGCCAGGCAGAAACCACCATTCTAATTCAGGGCAAGGAAGTCACCCGCCAAGATAACCCCTGCTCACCCTCTTGGTAGCTTGGCACGAGCAGTCAGGCTTTTCTCAGAGGCGATGTGTAAAGCATTTGCGCATGCACCCACCAGCAACAACATCCAAGGCCCCCCCACAAAAGGAACTCCACACAAGGTATATGTAAAAATAGCCTTTGTATTGCAAAACACATTAGATAGAAACACACACTTTACAATGTGCTAACAGGCACGGGCAGAATTTACAAGGGATTATATGTACACAGGACAGGGCCACATGGACCACTGTCAAGAATAAGCACTTGGTAGAACTAGAACATAGCACATAGAACAAGCAGAAGCTTCACACATGATGCATAAAAACACATTCAGCGGTGTCAGGAGGACACATGATGCATAAGAACACATTCAGCGGTGTAGGAAAAACACATGACGCATAAAAACACATTCAGCGGTGTCAGGAGGGCACATGATGCATAAGAACACATTCAGCGGTGTAAGGAAGACACAAGAAGCATAAAACACATTCAGCGGTGTAGGTAAAACACATGATGCATAAAACACATTCAGCGGTGCAAGAAGAAACATGACGCATAAAAACACATTCAGCGGTGTCAGGAGGACACATGATGCATAAGAACACATTCAGCGGTGTAGGGAAAACACATGACGCATAAAAACACATTCAGCGGTGTCAGAAGGACACATGACGCATAAATACATATTCAGCGGTGTAGGAAGGCAGCTTTGTACATGATGCATAAAAACACATTCAGAGGTACCAGAACACAGGGTGCACAAAACATACAACACACAGTACATTTCCTAGCACCCAAAAGCAATAGGACATAGATCATAATAATACCTAAACCATAGTTAGCGCAGAAATCATAATCGCACATAATCACTTTTAAAGTCCAGGTTGCGCCACTGTGCCAATACCTAAACATAGCAGCTGCCCGCTACTTGCTGGGCAGCTGAGGACAGGGACAGAACAGGGCCCAAATGCTGCAGCTGGCACTAAGTGCTGCGCAGCTGGGGAAGGCCAAGTAGGGGCGAAGGAGTGCGCCTCACTCCTGAGTCCAGAGAACACATGTCCCTAGGAGGGAAAACCTAAACGGTGCAGCTGCCCACTACTTGCTGGGCAGCTGGAAAGGATCACTGCGACAGGGCTCTCAATAGCCCTTTGGACAAAAGACTGCGCCATAGTTTGGAGCCCTCTGGCTCTAGAACTCCATGATGCACTCACAGGCTGTCATACTGAACATGTGCATTTGAGCCCTCTGGCTCTATGAATAACTGGGGCCTCAGAGCCACGGGCTCTAAACACAACACTGCCCCCGGGAGCCTCGTGGGCTCTAAAGAAAGGCAGCCAACGTGGGGGAGCGACCCGCTGCCAACTGGGGCCGCTCTACACCGTGAAATGTCCCCTGTGATCGTTGGAGTCCCTTCTCTGGGGACTCGGACCGACAATGGCGCCGGGAGTTCCTCGTGGACTCTGAGGACATGTAATGCGGCAACACGGGGGAGTCCCGCTCGGGGGACTTGAAGAACAATGCCCCGCTAAAAGGTGGAGCCTCTCAGGCTCTAAACAAAATGCCCCCAGGGCATAGGAGCGGCCCGCTGCCATCCGGGGCTGCTCTGAGAAGGGCAAGGGGCCCCTTTACTTGGATTGGCCCATCGCTAGGGCCAGCCCGCCACTGCGGGCCCGCGGTGCACCATGGCCTCCCCCCACTCCAGCCGTCCCAACTTACCGGCTCTCGGCGGGGGAAGGCTTCTTTCTTGGGCGGCGGTAGCGCTCAGCGGGGCTCTCTCCTCATGGGAGCCCCGCCTTCACAATGTGCCCACTCTTCACCCGGTCCCCCATCTCGGGACCGGGACTTCAGTGTTGAGCCACAAGGCTCCGGGTTAACTTCTTTTCCGGGGCTCGCTCCTGGAAATGGGAGCCCCGCAGCATTCAGCCTGTGTCTCCGGCGGCCCCGGGGCTCTCCTCCGCTCACGGGAGCCCCGGGTGACCATCGTTCCTACCGGCCTCTTCTCTGGGTATCTCCAGTCTCCCTTGGCATTCGGGAGACCGGAAAAGCGGGCAAAGGCTTCCCCCAGGCAGGGGGAAGCGGAAGTGAGTCAATCCCGGCCCCGCCCACAGTCAGGCGGGCGCGGGCCGGACTTCCGGTTTTGCCGCGGCGGCGGCTTCTCGTGTCGGGGCTAAAATGAGGGGTAGGCTCCCTCGTTAGAGGAAATAAACGTGGACACGGGATGCGCACCCGTCAAGGTGCATCTGAAAAGGGGTGGCACCCTTAAATAAAAATATAGCGAGAATCGGGCACAATGCAGGGTAGGCTCCTACAAAGCTCGGATCACGAGCAGGTCAGAGAACAACTCCATGCTGCAAAATTTAAATAAAGTGCTCTCAGCGCGCTGGGGAGTCCAAGGAGTCCTGGGGCAGGGAAATGGAGCAGGCAGCTCCCAGTAAAGAAGAAGTCCTCCAGTCCCCCCCAGGCAAGGCAGAAGGGCCCCACAGGGAGAGAGCTTTCCAGGCATCCAGGATATCCAAGGACTGGGCATGGCCCAGGGAGGCGAGCCTTCCCCTGGGCCCCAGCAGCAGCAAGCCCCTGGTAGATTCGAGTTGGGAACAAGAACATTTTGTAAGGGGACACAGCCCCTTTTTATACAGTGAATTCCTTTGTCTCAGGGTGCAGCGTGGGGGGAAAAAACAGTCGCAGCTAGTTTTGGAGCACTGTGATGTGCTCAACCACCCTTTCCTTTCACTGGCCAGGCTAGTGACATTAGACGCACCACAGGGGGCGGAGCCAGCATTGTGTGGGGAAAGCCCAGCCCTATTCAGGTCCCAGGTGCACCACTCCCTCACATCACACATGCTAATCTCAACACTCACCACCGGGGCAGACCCATCATAACTCATGGAGCCTGGCACACCAGCCAGCTCCAGCCAATCACAAGCCAGCACATTCACTGCACAGATAGGCATACTTCTAGAAGTGGCACTTCCATATTAGACACAAACATGCTGCACGCATCATACCAGACTCGAGCCTGCACACCCCACGCATCAGGAACTACCAGGGACACATACATTCCCAATGCATTCCTATGGGAGGGCAGGCCTATCTCACCACACGCACTCAGAGTGCGCACGCACTTTCCACTGGGACACAGTGAAAGTGCGCAGAATCCAAAAAGCACCATCCCCAGGTCACATATAAAAAGCAAAAAGTTCAGGGGTGAACCTGCCAGAAGGGCCAAGTCCAACAAGGACTCTCCTATTCTTCAACTGGTCTATCAATCTTCCAAAATGGGGTACTTCACAACATCTGAGCAAGACACAGATGATTTTTTTAATCTTTAATACATTAAACAATAATCAATAATTTGCATTATATGGAGTCAGATTTTAAAAAGAGACAAACAAATTCTAATAAGAAACTTGGTCAATAAAAACAACATTATCACAGAACAACAAATAGGGGCAGAGATCCTGTTCCCATGCTTTCTAAAGTGCTAACAGTGCTAGATTTATAAAAACAACAGAGTTGAACGTAACATGTATTATTTCTTTTTGTTAACCTGGATCCGTTGAGGGAGGTCGTCTTCCAACATTACATAAACATTCTATCTATTCAAGGAACTATGTTATACTTAAGTACACACAAATCATTCCTGGACATAAAAAGGCCATAACGTGCCACATGGTGCCAATTCTACCATCCTAATTTTCAAAAGTGCTAACAGTGCTCAATACTATACATTGCAAAGTTAGATATTAATCCTATTGTTTATTTGCAAGACTCCTCCAACATCGTTTGTATTCATTTAATAGAAGAAAGTGCTAAATAGGCTATCCTTAATTATATAACACTAAAGTGCCGAGTGCTAAAGTGCTACAAAGCAGACAAGGAGTGCCAGCTATCAAAGAATCTCCAAATATTAATAAACTTTTTCGCTGCCCGACTCTTTTTGCGTAGGCCTCTTCGAACCTCCTTGTCCTTTGCATTTTATATACCCATTTAGGGTAGGATAGTACCTCCTCAAACCTCCAATTTTGGAGGATTAGGGAGCTGGCTACTAGGGAACAAATCACCGTGAATGTCTCTTCGGCTTTGGTCAAATTCGACCTTGTTTTAGAAATGCCATAGAGAGCCACTTCAGCCTCGGGGTCCAGCGTCTTGTTTAAGGCCTGGCTTATTGCAGAGAAGATCTTACGTCAAAATATTTCAAGTTTCAGGCAAGTAAAAAATATATGGAGCCAATCACCCCCGCCTTGAGTCTGACAACGGAAACATTTGTTTTCCACTCCCGGGAAGTGTTTATGAAGAGCTTTTGGAGTGATATAGACCAACCAACGAGATAGGAAGGCCATCCTTTTAAAATTGGCTGCTCTAAGGACCTTGCTTCCTGGGTGAGCTATCTCCTCCCACTCCTGCACCGAGAAGGAACAATTTGTTTCACGGGTTATTTTAGGCAAAACTCCTTCAACCAGGGGGAACTCTTCACCCTTTCTCAGTAAGGTGTACCAATTTCCCACCCCCTTCAGTTTGGCTTTATAAAGCGCATTGGACTGGGCTGAAGGTAGCCCACCCGACAACAGATTATATTTCTTTATTATATTTACAATCTGGAGATACTCCAAAAACCCTGGTTTTAGCTGATTTCCGGCCCTAGCTAAGACCTCTTGCCAGGAAATAAGCTTCTGTAAAGTAAGAAAGAAACCCAGTTCTCCTAGACCACAGTCCTTCCATCTTTTGAGCCTAGTAGAATGTATTTGGAGCCCAAAGATTTTACACTCTTCTAGTTTCAAATAATGCCAGCCCTCAAATCCAGCTTGTTTAAAAAAGGACTGTAGTCTAACGGAAAAATCCTGGAGGGTCTTGTATCGGCTCTTCTTAGGTAATTTTGTTGTTTTAAAAAAAAATAGGTACTTGAGATCCAGACTCCTGAATCATCCTGTCATAAAAAAAACATATCTATCTGACCATTGGATTCCAATAAACCTGCTGACAAATCCAAAATTGCTGCCATGTAATAACAACAAATATTTGGTAGGGCTAAGCCCCCCGGGCGGTTCCCAACTGTAGTATAGGAAGCTTAACCCTTGAAGCTTTCCTATTCCAAAGAAAATCCCTGATCATTGAGTCAGTCTCTTTGAAGTAGGAAGAACTTATCTTAAGTGGTACATTTAAAAAGAGAAAGATCAAAAGGGGAAGAATTGACATTTTAATGAGTGCTACACGTCCAATCAGGGTCAACGGTATAAGGGTCCACCTGTCTAACAAAGTTTTCATTTTATTACGCATTGCTACACAATTTAATGTAAATAAATCTTCAGGTCGATTAGAAACATAAATACCCAGATATCTAATAGGTTCAGCCCTCAGTGCTTGGGATTTTAAAACTGGGGGTACAAAACTACAACCCACATTCAATGCTATAACCTCGGTATTATTTTGGTTTATTTTGTACCCACCGATCAATTCAAATTGACTGAAATCTAGTAAAGCTTGCTCAAGATTAAGTTTGTCAGGTTGCAGATATAAAATTATATCATCGGCGAATAGTTTTAATTCCGCCATTCCTTCTAGTGGAGATTTAATTTCAGGGTTACCATGAATACTAATGGCTAGTGGCTCAATAAAAAAGGTGAACAGGATGGGGACAACGGGCAGCCTTGTCTGGTGCCCCGATTTATATTAATTGTCCCTACGATGTTGGTGTTTACTACCACCTGGGCTTGTGTACCTTGATAGATATTATTTAGCATAATAATTGTCTGGGCAGGAATACCAAAATTTTGCATACCAAAAAACAGTGCATCCCAATTTCCAAGGTCGAACGCCTTTTTGGTGTCGACCATCATAGCCAGAATTGGAGTTTTGTTGTTTGTGGAAAAATCCAGGGCCTGGATAAGAAACCCTGTATTAGAGGACATTGACCTCCCAGCCACAAACCCGGACTGGTCGGGATGTATTAAGGCCTGGACAATCGGGGTAAAACATTGGGCCCATATTTTCATTAAAGTCTTGAAGTCGGCGTTAAGGAGGCTAATTGGCCAGTAGGAACTAACATCCTTCTGGTTCTTCCCCTTTTTGACGAAACTAATGATGATAGATTCCCTAAAGCTCGGTGGAACAGCACCACCAAGTCTAACTACATTGAATAGTTTCGCCAAGAAGAGGGTCAATTCCATGGAAAAGATTTAAAAAAATTCAATTGGGAGGCCATCTACTCCACAGGCCTTCGCTCCTCCCATCGATTTTACCGCGTTCTGGATTTCTGCGGCCAAGATATCACGGTCAAGTAGATCAGCTAAAGGTCAAGGCAGAGCAGGAAGAACAACTTCATCAAAATATTTATGAATTTGGCCCGGCCCTACCTCATATTTTGTTGAGTAAAGCTGTGAATAATGTTTCAAAAAGACTGTTGCTATGCCATCTTAATCTTTTATAGTATCTTGGGTCTTTGGATCACAGATTTCTGCTATCCAGGCTTTTTCCTGTTTAGTTTTTGTTTGCCTTGCCAGCATCTTTCCCACCATTTCACTCTCCTCATAGACTTGTTGTTGAAAAGTTCCAGAGCTATTGATTTCTTCGATTAGAAAAAATTCTTTCAATGCAAACTTAGCCCTAGCTAGCTGGGTCGCGCATCGCCACAACTCCGGGGTTGAGAATCTCTAAAGCTCATTGCAATATCTACTGCCTGTTGGAGTTGATTAATCTTCTCCCACCTTTCTCTCAACTGGGCTGCAGAGCATGCAATCATTTGCCCCCGCATGGCTACCTTAAACCCACCCCAGACTGAAAAAATGTCAGCAGAGCCCTTATTAATTGTAAAAAACTCCAGTATCCACTTCTTGGTTTCGGCAACCCAATGGGGGTCTTGCAGGAGAAGATGATCCATCTGCCACCTGGATTTGGACCTCCCGCCCCCTTCAGTTTCAAACTCCATTTTCACAATGGAGTGATCCGAGAATGGGTTTGCCCCTATTGCGCGGCCTTGGAGACTTAGGGAACGTGTTATTAAAAATCGATCCGAGAGGCCGTGTAAAATTGATTGGAATGAAAGGTGAATTTGGAAATAGTAGGATGAAGTTGGCGCCAACGATCTACCAACAGATGCTCGTGCCTTAGGGCCTCCAGCACTGTCTTTGTTTGCGGTTTGACTTCTTTTTTTTTTATTCGAGGTATCTTTTTTAAGATCCTGGATACAATTGAAATCTCCGCCCATAATAATTTTTCCCGGGGCCCCCTAAGTAACTCGCTGATCTTCACTAGGGCCGTGGTATCATCCATTGTTGGGCCATAATAATTTGCAAAATTTAAAATAAACCCATTTAATTTGGCCTTGACCCACAGCCACCGCCCCAAGGGGTCTCTACAAACCTGTCCAAATTCCCAAGGGAGACTGCGGGAGAAGAACATTGCAACCGCTCTTTTTGCCCGACCGGCCAAGGCAAAAAAAGCATGCGAAAAAAATTCTAGGAAGATATAACTTAGGGAGATTCATTTTTAAATGAGTTTCCTGAAAAAATACTACTTGGGGTGAGAGGGACACTAACCAACTAATTAAAGCTCCATATTTTACTTTGTTTAGTATCCCTTTGACGTTGATTGAGATACTGCGGCACATATTAGTAATTCTTGCCATATTTCAATAGAGTCAATAAAGGGAGAAAACAACCAAAAAGAATGTTTCCTTCTTTTTTCCAGCAGCAACAAAAGAAACCACCCAATGAGATATTTCAGCCCTCTCATTCTCTTAAAAACCTTAACTCTGCTGCCCCTGCACCTGCTCATTTTACTGCTATACTCTTTTGAGTCCCCTCCCCAACCCCCCAACCCACCCTTCTAGAAAGGTGAACCACCACACTAAACACATCTCACCCCGCCCTGCTACTTTGGAGGGTGCCATGGTTCTGCACACTGAGTGTCCCACCCCTCCCACATGGCATAGGGTACTAAATGTAGACTAGCACAACAAAAGAAAAAAACAACAGGGAAAGCAATAGAAAGTCAGTACGTCCATTAACTCATTATGGCACTGAAATATCCTTGAGAAGGTCCTGAGCCTCTTCTAAGTTGGAAACATGTGAAATTTCCCCCTAACAAAGAGACGCAGTTTCAATTGCTGGGCGATGGAAGCCTGTGCACCTTGGCTTTAAACAAGAAAAGCAGTTTAACGACCTCTTTGCGTCTGCGGGCCGCAGCTGCAGAAATATCAGGGAAAATTCTGCAGTTGGAAGTTTCGTCGTTCACTGGGAATTGCCTTGGCTTTAGCCAGAATCTTCTCTTTATTGTGATAGTCCGCAAAATTCACAGCGTGGTTGCGGGGTCATTCTGGAAAACCACACCTCCCACAATGGCAATGACGATGTGATGCTACCTGGCGGATCTCGGTGGATTTCAGTGCTCGTAGCGCTGGATAGTTTGGTGTCTTTGTCGGTCGCATAATCAGGCTTCTGACTTTTTAGAAGGGGAGAGAAAAGACGCTGACGACTCCCTCCGGACAGAATCACTGTAAGGTGCGGGGGTCAGGGACCTCGCTGTCTCACAGTTTCCTTCGCGGTTAAGCGGCAGTGAGGAGCTCTCGGGCGGCAATGGATTGTTCCAGCTGGGAAGGCGGATGCGATTGAGGTCTGCGAGGAGGAGGTTAATGCCGGTTATACCTCCAGTGGGAGTCTTCAGGGGGATTACTTTTACAACAGGTAAAACCTGGTCTGGACTCTAAACCGGGCAGGCAGGAGAGGACGACGTCAGAAGAAAAGAAAGGTGAGGAGGCTGGGAGGCGTGGAGGTGAGGAGTTGAGGAGGTTAGGGGGATCTTATCCGTTTGTACAGCCTCGCATTTAAGTATTTTCAAGCGGAATAAGGGCTTCATAAGTGATCTCTTTGAAGACCGTGGCAGTGGATAGAGGAGAAACTGATCTTGAGGGGAACCAGCAGTAAAAAAGCTGTTGCTAATTCACAACTAACCCAAAGGAGGAGGGGAAGTTTTGGTCCAAGTGGTGTTTCTGTTTCTTTGTTACCGCATTGTACTCCTTTGTTGGGATTGTCTGAATATGGGGAGGCAAAACAAGCAGAATAATCCAGTTACTAAAGTTTACTCGGCAACTAGCCTTAAGGCCAAGACACGCCTGGCGCAGGCACAGGCAAAGGCATTATCCACAGGAGTGGGACGAGCAGGACTTTTGGGAAATCGTCTTGACCACAATTCCAGCTTTGAGAGTTCGAAGATGATCCGGTCGAAGAACCTGCCGGCAAAAGCCTCGAGGCCAGAACCTCCCCAATGGCACCGGTTCTGGAACTGGAGATTTGCGAAACTGGAAAGCCAAAAATGGATTCCACGTCAACGGCCGAAAGCAGTAAGGAGGAGGGGAAGAGTGTGAAGGCGTTCCCCCTCTTCATCAAAAAGTCACCACTGTCAGTTCCCGCTCAGCCCACAAAACCTCTTCCTCAGCCGATGGGGAGAAGGGCAGACGTTCTTGCCAGTCCACTTCAATGCCCACCCCATCTTACATCGTCATCTCCACCTCCGCCCTCTCCAGTGCCTCCACACGTTCAGAATTCTCCGGCACCAACCTCGATGGTACAAGAAGCGACTCAAGAAGTAACTCCGTCCTCTGTAGCCTCGACGTTGCAATTTCAGGTTCAGCTGGCTCTGTCCCAGATGGTGACTGATAACAGCCAGGTATCATCCCCCGGCCTTCGGGTATTGCAAGATCAGCCAAAGACACCAACACCAATTCCAACGCAGAAGTCTTTTACTTCCAAAGTTTTACCATCAGGTCCTAGCCAGAAGGAATTGTATACCTCACAATCCCCAGCGCCGGATTTAGCAATTGAACCTGCAGAAACTTTTTCAGCTGATTCCGCTGAAACAATCTCCACCAAGCAGATGGATATCAAGACCCTGCTTAATTTTATCCTTGACAAAATTAGAGAAATGAAGATGTCTCAGCAAAATGAAATTGCTTCTCTCCATCTTCGTCTAGGGGAAATCGAAGAAGCAGTGGCCTGTCTTCCAGTCAAAATCCAGGAAGCAGAATCAAGGATCTCTCAGCTGGAGGACCAGATGAGCGGATTAATTACTAAAGTACGTGAGGTTACTAAAGACAGGAGTACGTTAGAGAACAAACTCGAAGAGTTGGAAAACCAGTCACGCCGTTCTAATTTGCGAATAGTGGGAGTTCCTGAGAGAAGTGAAGGAGTCAAGGCACCACAAAGGGTGGAAGCTTTCATCAAGGAGAAAGTTCTCCCCGAGTTCAGCGGGGATCTTACCATTACCAGGGCCCACAGAGTTCCATTTCATCCTCTACCAAGTTTGAGTGGTCCACGCACCATTTGAAGACACAGATGATTCATATATGGTTACCATATGTATGTGTATTGGGATACTTGTAGCGAGTACATGTCTATAATTGTGGTAGCCAGGAATTCATTTAGATTCCCTATATGTCAGAGAATGATAAGAAAGAGTTTGGAGAGAACCTGCCGCACAGTAATGGGAATTTCAGGCTCCTCCAAAATATTCTTAAGGCCTTCTATAGTTGACCAAAATCTTGGATGTGGAGGGTAAGAGACAAAGAGACCCTTTGAAGGATAGAGAGCATTCTTGCCTTCTTGGTGCTCCCACTCCACTTTATCATCTTGCTAATTCTAGAGGATCAAGCTTGTGGCCTGACCAGAATGGGAGGAATACACAAAACTGAGCACATGCCCGAGGCCAGTGCCAGAACAGGACTTGTAGAACACTCAAAATGTATCTGAAATCTAAGTATTATTATGAGGCAAAAATCTCCAATCACAGTGTCAAGAAAAACTGTAAGCTGGGGTCCCACAGCAGTGGCAACTGAGAAACTCTTATGTGCTTCAGCGATAGGTTTGCTGATTGCTAGACTTCATTTGCAAGTTTCAAGGAACAGGAGCCTGGAAGCTATACAACATGCCAGGAGAAGAGTTGCTTTGAACCAGCCTTAAACTTGCCTTGAGTGAAGGACTGACTGACTGCTAAAGAGGGGCGTGGAGGTACTCTTGCACAAAAATAGATAATAGGGTAAGGCTCCAGATGATCAGTGATAAAAGGCTTTCATTGTTACAACCTGAGCCCAGTAGCCCCTAAGTTCCCTTGGACTCCTGGAAAAGTTACAAAAGGTATCTGATTAGCAGCAGGACTACTGAACACATGTTATCTGGCTTTGGATAGTGTAGGGGTTAAAATTACTATTCCCACTCCAAAGAGTGCAACAGTAGGGAAAGCGTTGGATAGCGTAGAGGTAAAAATTACTATTCCCACTCCAAAGAGTGCAACAGTAGGGAAAACGTTGGATAGCGTTGGGGTAAAAATTACTATTCCCACTCCAGTGAGTGCAACAGTAGGGAAAGCGTTGGATAGCATAGGGGTAAAAATTACTATTCCCACTCCAGTGGGTGCAACACTAGGGAAAGCGTTGGATAGCGTAGAGGTAAAAATTTCTATTCCCACTCCAGTGGGTGCAACAGTAGGCAAAGCGTTGGATAGCGTAGGGGTTAAAATTACTATTCCCACTCCAGTGAGTGCAGCAGTAGGGAAAGCGTTGGATAGCGTAGAGGTAAAAATTACTATTCCCACTCCAAAGAGTGCAACAGTAGGGAAAACGTTGGATAGCGTAGGGGTAAAAATTACTTTTCCCACTCCAGTGAGTGCAACAGTAGGGAAAGCGTTGGATAGCGTAGGGGTAAAAATTACTATTACCACTCCAGTGGGTGCAACAGTAGGGAAAGCGTTGGATAGCGTAGGGGTAAAAATTAATATTCCCACTCCAGTGAGTGCAACAGTAGGGAAAGCGTTGGATAGCCTAGAGGTAACAATTACTATTCCCACTCCAGTGGGTGCAACAGTAGGGAAAGCGTTGGATAGCGTAGGGGTAAAAATTACTATTCCCACTCCGATGAGTGCAACAGTAGGGAAAGCGTTGGATAGCGTAGGGGTAAAAATGACTATTCCCACTCCAAAGATTCCAACAGTAGGGAAAGTGTTGGATACCGTAGGGGTTAAAATTACTATTCCCACTCCAAAGAGTGCAACAGTAGGGAAAGCGTTGGATAACGTAGGGGTAAAAATTACTATTCCCACTCCTGAGAGTGCAACAGTAGGGAAAGTAAATACTTCTTATATTATGTAAAAAACATATAAATTAATATCTATCAAAAATTAATTATAAGTAATTACCAATTTAATATAATATATTTAATCAATTAAAATGACAAGTTACAATTAATTGTTACTATTAGTTACCTATTCAAATTAATTACAAATTAACAATTAATTAATTAACAATTAAAAACTAATAAACAATTAATTCAAATTAAATACAATTAAATAAATTGAATTATTTAATTAATCATGAATAAATTACTTCCCACCCTATTCCCCTATAAACTCACAACCCGCTACAGAAAATAAATGATTAAAATTAACATAATTAGCAATTAATCAATTAAATAAAATTAATTGGCAATTAATAAATAATTAATTACCCATAAAAAATTAATAAAAAATTAATTAACAAATAATTCGAAAAAAATTCCAATAATTTTTTTTACATATTTAATTAATTGTAAATAAATTACTTCCCACCCAATTTCCCTATAAACCCACAACCCGCTACAGAAAATAAATTAGTAAAATTAAAATAATTAGCAATTAATCAATTAATTAACATTAATTGCCAATTAACATTTAATTAATTACCAAATATAAATTAATTAACAATTAATTAAAAATGAATACCATTATATAAATTTACATATTTAATTAATTATAATTAAATTACTTCCCACCCTATTCCCCTATAAACCCACAACCCGCTACAGAATTAAATTACGCAAAAATTAAAATAACAAAATTCATTAATTAAAATTAATTATAACATAAATATACACTTTTCACACATTTAATAACATAACAAACACTATAAAAAATTCGATATTATTACAAATTCGATAATTGTAAAAACCTATATTATATACTTCGATATATTAACTTTCTATATTTTTAACATTCGATATTACATTACTTACCTTCAAAACGATATTTTTGATGTCTATATTCTGTCCATTCGATATTTTGTCCAGCCTATATTTTGGACTCGATATTATGTCCATTCGATATTTTGTAGTCGATATTATGTCTGTTTAACGCTCTGTTGCTGTGCTCTACTGAGAAAATCGTATCTGTACTGCACTGGAGATGCCAGACTTTGCGTGACCATGACAGTAAGAACAAGGCTTGATCTTACGATGGATGGTGCTTTTCCCAATCCAAACTCTTTATTTTGAGAGTACCTCAGGGATCTGTCCTATGCCCAACTCTATCCAACATCAATGTTCGGCCCATCAAAGATATTTTTGTTTCACTGGCATTGTCTAACATATGTATATGTATGACAAAAACAATTATGGACAATGATTCCAACTAAGTACCTTACTGAACACAATCTCAACCTAGAGTTGGATGAACAACAACATATTTTCCCTTAACAGTTCTCCCCATCAGCTCATCTAAATTCCCGAAGAGATTTCTCTGCTGCTGATCACATGCCATCCACCATAATCAGGAAATCCACAGTTCTGTGAAAGTGAAGCGCTGTGTGCTCTTCTACCTTCAATTCTAGCCCTAAAGCAACATATCAGCTCCTTATATTCTGATAGTCTTTAAAAAAGTGTAACATTTCTTTCCTCAATTTGATCTTTAAACTATCATCCAAACTTACCTTTCTCTGAAAATTGGCTATTGCATTGCTATTCTTAAACATGCTAACACTAGTCTTATAAAGAAGCAACGTTATTTATCTCAAATGAAGCTGCAAGAAGATCTCTAGCTTCAATAGTAGAAGCCACATTAAGTACTTCTGGGTTCCTTGTGGCACAGTCAATCCTCAGCTCGTGTACAAATCACTCCACAAAACCGCTCCTCATTACATTTTGATTCCGCTGATTGTTTATGGTCCATCACTTTTACAATAACTAATCACCAATCCTCCAACTCCAAAACCTCTTCTGTCACTGGTTTACGGTTTGCAGTTTGGACATCACTTTAAAAGTCTCTTTCCAAACACCGTGAAAAATTCTAGATTTTCTTCCATCAGCAACTAGGTTGAAATCCTGGTTACTTGACAAAGCATTTGCTGAATGTTCATTATTCTTAAATATTATCTTAAAATGTTGAAATCTTTATCTTCAAAATATGTTTTCTAACTGTTTTACAATGTCTTGTTCATGAATTCATCTAAGGCACCTTCGATTTTGGTAATATGATGTGGCTTACAAATTCATTAAATAGATAGTCCTTTAAATAGATTCAGTCCAGGTGAACTAAAGAGGGCATAAACATCTGCCTTGATATTAAGCTGGAAGGTGTGGAAGATAACTGTGAAGGGCTCATTTTATGGAAACGTGTGTTCATAGACCTAGGTAGAAGGTAATAGGCTGGGATACATATTCTTCGATTGTCCCCTGTGGTCAATTTATCGTAAGAATTGGATTGAGGCATTTATTAAGTCAGCAACAGATATGCAAATGTACATTCTTTAGCCATTTAAAGAATGTAACATCTTAATAGAACTTGCCCAGTTGCTCCTTTAATAATTCCATATTCTGTTTATTGCCATAATGTTTTTATCCGCAAAACTAATATTTTTATTGGTTTACATAATCTGTCATGAATTGTAATTTTTTTATTGTGAAAGCACCAACACAATACAAAACTTGCCTTTCGGGTATCCGATCTTGAATTACCTCTCTTCATTTTAAGAGACTAAAATGTTGTTTGTTTAAGCTCTTTTTCTGGTGCCCAATCCCCATGCTTTAGCCCGCCTCTCTATCCCTTTCTGCTCATAATCTTTCACACCACCCTTTCTGTACATACAACAATACACCTTGTAATTCTCTCTTTACCTTCTTGGGCAACCAAGGCCCTCATTGCAAATGTGGATTCTTTTGATTTAACAGCCCTTCTTGTCTTGATGTTGGCCTTTCTGCCATACTACCTATCCACTCAAATGTGTTCACAGCAGCAATATTTGTTGTGGTCTCGAAGTGTACATTATAGAGCCAAGATGCTGCCTTGTATGGAGCTGAATAGGGTCTCTCTAATATTTCAGATATAATGGATATCACAATGCTTGCTAAACTATGACCTGTTTTATATTCTTTCTCTGGTGAGAGGTACAGCAGAGTTGGAACATTTATAGAAGGGGTTATATGGCACTTTGGCCCATACACGCAGCCGTTCATTTTGACCCTTTGCGCCTTGTTAGGCCAATAGGCATGTCTGACCTTTGGTCCAACCCTGAGTGCACCACAACAGGATTAACCACTGAGGTCAAATTCGTGTATAAAAACAGTTTTTCTGGAGTCGTTGTCCTAAAAATCCTCAAAATCTAAATCCATAAAATGTTCAATTAACTTCGAGACTTACCTGAATGAGGTGGAATCCTCACTAGTAAAAGTGTTGTGAACTAAATTAGCGAGCGGATTGGCAATGGGGGGAGTGAAACACACCTAATCAAAATGGACACTCCTACACCTGTGGGGTTTGCCATTTCTCGTTTCTTAATTGCCACCTACAGTCTATAGTTATCAAATAACAATGATTATAGAGTCTTCTTTGTTGCCCGCAATAACTAAGTTTCATTTTTGTTCACTACGCTTTAAGACTAAGATTATAAATTGCAATATTACATGTATGTATCAGTTGACCTGCAGCTTTTGTTTGTTTTCACTTTGGTCCTAAATCATTTGAATGATTGTATTTTTTTTATGGACATTGGTCCAAAAGAAACTATCCTTGACCTCCTTGACCTGCTGTTCACATCCTTTCAAGTTCCCTCTTAAAGTGCAATTCTGTTGGCTCTGTTCTGTTTCAAATGCATACATAACGTCTTTCATCTTTTAAATGTACCTGCATATAAATTAGGCTATACTTTCCATTTTATGCTCTCTTTGTCTTCAAATGCTCAATACTGATTTTGTTCCTTTTCTTCTTTGCTGCAAATTTTAAAATCCTCTCTTTTTCTATCTGCACCACCTCACCTTTCACACTTTCTCAATTAGCATACATGCCTCTTTTCTTCAATTCTCATCTTTCACTTTCTTTTTTAAGAGATTTTACTTGACTCTGCTCTCAAAATTTCTACTTCATCATTCTATATTCCAATGCTTACATTGATAGTTGTTTTCTACCATTGGTGCAGTGCTTTGGTGAACACGCCTTATACATTTAATAAAATGTAAATTAAATTCAATTTGGCTTATTGATGGCCCAGATGGTGAACATTTTGTGAAATACAGAGAAAAAGGATAAGGATTTTGAAGTTAATATTAGGATGCATAAGCTTCACAGCAAAAGTTTCCTATGCTCCAGGAGTGAGATACTGTTAGACCTGCCAGCCTTTGAGTCGTCTTTCCCCACACTTTTTGTCTTCCTTCTCCATTTTTGCTGATCTCTCCACACTTTACTACAGTTGATCAGTTTTAAAGTGCATGTGCTTCCTCCTTTAAACATGGTAGCATTGGTTTATCCACAATTGGCATATTTAATGTACTTATAAAGTACAAAATAAATTGGTTCAGCATGTTCCCAGGGCCTGTAAATTAAATGCTACTAGTGGACCTGCAGCACTTATTGTGCCACCCAACTAAGTGGCCCTTTAAACCTGCCTTTGCAGTCTATGTGCGCAGTTTTAAACTGCCATTTCGACCTGGCAAAATAAACCTTTTGCCAGTCTCAAACCTGACTTTTTATCAACTCTAAGTCCCCTCAGGTAGGCTTATACAACCCACAGGGCAAGGTGCAATATATTTAACAATTAGGAAATTACATTTTAAGTCTTACATGTTCTAGAAGGAGAAAAGACTCTTAAAATAATTTTCACTACTGCAAGGCTTAGTCCCCTTTGTGATCGCGGTGATCAGGAGGGATCACTGACATAATATCGAGGGACATAATATCGACTAGCAAAAATATCGGCGAAAAAATATTGACAGGCAGAATATCGACTTTGTATCTACAAACAGGTAAGTACAAAAATATTGAGTAAAAAATATAGTTTACAAAAATACAGTTTATAAAAATATCGACTTTATTAAAAACAATGTTAAATTAAATTAATATTAAAAATTAATTACTACAATATACTTAAAATACTTAAATTACCTTATAATAATTAAATAATTAATTAAAGTTTAAAAAAAATGTTTTACAATCATATTTGTTAAAACATATATATAAAGTAACATAATATAATTAAAAAATATCCAATATTATTACCGTAGGATAGCGGAAGTGTAAAAATTACTATTCCCACTCCAGAGAGTGCAACAGTAGAGAAAGGGTTGGATACCGTAGGGGTAAAAATTACTATTCCCACTCCAGAGAGTGCAACAGTAGGGAAAGCGTTGGATAGCATAGGGGTAAAAATTACTATTCCCACTCCAGAGAGTGCAACAGTAGGGAAAGCATTGGATAGCGTAGGGGTAAACATTACTATTCCCACTCCGAAGAGTGCAACAGTAGGGAAAGCGTTGGATAGCGTACGGGTTAAAATTACTATTCCCACTCCAGAAAGTGCAACAGTAGGTAAGGCGTTGAATAGCGTAGAGGCAACAATTACTATTCCCACTCCAGAAAGTGCAACAGTAGAGAAAGGGTTGGATAGCGCAGGGGTAAAAATTACTATTCCCACTCCAGAAAGTGCAACAGTAGACAGAGGATTGGATAGGGTAGGGGTAAAAATTACTATTCCCACTCCAGAGAGTGCAACAGTAGGGAAAGCGTTGGATAGCGTAGGGGTAAAAATTACTATTCCCACTCCAAAGAGTGCAACAGTAGGGACAGCGTTGGATAGGGTAGGGGTAAAAAATACTATTCCCACTCCAGAAAGTGCAACAGTAGGTAAGGTGTTGGATAGCGTAGAGATAAAAATTACTATTCCCACTCCAGAGAGTGCAAGAGTAGGGAAAGGGTTGGATAGCGTAGGGGTAAAAATTACTATTCCCACTCCAGAGAGTGCAACAGTAGGGAAAGCGTTGGATAGCGTAGGGGTAAAAATTACTATTCCCACTCCAGAGAGTGCAACAGTAGGGAAAGCGTTGGATAGCGTAGGGGTAAAAATTACTATTCCCACTCCAGAGAGTGCAACAGTAGGGAAAGCGTTGGATAGCGTAGGGGTAAAAAGTTACTATTCCCACTCCAGTGAGTGCAACAGTAGGGAAAGTAGATACTTCATATATTATTTTAAAATATATATATATTAATATCTATAAAAAATAATTAAATGTAATTACCAATTTAATATAATATATTAATTAATTAATTACAAATACTAATTTAAATTAATCATTACAATTAGTTATCTATTAATACTAATTAATTACAAATTAACAATTAATTAATTAGTAATTAAAAAGTTACTTAACAATTAAAATCTAATAAATACCCCAAAAAAATTAACATATGTAATTAGTTATAATTAAATTACTTCCCACCCTATTCCCCTATAAACCCACAACCCACTACAGAAAATAAATTAGTAAAATTAACATAATTATCAATTAATAAATGTAATAAAATTAATTGTCAATTAAAATTTAATTAATTACCAAATAACAATTATTTAACAATTAATTATAAATACATAACAATACATAAATTAACATATTTAATAATTATAATTAAATTACTTCCCACCCTATTCCCCTATAAACCCACAACCCGCTACAGAAAATAAATTAGTTAAATTAACATAATTATCAATTAATCAATTAAATAAAATTAATTGTCAATTAAAATTTAATTAATTACCAAATAACAATTAATTAACATTTAATTATAAACAAATACCAATAAATAAATGTACATATTTAATTAATTATAATTAAATTACTTCCCACCCTATTCCCCTATAAACCCACAACCCGCTACAGAATTAAATTACGCAAAATTTAAATAACATTAAATTCATTAATTAAATTACATTATAACATAAACACTTTTAACACATAAAATACACTATTAAAAAATCGATATTATTAACTTTTCGATATTTTTAATAACGTATATTATGTACTTCGATATTTTGACTATCCATATTTTAAAATTCGATATTACATTACTTACCTTCAAAACGATATTTTTGATGTCTATATTCTGTCCATTCGATATTTTGTCCAGCCTATATTTTGTACTCGATATTATGTACATTCGATAATTTTTTAGTCGATATTTTGTCTGTTTACCGATCAGGAGGCTGAAATATGCTTGGCAGGACTTTCGAGGTCCTGCCAAGCATATTACGAGTTTCCTCTCTGCCTGCGGTGTCATGGAGGTTCGTCCTCCATGAACACCAAGGCAGAGAGGAAACAGTTGGGGCCCTGCATGCCCCTATGTCTCCTCCACATGGCAATGCATGCGGGGGGCACTTGTGCCCCCCTGTGTGCATGCGCCCCAGTTCCCTGTATGGCATGGACGTTTTAGTCCATGCAGTGCAGGAACTGTTTTTGCCGTTCCCATTGTGTTGCCCATTTACTGAGGCAGCGCCGTGAGAACACCAGAAACCAGCACGGCAGACAGAAGGAAACTCCTACTCTGGCGGGTGGTCTGACTACGGCTTTGATGATGCGGCGGAGGGGTTAGCCCGGCACTGCACCGCCAAAGTCGTAATCAGGCCCTAAGTGATTGCAGCCTGTCTCTGGGTCACTTGACTGGGTGTAGCTGACAGTGGGATTTGTGTATTTCTCCTGGACAGCTACATACAGTAGAAAGCTTAGGTCAGGTGTACCAGAATCTGCCATCACTGGCAGTATGGGAAGATAGAGCTGGGTATAGTCTACTTACACTTGAATAGGCTGTGTCTTGCCCCTACACACAGTACTGCATACCCCCTGTAGTTAGTCTGGAGCCACGGCAGGGGATGCAGTAAACCTTTACACTTTAAATGGAAACCTCTAGAAGCTTCTCCCACTTCAAAGGAGGCACCTGGACCAGCACCCAGAGCCAACTGGAGCAAGCCCCTGACCACAAAGTGGTGCCACTCAGTCAAGCCTGACAGCTCTGTGCCAAGCCACCAGAGGGAAGAGCACAGGTTAATTTGGGGGTTGCTTGTACCTTCACCCTGACAAGGATTGTGGTTGCTGCTTGAATAGGGGTTTACCCACCTAAATCAGTAACCCAATTTCTTAAAGATACTCACAAAACAGTTTGTCCTCATTCTCAGTGATGTCCAGATAAGTTTATGTTTTTTTTAACAAGAAGGATGTTTGCATTAGGGGAAATTGGTTCAGCCTGAGTGGTATGTTCAGTTTATCCTGCAGTTGTGCCTCACATATCTGAAATACTCACACGCCTGAACACATCTTAATTGATACTTGAACAAATTATGAAGTAAAGAAGTAGTTTCTAATGATAGGCCCTAACATTACAACCAAGTTGAAATTTTATGATTTAGGGTTCATCTCCAACAGTCCCTAAAAGCACTCTTCAGCTCTATATACCTTCCACTAAGAAGATGATAATGGCTCCTGATGAGCATTGTCTCAATCATATAATTTTGGATGCAATACACAGAGGTGAAACTACTCCACATAAAATCTCATACAGTCTAAATGTCCACCAATCCTACAGATGGATGTCAATCTAATACCCAGGTGCAACTGGTTTGATTGTTAAAATGTCTCACAGTATGACCTACAACTCACATGTGTGCAATTGCACTAGGTTACCACCCCAACTCCAAGTTTAAAATACACAGGATTTGTCGCTATATGGACCCTTGATGTCTTCCATACTTGGACTACCATTCTCAGCCCGCCTCTCTCATCCTGGGATAACTCTCCTACCCTACACTAACACAATTCCTAATCGTCCTCAGACAGATGCTTGGCTACATAGATCCATTGCTTTACTTGCTCACCTTCCCATGGAAATCCATGTGACTAGACCCACCATTCCAGCCTGTCATACTTATTGTGAGACATTGATAATTCCTGCTACTCCTCCTATTTCAAGAGATTCATACTTTTTGAATGAAGACAGTTAGCCAGTAGGAACTACCTCTCTCCTCCTCCTTAACTTCTTTAGTATGCCCTCTTCCAATCCTGCCACCATCATCATCCCACATTCATTTAACTATTCCTCATCTGCATTGAATACAATGATGTCAATGAGCCATTAAGACTACACATCATTCTACTGATTCACAAACCTTTTTCCATTTACAAGAATGCTTTACTCCTGGAAATTCACAACTAAGTTAACATCTACAAATCAAACAAGTCTTAACTACTCACAGAAAAATCTTTAAGAATCAGGCCTGAACATTAGGGAGTAATTTACACCAAAGCCAGGAAGCAGTTATTATGATAGACGAGGACTCTTCCCTAATAAAGTGCAGCAATGATGCTACAATTAGCCACAGAGGGTGATATGGAAAAGCCTTGCAACAAATGTAGTAAGACATACTACTACCAAGGATGACATTACAGCATTTATAGGCTTAGGCATTTGACCCGACGAGATGTAGGTGCAAAGAAGCGTCTCAAAGGGTACAGGTTCATACAGTGGAAGATGGGGGTCTTTTGGTCTCCTTGGCACTTCAAGAAATCGTGTTCCTACTCTGAGGTGTGTAGGCAGTTTGCTGCACAAGGTTCCTTGCACAAGGATCAATCTGACAGTAAATTAGTTACATCTGCATGGGTGAAGCAAGAATGTTTTTGGATGACCTCAGTCTCCAGGAGTGCTAGTGCGGCTAGGCAGCGATCAAGCGGTATGGCAGTGCATCACCTTGTAGACAGTGAGCAAAGTTTGAACTGAGACCTTTCTTAGAAAGACAGTCTAGCACCTTGAAGTATATTGCTATATAATCATGGCATCTCAGTGAGGTTATTTGGGTATGGGCTCTTTGAAGTATAGAACAATTGCTTTTTAGTGATGTTGTATAGATGGCATTGAAGTTGTTCAGTCAGGAGGATACCGCTGAGAGAATCAAGGCAAGGCAACCTGGTCCTAGACAGTCCATGTCAGATCAAATTTCTTTCAACGGTAGACAGATGTTAATTTGTTAAAAGTGTGGCCGTATTCACGATTTTGGGAGTAATTGGCATACATCTACAGATTTTTTTTTACATAGGACAATAACTCATTTCAATCACAAAAATAAAGTTCATCTTCACAAATGCCGTAATTACTTAACAAGCTTTGGAAAAGTCCAGAAGTCTGGCTTTAATGTGGTGTTACATGCAAACACAGGTACGAACAAATGCTCTTTGCATGTAGTCGTATATTAAAGATTGACCTATTGGCTTTGTCAATGATAGGTATCTTGAAATTGCTAAGGATTTTCGGTGTCTGAGGCCATATAATATTTTGACATGTTGTCAGCCATATCCACTAGAAGCAATGCCTTTTTTAGGACATGTGTTGCAATTTTTCACCATTGTAGTGGCACTGGTAGGCAGCTGCCAACAATGGCCAGAATATAACATCAGCCCTGGCTAGCTCTGTGCAGAGGAAATACAGTGCAAGTACAGCCACATGCATCAGAATTGGCAGGTGAGTGTGTCCCAAGCTAAATTATATTTTGCTATTTGGTGAAACCGTTTCCACTAGCAATAATGGCATTTAAACTCCGAAATCATTGTATGTTTCTTTATGAAGGAATGACGGGAAAGTTATCAAAAATAATTTGCTTCATTACAATGCCAGCTATCGTGTGTGCTTTAGTGCTTTCGAGGAGAGATTGTAAAATTTGTTTCGGTCAATATGGCAGTATTATGCACTAAGCACCAACAAAAATAGATAAACAAAACCAATATTTGTGTGTGGAGACATAAAATATAGACAGACACAAGATGGAAGATGTCAAGCTATCAATTAATTTTGTTTCAACTGGAAGCACCTGGGAACAGCTGCTTAATTAAAGAGGGGACCTGAAATCTATCAAAATAGTTACTCAGTTTACCGGCTGTTATGTAACTAACAATTATTCACATCAGATGCAGAACTCAGAAATGGAAGCTTGCCATATTGTTTTAGAAATGAAGAAAGGCCACACCAAAAGAAACACAGGTTCAAAGAAGATAAATACAGAGAAGCCAGTGTTTGATGACATAAAAGGACTCGTACCTTTAGTCTCCAGAGCTATGTTTATGTAATGGAAAGGAAACAACAAAGACACATACGCTGTTCACACATCTAACTATTTTTTTATTTCACAACCATATATTTTTTTTGTTTCTTTATGAAAGCATAGTATGAAGGTTAGTTCATACCCAGTCGTAGAACACTCCTGTGATTACAGCCAGCCTCAAATGAGTTTTTTGCATTATTGCTGAAAAGAGAAGACAACCAAATTTACGGTTTCACGCTGCAATTATATGGAACTATACAAAACTGCCAAAACTTACACTGTAAAATGCAGCCCACTATCGAGCGGTAGTGGAGATTCGGCGGAATCATAACTTCCTGCCACCTGGTATCTCTACCCGTAATCTGGGATTTTTTCACTAATCCCCCTTCTCTGATTACCCTAGCGCCTTGTGAGCATTAAGGCGGTGCATTTCTAGTAGAGGCAGCTAACTCTGTTTTCTCACTTTTTTATACCAATATCAAAGTTCATATATTGAATTCCGTCGCAATTTCACCATTTTATAGTGACATCTCTTTGTGTAATAACGCATTTCAGTGCTAATGCAAATGCCACCTCTGGTAATGGATTTATGTAGGGTGTTAATTTTGCTACTCAGTGGTAACCCAGCACATAAGTTTTGATACTGGGTGATATTGTTCACGTTGCCTAGGACAGGAGCTCGCCAGACTACAGTACTGACATAAATGTGAAACCCTAAAATCTAAGAATGCTTAAGGATTTCCTTAACTGATAATCCGAGAAGGTAATCTAATTTCATTTGAGTCACCCATTTCAAATGTTGGAAGGCTTGACAATAGGTGTGTCCCGTTGTTAAGGGTGGAGGCCCCGTCCTCCACCTTTTTTACACAGATGAATACTGTCAGATTGAGCAAGCAAAGGTCAAGCCTGACAGACACTCTTCATGTTCAGGTCAGACATACTCCTGGCCGTCTGATGCAAAATTTGCTGGGCTGAAGATTTCACAACCCTGTAGGTGTGACCTTCTCATTCCGGCCAAGCTCTGTGAGGACCTTCTCATGACGAGGGGGCACTTCACAGATAGATTCAGACCTTGGAGCTTCCTTTTAAGGCCAGAAGTTCCCAGGGCCTACTGTCCACCAGTGATGCCTCATTACAGAGTGAGGAGGGTTCAACAAGTCTCAGTGTCCTCATGCCACTCTGCGACCAGTAACAGAGGGTCCTCCTCTCAGTTGCTGACTCGTGATAAGGTCAGCTAATGAGAGTAGGTGGCAGTCCTAATTGTTCAGAAACCACTGAGGACTCCAGCCCGCCACCCCATGTCACCGCCAGTGGCCCTGTAAGTCGATTTTTAATATTAAGTGCATGTGTGTATATATGAATGTATGTGTATTTATACGTGCGTGCTCTGAATGTGTGAGTGCAAGTGTATGTGCTTCTGAATGGTGGGCATATCTGTGCGCGCTGGTGAATGGTATTAGACCTGGGACTGACCATGCCAATGCAGATGGACTCTCCAGATATTTCCACTTAGAACATGAAGGCTCAACTGGTCAAGGTTAGTTTAATGTCCATACGTTTGGGGGGCGTTGTGTAGGAGAGTAGGGTCTGCTACCTATGGTAACCCCCACTTTTTGCTGTGATTTTCTAGTTTTTTTACTTTAGTGTGGCTGTGGGCCTGCTAATCAGACCCACAGCTCAACTGTTCTCTCTCTAAATTGATACCATGTACTTTAGGTACATACCTGATTGGGTATTGGGTCACCTCTGTGAGCCCCTGTATAGTGTACCATAGGTACCCAGGGCATAGGTGCATCCAAGGCTACCAGACCTGCAGCATGTATTATGCCACCCCTGGCAGGCCATCCAAACTGACACCACAGGCTGATCACTGAGCTTGGGTAAGGTGGTGTAATCACCCCTTACTTAGATATAGTATATCTATATCAACCTTGTATATAGATACATAGTAACCTATACGTCACTCCTATGGCAGGCCTAAACAATCCTTGAGGCAGAGGGCTTGGTTTTATGTGAGAGGGTGCCCTAGCATCAGCTGAGCCCCTCTACAGCTTTCGGAACCATCTCCTTATAGCTGTTCTATGATATAGCCATACCATATACTCTTAAGTGCATTATAATCCTCGCGGTTAATGCTAACTTTGGTTTGTCTTTATCAAAACATGTCGTGTAAGGTGTCAATCACTTTGGAATACTAACCCCCCCCACCAATTCTGGTGGTGGGGGTAGCATTCCACCCTTCTAGAGGGAAAAGACATGTATGTTACTGCTTTACCCGGTTAAAGTTAAACAGAGCCTCAGCATCACAAAATGGATGCTGCTGCCACAGACACAAGCCTGACCTCCTGCTGCTGGGGGAAACTCCAACAAGGGAGGCCTGGACAATAGGTTTCCTGTCGAGGGAGGTGCTAGCACCTCCCCAGGCAGCCTGTAGTGTATTGGGGCAGGGTGGATTGAATGAAAAGATGCTTTTCCAGACACTGCCTGGGGCACACAAGGTACTCCATGCATAGCCCGGTTCAATCCAGTTGCTGGGGCACTCCAGCCCCGCTCTGGTGCAAAACTGGACAAAGGGAAAGGGGTGTAACCAACCCCTTCTCAGGTCCACCCATAGGAGGGACCTAGTAGGTAAGCCAGCCCATTTTCTTAGTATAAAGATAGGTGCTGTGTCCCCAGGACTGTAGATAATCCTGGACCGAAACTCTGACACAAAACTCTTGGACCTTCGACGTTCTATTCCGACTAAAAGACTGATGACATCTCCCTTGTGGTCAAGGAGTGACCACCCTGTGCAAACAGGCACCACCAGTAACTTGCCAGTCTGCTTTGTTGATGCTCCCGATGGATCCCCAAGACTCAGCGACTCAGGAACTGGACTCTCAGACTTCTCTGACTCCAACCCACACCCACAGCAAAGCTGAGACCCATGGCGGACACGAGAGACGTGGGACCGGACCCCCTGGACATCCTGCATTTTGCTAACAGTGCAACTACTGAGGCACCCTTGAAGTAGTGCATTGGGATACAAGAAGCCCCTGACCCGAGCGCCATTTGCACGAAGCTCAGCCCTCCACACTCCACGAGTGCCACGTTGGGCCCGCTCTTGCATTTCAGCTCAATGTGTCTTCCCGGTTGATAGCCCATTGGCTAGTGAGCCCCCTGAAGACAAACCATTGAAACCAAACTGCTTTCCTGGTTCCTGCCGGCTTGCTCCAGCTTCCCTGCAAAGGAGAAGCTCCCCAGATCTTGCAGGTCTGACTTGAAGCCAATCTTCACTTCCTGTGTGGATTGCGTTTGCTAAGACTTGTCGGGTCCAATCTGAATACCGACACCGCAGTCAACTAGATCCTTTGTGGGACAGCTCGAATCCAGCTCTTGGTTGTCGTCGACACCTCCTGGTCCTCGTGGCTGCAGAGACAAGCTTCACCTCTTCACCTGATTCCATCGCGACATCGCCTGGTTCCTTCCTGGTTCCTTCCTGGTCACTGGCTAGTGACCCAGACTCTGTCCCCTCTGCTTTCAGGTTCTTCAGTTCTTCGATCCACCCTTGGATCCACCCGGACACTCTTCCTTTGGCCGCCTGCAGCACTTCTTTTGCAGATCTCCATTGAAAGCATAGACGAAACCCGATACGAAAAGACACCTATGCATCCGGCCTCCCTGGGTGAGGTAACTCGAGTACTCCGGTGCTCCCGTGGGTATTGACTCTCCAAGTGTCCTAGTTTAAAGGGGGTTTGTCGTAGTCCATCCGGAAGTGCCCTAAAACAGTAACTTTGTAACTTCTTAGTTCTCCATTATAAGTCAATGGTAACTCGCGACTGTGTTTAGACAATGCACGCGTCTCCCGTGGGTCTCCTACTTCCTAACCTTTGGTTGTCTAGTGTAGCCCCAGCAATTCCCTAGGCCCTAGGCCTATTCACTATTCCTGAAGTGGTTCTTATACCACTTACTTAGTATATCGTTTGTGAGCCCCTAGGGCAAAACTGTATTTGTGCAACTTATCGTATGCTAGTTGAGTAACTTGTGATGTACTTCGATCAGAGGGGTTGTGTTAGAAATAAATACATATATATTTGATATATACCTTGTGTGGTGTCCTTTCATTTGGTATTCAAGGGATTATAATTGGTAAAACAACTTGCTTTACATGCTCTCTGAAGTGTTAGCCTATGACTGCTGGTCCATGCTACAACTAGGATAGCTTGTCTATAAGGTTGACTTTACAACCACCATCAATAGCGGTCGTTTAGACTGGTGCAAGGTGCCCACTAGAATAGTGGACATCATATGCCAGGCTTACTTTTCACATATGGTGTCAAAGTCTGGTGCAGAAAGCTAGCACCGACCATTGTATTTTGAAACAAGGATTCCAAAATAAGACTCATAATTTTACAAACAGATTAATTTGGCAATTCAAGTAATTTGTCTATACATGTGTAGATTGTAATTTCTGCTCTAAGACATGGGGCATGTCATGAATTATCTTCAATTAACAGCTCCATTCTAGTGCATTTGTGAAAGTTAGTTAAGAAATGCCATTATATTTTCTGGGGAAAAATCTACTTGACCAAAAGTTAATTTGCATTACTTTACCAGCCTAATGGGTGACATTTCTAATGCTGCATGCTTCATGTATTTTCTTATTATTATTAGCAAAAGCAACTAAAACACAAAATTAATATAAAAATGACTTTTTTAACCGTAAACTCAAATTGTTGTCTTCTCAGGAAAACAATTTTTGTGGGGTATGCACCTTCAACTAGTAATAATACCACACTCACTGATAAGGGCTAGTCAAGTCTCAATAAATTAATCCTTGCTCCTCCCTTGGTAGCTGGGCAATGAGCAGTCAGGCTTGTGCAAAGCATTTAATATCAACAAACCAGTAAATGAATGAAAGAGACACTACAATAAAAATACAAAAGCAATTTATGAAAATAGAGAATATGACGCCAATACAACAAAAATCCCATGTAGACAATTGGAGATATATATTCTTAATCGCTTTATTGCATGATTAATTAAAACCTTTGCAACAGACAAAACATGTGTTAGAAAAAGCAAAATGACTTCATTAATAATGCTAAAATTGGTAATGTACAGTAGTTCCATAAAATTGCAAGGGAGTAAAAGCTAGTGTACGAGACAGCCAATAAGGGGGGTCGGATGACGCAGAATACAACATTTGTCGGAGTGCTAATTAGTGGGGGCACCTGTGTAGTCCCGATTTCTTTAAAGTTAATGTTAAAAACTTAGATCTTGAAGGTGTTTTGGAGTGTAGCGGGGGACAGAGAGCTTGTTATTGATGGTAGCAGTATATAATTCATCATGTTGCTTGCTCTCCTGGGTCGTTGTGCCCGTAGTAAAAATGTGTATAAAAATGTATGTCGCTGTGCTGGCTGCCAGCCCGAAGTGGCTGCAGGAGAGCGTAGGAACCATGGTAATAAACAGAGTTGCCAGAAGAGATCCTGATGGTCAATGTTGTTGTACTTCTCTCAGAGACCAATGGGCCTGAGCTGAAGACCAGTTTGTTGGAGTGCTTCAAGGCTTAACTTTGCGTTTGCTGCACTCATAAACCAGACAAGGCTACAGGCCAGCCTGATGTTGCTGCCCTCAAAACAGGCCTTTATCACCTCCCTGCACGATCGTACCTGGCTTGTGATCAGGTGCGGCTTTAATAGCTGTCTTCGTTCTGCTCCCAAGCCATTGCAGATGCATAGTAGATGTAATACGTCCTCGTTGAGGTCTCCACATAATCTACAACGGTTTGAAGTGTCTGTGCGTTTCCAGGGTGAGAGGTGATGCTTTGCGGGTAGAATTCCCAGCCTCAGAAGCAAGAACCTTTCTTTTATGATTCTCCAAAAACATGTTGCTACGTATGGTTGGGGCTTTGCCGACGAGTAACTTTGAATTACGATCCAGCCGTGGGCCCTCCTGCTGAGGGCAGCTTTGTCTTCTGCGAGGGATGCAATCTTTACTGATTTGTTTACCAGGGCCTTGAAACATTTTTGGGATATGCTAAATTCCCATAGGTCCTGTAGAGCTAGCAGCCTGATTGCTGATTGAAGGTAACTCATGGCTGGGCTGTCGTTTTTCCTTGTGATTTCCTTCCAGAAGTATGAGTTCAATGTGCCCGGCTCGGCTCTCTTTATTTTGAACCAGCACTTGGCGTAGGGACCCTTCCGTGAAATATGCTGCTTTTGAAGCCCAAACTCTAGCCTTATTTGAGCTGACGAAGTGAACTGCGGGAGATTGAATATTATTCTTAACGCCTTGGTGACCACACTGTAGTGAAGTAGTGTGGGTAGTGAAGTAGTGTGGCTCACTGGTTAGAGGCGGCAGACCCGAGAGCAGAGGACGGCCCGGGACCAGGGTTCGATTCCCGGCGCGGCAGGTTTCTGGACCAGGGTCAGCGGACTCGATAATTCTCTCGCCTCGGTGCCCACTCGGATCAGCGATCACACTCGGCAACTCTGGGCATTAGCTTGCCTCATCTTCACTAACGGCCCCACCAGACCGCCGGGGATGCCTGGTCTCACCCTGGAGATACCCATTAAGGGACCATCTCTCAGGGAAGCCAGGAAGGGTTTCGCAGCGGTCGAAGCGCCTTGGGACCCTACGGGTAAGTAGTGCGTTATATAAATGCCTATACATTTACATACATTACATTTACATACATTCACATTGTCCAAGGTAACCTCGTCTCTTCCTCTCATTGGTTCACTACCATAAGTGATCGAAGGTAAAAGTCTTGCTCGAAGTGTGGTAAATAAATAATTAATTACCGGGTCTATTTTTGACTGGATACAATATAAACAGATAGCTCAATAAATAAGAGTCAAGATTCGAGGTAGCTGGAGTTGACAGGCTTTAATTAAGCATAAAAGGACAGGAACAGGACAGCCTGTACGGGAATGGGATGGCAGCTGCCGGGGGCAGGATCTGGGAGCATAAGGGTAACTTTTAATAACAGTGCACAATATTTATAGTTAAACAAATACATTACATTCAATATAGTAGGCGTAGCAGTAGGCGGGGTTTGTAGCAGTCGCGAAAGATAAGGCATAAAGTGGGTGTAACAAGAGGTGTGTACAGGGCGTATACATAGACATGTGATGCAAACGTAACAGAATATGTCATAAACGGGGCGGAAACATGGAGGGGGCTACCTGAGCAGCTGGGACCTCTAACCTAGTGGTGCGCGTAAACTGGCAATGACGTGTTACCAGGGAGAACTGGGGCTATGACTTCTGCACTAGAAGAGGAGACGAAAGTCTGGAGGGTCAGAGCGACATGTACCTAGGCATATCTAGTATCTGGTGTTTATAGTACATGTTGATAGAATCCAAAAGTTATCAGGGTAAAGGCTAATAGACACTAAGACTGGTGCATGCATTATTCTAAATGTATTGCATGTGCGAGGAATATTCTATGAATATGAATACAGTATTTCTCTTACATGGAGACATAAAGGCTAGACCATGACGGAAACTATTGATGCGATTCAGTAGCTTAGGAATGCAGAGAAGGAGGGTTGGACTGATAACTAGAAACATAACATATTCTTGGCAGACTGGGAGGCAGAGCCAGGCCGGGCCGGGCACTGCGTGGCAAGAAGTAAGCTAAGGGTCAGGGATACAGGTGGGGGCTGTATCGCTCCTCGGAGAGGGTTCAGGAGACAGGAGCTGAATCTGAGTCCGGGCCCTTTTGAGGCCTAGAAACAGGGACAATTCAATGAATTAACGTGCACACTGTAAAACGTGGCAACGTAGCTTTACATAGGCCTGATATTCGTTATATTCACGAAAACTGGAAACTGGCATACTAGAGATGGACACAACTGTAATTGAGTCTTTAATTGATCAGAAGGGAATACATGCATATCGATCATGCACATATGACATAAGATGGGGAACACGTAGGCACATACAACATGGCAAAATTTACTTTTCCACATTCCCTCCTTGTGCCCTACGTTTCCATCAGGAAACATCAATATTCATGATACCATCTATCATTTCATATAGCATCATTTGCTCGTCTCGAATTGTCTTGGAACGGGACTTAGGACTAGGAATACAAGAGGTAGCACAAATGCCGCAAATTGCAGGGCCACATTGTATACAGAGGCAGCAACTGAATAGGATCATTACTGCAATACCTAGAAATGACAATACTTTCCATCCCCAGGCAGATATGATACTCCAGAGCCAACCGGACCATGTCCAGGTGCCTGGATTCTGGTGTAACTGATGGGCAATTTTATGAAGTCTGGTTATAGCTGAATAAACAGACGGCGCGTTATTAGGAATGAAAATGCAGCAACTAGATCCGATGACTCTACATGCTCCTCCTCTATCGGCCAGTATGACGTCAAGAACGAGACGATTTTGGAGCACGACAAATCTCATAGCAGATTGCTCTTCGGTTAAGTTACCTAGAGCAGAAGTAGTCTCATTCACTACTGCTTCAAGGGTTCTGGTTAGTCTACGTATTAGCTTACTATTCTGGACAGGTCCTATAAAGAAGAAGAAACCTTTATTGAAATCTTGATATTGTTCTAGAGTAGTTTCAGTTTGATCGACAATTGGGGACTCGATCTCCCTTCTAGGTCTGACGTGTACTAGATGTGTGTTTCTGTGATAATCAGATGGGGCTAGAAAGACTGGTGGCAGTAGGAAGGCAATGTAACATGTTCCATCCCAATCGAGGGGCAGACGAACATATGCGGTCTGACCACAAACAAAATAAGAATGACGTGATGCTTTGAAAATAGATTTCCCACTGTCACTATACTTGACAGTAGTAGTACAATCACTATGTCCTACATGTGCGGAACCATTCTTTCTGACACATAATTCGCCTTTGACTGGTAGTACTGAAATAGCAGGTAAGTCTGGAGTAGTATCAGACTGAACATTCAGGACCATAAAATTCGAAGAATAATTACCTAAATTATAAACTTCATTTTCTAGATCTAACCCTGTTCTATGGGAGAGACCTTGCTTGTCTGGAAAACATGTTCTATTCAGAAGGGATATATCATTTGAAGATGACGTTAACATGGACCATGCTCCACACGAACCATTATGTGAAAACGGATAAGGAAAGAGTGGCAGAACTCCCTTCGGTGTCTGGAAAGGGGGGAGTCGACCACACACCCAACAATTAGTGGCATTGCTGGTCTGGTGTGAATAGTGTAACATTCGGATGAATGTATTATTACGCATAGCAAGACGATAGGATAGCTCGTGAGGAGGCAGATCACTAAATGTGTGCTCTACTGTAGCATTAGAAAACTTATTTACATGTGAACTTGGAAAACATAAATGTAATGCATAACTTGTGCAGGTAACCATCAAACTTAGAAACAATAAGAAACTTAGAAAAACGATACATCTGATAGAGTTTTGACTAACTCTCTCACTATGGGGGTCTATCTCATACATGTCAGATACCTGTCTAACCGTTTCACCCGAGAGGGACTTAGACAATTAAACTGGCTGACTTATTTTACTAGACCGGAGCTTTAACTTATACTCTTGTTGCGGAGTTTTCTCTAACAGAGGAACTTTCAGTTCCGGATTCAAATCAATGTCTGGTTTAGAGTCTGGCTTCAGGCAGTCTTTAGAAATGGAACAGTCTTTAGAAATGTCCTTTATAAACGTCTTTTTCCGGACTCCATGGAATTTCTTGATATGCGACAGATGGACCCAACCCTTGCGGCCTTCCAACTTCACGGCCGTGCGGGTGGTCAGGAGGACTAGTCGTGGCTCCTTCCAACGGGGCTCCAGCGGACTTGAACGATCAAAGTTCCTGACCAATACGAGGTCGCCTGGAATGACCTCATGCGGTTTCACTTCGGTATTGTCTGGAAATGCAGCGGCAACCTGTGAACGACAAGAGTGTAGGGCAGACATCAAGGAAGCTAGGTAATCTGTCAACATATTGCTGGAAACATCTGTAATACTGCGGGGTCTAGGTGTACCCCACATGTTTGGGGGGCGGCCGAATATGACCTCATAAGGGGACAGACCTGATCTGGAATGTGCAACCATCCTCATGAAGAATAGAGCAACTGGCAGGGCAACTAGCCAGTCTACACCTTTCTCTTTACATGTCTTAGCAATACGGATTTTCAGGGTTTGATTATGTCTCTCTACGAGACCGGCTGCTTCAGGATGGCGCACACAATGGAACTTCCACTGGTACCCTAACAAGAGGGAAACATGTTTCATTAACTCGGATGAGAATGGCTGGCCGTTATCAGAATACACGACCCTAGGGAGTCCATAACGGGGACAAAATTCACGAACCAACTGCTTGGCAGTGGTCGCTGCTGTATAATCTGGAACTGGATATGCTTCTGTCCACCTGGACAAAGCGCATACGACTACAAGGACATACTTGAAACCTCGACATCGCTCCATCTGAATGTAATCCATCTGGAGGACTTCAAAAGGGTGGTCAGGAGGTTGGAATCCACCTTGTTCCACCGGGACACTTTTACCTGGATTGAACTGGCAACATATCATACAAGTACGGACTTTCTGCTTGGCTGCAGCTCGTAAATGCTTGTTGAACCAAAGGTTCTGAATACTGTCTAACATAGCTTTTTCTCCTAGACGTGCTGGACTATGTGCGGTATTAATAATGACTTGAACCATAGAGTCGGGGAGAAACCATGTGGCTTTTCCCTTCGTCAACCATCCTTGATCTGTCTGGACCCCTCCTTGTTCGGACCATTTCTTGATTTCTTCGGGAGTAGCATGTAACTGTATGTCTATGACATCTTGTGTAGGGTCCTTAACTGTCATACAAGTAGTCTGTTCTGGAATAGATGTCTGTGTCTTGTTAACTGGAATGTCTGGAGTCTGAGCTGTAAACTTGGCTGTTCGATCTGCTAGATCGTTACCTTGGGAAATGATGTCAGTAACTTTCGTATGTGCCTTGCACTTCATGATAGCGATAGCTGTCGGTAAATGTATTGCATCTAACAGAGCTTGAATGAGGAGACCATGCTGAATCTTGGTTCCATGAGAAGTCATGAAACCTCTCTCCTGCCAGAGTACTCCGAAGTCGTGTACAACTCCGAATGCGTAACGTGAATCTGTATATATGTTTACTTTCAGGTTCTTGGCACGTATGCAGGCTTGGGTCAGAGCAACTAGCTCTGCTGCTTGAGCAGACAGGGTGTCAATACGGTGTGTTTCAATAACTTCTGTGTCAGTAGTCACTGCATACGCGGCTACTAGTTCTCCTGTACTTGTTCTCATACATGAACCATCCACATAAAGTGTCAGGTCGGGATTAGGTAATGGAATGTCTGTCAGGTCTTGTCTTGGCTTGGTCATAGTGTTAATAACTTCCACACAGTCATGTGTGGCAGGATTTGAAGTAACTGACGGTAACAGTGTAGCAGGATTTAAAACGTTGCAGCGTCTGATTTCTATGTGTGGCTGGAACAGTGTCAGTTCATAACCTGTTAAACGTGCAATGGTCAAGTGCTGAGTCTGTGTTCGGTTTAAAAGAACTTCCACGGAGTGTGGAACTTGTACTATCAAGGAGTGTCCTAATACTATGGAATCACTTTGTCTGATAGCTAGAGCTGTGGCTGCAACTGACTTGAGGCACGCAGGCAAAGCCTGGGCTACTGGATCTAATGTGCTCGAGAAATAAGCACAAGGCTTGTACTGTCCTGCTTGATCTTGTGTGAGAACAGATAATGCAGTACCATCACGTTCTGTGACAAAAAGTGTAAAAGGCTTACTGTAGTTCGGTGTAGCTAGAACAGGTGCTTGGCATAAGGCTTTCTTTAATTCCTTAAAACTAAGTGTATGTTCAGATGTCCAAGGGAGGACAGTCGATACGGCTGCCTCCTGTGTCGTTAACTGTATCAGTGGCTTGGCTAGAAATGCATACTGAGGAATCCATTGTCTGCAATAAGAAGTGAGGCCAATAAAAGCTCGTACCTCCTTCTGTGTCTTGGGCTGTGGAAGACTCGCTATCAACTGGATACGGTCTGGTGTCAACTGCCTACCCCACTTGGACAGTAAGTGGCCTAAGTAGATCACTTGCTGGACACAGAATTGTAATTTGGAAGGGGACACCTTGTGCCCCTGCTCGGCCAGGAAATACAGAACTGTAAGTGACGCTCGTTCGCAGTCACGTTCAGAACGGGCTGTGATCAGTAGATCATCGACATACTGGAGCAGGGCAGTGTCAGTTGGCATGTGAATATTGTCTAGTTGTCTTTTAAGTGCTTGACTGTAAATACTAGGACTTTCTGTGAAACCTTGAGGAGCTCGTGTGAATTTATAGCTCCTTCCATTTAAACAAAAACCAAAAAGGTACTGGCTGTCTGGATGAATGGGGACACTGAAAAATGCATTCTTGAGGTCGATGACAGTAAAAAATGTAGCTTCAGAATCAATGGCTGTCAATAGGGAAGAAATATCTGGGACTACTGGATACTGGGGTATGATACATTTATTAAGCTCTCGAAGGTCAATCACTAATCGATATACTGGAGGTGCATTTGGATCAGTACGTTTCATGACTGGAATGATAGGAGAATTACATACATTGGAGTCAGTTTCTACAACCACTCCTTGAGCAATGAGCTCATCAATAATTTTGGATAAGGCTGCTACAGCCTCAGGTGGCAATCTGTACTGTCTGATTCCTGGCAAGACTATACCTTGCTTGAGAGTCACACGATGGGGTGTGATTTGCATAAAACCTACATCAGTTGGACCTTGCGCCCATAAATGCTGCGGTACATTTGACAATCTTGGATCAAAATCACGTAATACATAGTGACCTTTAAAGTCTCTTAAAAACAAACGGATTCCTTCTGGGGAACAGCAAATAACTGCACCTAATTCTTTCAATGTCTTGATGCCTAATACATTTTCTGGACATGATTTCGTAAGTAATAAATCAGTAGTTCGGGACAATGGACCAACTTCTAGAGTAACTGGCTTTGATATCTCGTTTACAATAGGCTTTCCTGAAAATCCAAGGGAAACATTTCTAGAGCCTGAGAGCGGAGCCCCTGGAACCTCGTCATGACTGAAAGTAGTCCTACTTGCCCCTGTATCAATCAAAAACTTTCTGTCTTTCCCTAATACTTGACTGTGCACATAGGGACCCTCTTGATCTACAGGTATCTCGATGAGAGGCAAGCCTACCTCCCTCTCTAGGCTGTTTCATGAATACTGTTGATATTCTGGATACTCTGACTGAGCATACTGGTACATTTGCTGTGTAACATGCTGTGTTGCAGCGATAGGCTGCGGTGCTGGAACTGTCTGTTGTGCATTCTGCGGTGACTGAGAAGTCTGTGAGACTTGTTCTGGTCTAGGCGGACGTGGTCTTTCTTTAGTCTTACCAGTAGCTATGTTGTGTTTCAGAACTGCACACTCGTTTATAAAATGACCTGGCTGTTTACAGTAATTGCATGTCCCTTTAACAGGAGCTGCAGGATGACTGGCTTGATTCGGACCCCTCTTCTGACTGTCTTGTGGAACAGATTGTGCAACTAGTACTTTCATTTTCGTGTCTTTCATACGTCTCCTCTCGTGTTCTTGCTCTTCCCTGATTCTATTCTGGTGATACTGGAGCATCTGAAGCATTTGTGACGGGGTACTAGCTTGCCAGGTACTTTCGACTTTCAAAACTCGATTTTTAACTTGTGGGCTTGAATTCTCGACTAGTTTAGTAACAAAAAGATGAGGGTATGACTCGCTACCTGTCTTCAAACCACTGTTAATAATAAAACATTTTTCAAATATAGAATAGAAATCACTAGTGTCTTCATCCTGTTTCTGTTTACATGCTGAGATTGCATCCCAATCTTCCTTTTTCGTGGCTAATAATCTTGGCAAAACTTGAATCAATAACTCTGGCAGTTCTTTACATTTGTCCCCAAGACCGGTACCTGGTACTCGTATTTTATCTTCAGCTTCTAGAGCTGTCCAATCAATCTTTTTCTCTCCCACCTCCCATTCTTTTTCCTTGAGTTTTTCATATACCCCTGCGGGCAACAGGACCTTTAGCATTTTAATGACATCTGGATACGTGTATTCTCCCATACGGAGCATGTCTTTTAATTCTCGATGGAACCCTGCTGGGTCTTTGTCGTGACAGGGAATTAATTTCTTCATCTCTAAGAGTTCCATCTTGGTGATAGGGGTGTAAACAAATACTCGTTGCATTTCACCACCCGCTGTCCTAACTGGGTGTACTTCTCGTAACGGATGCTGTCTATCTATGTAAAATGATTTACTTTCTGGAGGTGGGACATGAACAAAATGCGGATTCAGAAACGTTCTATATTTGTGGCGCTGTTCTAGAATGATACTAATTAAATCGGTACCTAGACCTTTCCATCTATATTGGAGTAACTCGTTCAGAACATCATGTAACGGACCTGGATCAGAATGCTGACCCTCATACAGTGTGATGAGGTGCTGGATCATATACATACCCACCAGTCGCTGCTCGGCTGGGGGCAGTTTCAGAAACATTTGTGCCACTATTTCGTCTGGAAAAGTGGTAGAATCAGTAGTCCATCGGACTGCTGATCGGGCTAGTTCTAGTTCATGCATGGTACTAAGTTCACTATAACCGATACGTGATTTCAGAATGTGATCGGTAGCTTGAAATACTTGTTCTAGAGAATCTTGTTCTGGTGCTGGAGGAGGGAAAACTTTCTTATGTTCTAGGCGTGAATGTCGGTAGGGAAGACTAGATTTACCTACATACGCTATTCTGGCGGTATTCTCGTCTTCTACCTCTTCAGTATCAGTGTTGTCTTCTTTCTCGCTTACTTGTGCTGCTTTGCGTTTCTCGTGTAACCTTATTATTTCCTTACGAATTTTCTTGTACATACTCTCTATACTACTGAGTGTCTTGTGTCTTCCCTCGGCTATATGATCACTCCACTTTGTCAGAACTCTCATTTCGATCGGATCTTTAGTCGGACAATCTTGTTCCCTTATTAAACAATTGATTAGAAACTTTAATAGCATGAGCTGGGTCTCAGCTTTCCTTAGAGACATGATTTCGCCAATACTTTCTGGATCGTCTCCTGTACGGATGAAACGATATATTCTGTCTAGATCTTCTTTCATATTCGGTAGGGTGTCCAAATACTCGGTCACCCGTCTTACACGCAATGAATATATAACCATATTATCATCGCCTGGGACTGGATCATAACGGCATTCGGTGAGAGCTCGTCTGATATCTGCAACGGACTGATGTTTGGGCGTAGGCTGTAACGCACGTTCATGTAACTCGACTAACGTTACACGTTTGTGTTGCGGCGGGGTATGAGGAGGACCTCCCCCCGCGGCCCCTATACTAGAATCATCGACTGATACTCTTCATGCTGGCAGAGTGACCGATGTAGCGGGTACTTGTACTACGGGCTGGACCGGGGGTACCGTAACAGGTGCTGTAACAGGTGCCCCGGTGGCTGGAGGAACAGGAATTACATTATTTACAGGAGCTGGCGGAACAGGATTTGCATATTCTGGGACTGTGTCGTCCAAATAGGACGAGAGAAAAATATCAGCTGCGGTCGGTTTGTGACGTAGCTTAATCGGAACTAATGGCGGCGGAAAATTACATGGTGCTTCCGGGGTTGCTTTTGGCAAGCCCTCGGCAAGAAGAGGATACATACCCTTAATAAGGGCATTTCTCTGTCTGTCTGACTGTTCGGCTTTAACTCGTTCACCTATTTCGATCAATTCCCTTTCTTGGGCTCTTTCTGAGGATTCTCTACTTAACTCTGACTTTCTGATTTCTTTTTCTGTTCTTTTATGAGATTCTTTGCGCCATAACTCGATGGCATCTTTCTGGGACTGTCTGGATTTCTTTTTCCATAATGCTTCTTCTACTCGCATGATGCACTCGGCATCCCGTGTACCTGATACGGGCCATCTATATTTTTCCTCTAATTCTTTGGTGTACTCTACCCATAAGTCTAGATATAATATGGCACTTATGCCATGCTTATGATACATAAAATGACCTGGACTGTCCATAGGCGGGACAGGAACTGCTTCCTCGAGCAGACCTTTTCTGGTTTTTAACTGACGTAACTTCGTGAACAGAGGCATAACTTAGACTGGAATCTGGACACAGTACGATACACGATAAACACAATAATAACTTAAGAAAACAAATCACTCATACCACGACATTGAAAACACATGAAATAACATTTAAAACAACAGTTCGGACAGAATATTACCTGGAATACTGAAATACAGAATACATGAATTTCTCGAGAACAGAACTTACTGGAATGACTAGATGCACTGCTAAAACAGTACGAAACTTACCGGTCCCATAAAGAGACACGTCAGGACCCGCATCCACCTAGGTGGACACTTCGTGTTGGATCTGTGTACCCAAACCCACGGACCAGAGACAAATTAATTGAACCTGTCTAGATACTACCCCAGCAACGGTACTCACCGGGCAGCAAGAACGGAAGGCCTCGGACTGGACTGGACTGCTACGACGACGGACGGACGAACTTCGGACTTCAGTTACAGGTGGGCCTCTGGATACCTCGGACCTTGGACTCTCGGCTTGGGCTCTGGTCGGGACTCGCCGCGTTCCTCCACCGCCTCGTCTGGATGCTGGACCGCAACCTCCGTCTCCTCCGTGGGCCTGAGGGATACTTGAAGCAGAAATATCTGCACGTGGCCGGTATGGTTCCGTCACGGCTGCAGAGGATCAGGGGGCCTGCGTGGCTTCTCCGGCGCGTGGGGAAAGGGCAAGTTCCTATTCGGGCGCCATTATGTGGTAAATAAATAATTAATTACCGGGTCTATTTTTGACTGGATACAATATAAACAGATAGCTCAATAAATAAGAGTCAAGATTCGAGGTAGCTGGAGGTGACAGGCTTTAATTAAGCATAAAAGGACAGGAACAGGACAGCCTGTACGGGAATGGGATGGCAGCTGCCGGGGGCAGGATCTGGGAGCATAAGGGTAACTTTTAATAACAGTGCACAATATTTATAGTTAAACAAATACATTACATTCAATATAGTAGGCGTAGCAGTACGCGTAGCAGTAGGCGGGGTTTGTAGCAGTCGCGAAAGATAAGGCATAAAGTGGGTGTAACAAGAGGTGTGTACAGGGCGTATACATAGACATGTGATGCAAACGTAACAGAATATGTCATAAACGGGGCGGAAACATGGAGGGGGCTACCTGAGCAGCTGGGACCTCTAACCTAGTGGTGCGCGTAAACTGGCAATGACGTGTTACCAGGGAGAACTGGGGCTATGACTTCTGCACTAGAAGAGGAGACGAAAGTCTGGAGGGTCAGAGCGACATGTACCTAGGCATATCTAGTATCTGGTGTTTATAGTACATGTTGATAGAATCCAAAAGTTATCAGGGTAAAGGCTAATAGACATTAAGACTGGTGCATGCATTATTCTAAATGTATTGCATGTGCGAGGAATATTCTATGAATATGAATACAGTATTTCTCTTACATGGAGACATAAAGGCTAGACCATGACGGAAACTATTGATGCGATTCAGTAGCTTAGGAATGCAGAGAAGGAGGGTTGGACTGATAACTAGAAACATAACATATTCTTGGCAGACTGGGAGGCAGAGCCAGGCCGGGCCGGGCACTGCGTGGCAAGAAGTAAGCTAAGGGTCAGGGATACAGGTGGGGGCTGTATCGCTCCTCGGAGAGGGTTCAGGAGACAGGAGCTGAATCTGAGTCCGGGCCCTTTTGAGGCCTAGAAACGGGGACAATTCAATGAATTAACGTGCACACTGTAAAACGTGGCAACGTAGCTTTACATAGGCCTGATATTCGTTATATTCACGAAAACTGGAAACTGGCATACTAGAGATGGACACAACTGTAATTGAGTCTTTAATTGATCAGAAGGGAATACATGCATATCGATCATGCACATATGACATAAGATGGGGAACACGTAGGCACATACAACATGGCAAAATTTACTTTTCCACAGAAGCACTTCTAATAGTGGAAGAATACTAGGGCCAGTTATTTTTTGCTTGATGTTTTTTAATGCAACTGCCAGTGCGATCCCTCAACCTTTGATAGTTGCTTTTTTGTTTGATGAACGAGCCGTTTATGTCAAATATTACTCCCAAATACTTGTATTCCTCTGCTGTCTCCAGCAGCCGGTCCCCCGTTGTCCATCAGGGATGGCATTTGTTGATCCGTTGGTTAAGTACCACAACTTTAGATTTTTCAAGATTAATACTCAGCCCGTTCTTGTCAGCGAAGTTACTTGTGGTATTTATCAAATGCTGCAGGCCGACTGGAGTACGGCTGATAAGTAGCAGGTCATCTGCATACAGGAGGTTCGATAGGGTTAAGCCCCCCAGATTCGGGGCATGATGATTGCAATTGTCCAACTCGATGGTGAGGTCTGACAAGAAAAGGTTGAACAGGGTTGGGGCCAGTATGCAACCCTGCTTCAGCCCTTTGGTAGTTTGTATTATCCTAGACAAGCTGTCTCCTGCTCCCACTTTAATTTGTACCCATGTTTCAGAGTGAAGCAAAATTAGCTAGTTCAGGAGGTTTGTAGGTATTCCCCACCTTGCAAGTTTAGCCCAAAGTATCCCCCTGTCGACGTTATCGAAAGCGGCTTTATAATCAATAAAGCAGACAAATAGTGGCTTGTTGATGTTTTTTGTGGCGTCTATCAAGAGAGAGAGAGCAAGAATGTTTGTTGTGGTCCCCAGGCTTTCCTGAAAGCCGGTTTGGTTGATGGGAATTAGGGCTTTTTCCTGTGTCAGACAGTAAGTTCATTTTGTAAGAGCCCTGCGTAGAATTTGGCTTTAATATCTATTAGTGCAATGAGCCTACAGTTTTTTGGCTCAGTCATGCTGCCCTTTTTATGGATCGGTGAGATGATTGACCCTTTCCAGGAGTCGGGAACTCTCACGAGTTCCAAGATGTTGTTGTAGAGGGGTAATAGTGCTTCAACCCAGTAGCTCGGATCCTGCTTATATATAATTGGCGGTAGGCCGTTGGGCCCAGGAGCTCCATCTTTCCGACTTTTCAGGATTCTATCCGCGAGCTGTTTGGTTGAAAAGAAGATGGCAAGTTCCGTTCCTTCAAATCTGGATTGCTGTTGGTCGCTTGGACCCACCGATGAGTATTGCGCGCTTTCTCCGACTTCCATATTAAAGTAGCTCTGTAGGTGCTTTGCCCAAATGTTCACCGTTATATGTGAGTTAAATCCTGGAGCTGATGGGTTCTCCAAGCTTCTGACAGTCTTCCAAAACCTGGCGCTGTTGTTGTTTTTTGCGTCATATGTCAGTTTTGCCTATGTTGATTCGGCACTTTCTTTTTTAGCGGGCCACGTGATTTTATTTCTGCGTGTCTTAAGCCTCCTTATTTCGGACTGGATGTTATCAACTGGGCCGTGTATACGGAAACTGCGCAGTACCCTGTTGGTATTGGTTTTTAACTGCCTTAGTTTGGCGTTCTGATGTCTTGAAAAATAAATTCTTTCGCTGCTTGCCAGCTTACATGATGCATCCCTGTCTTTCATTGGTCTTACTATTCCTTTTGTTGGCTTATTTTTGGACTTAATTGGGTCGAAGCTTTCAATGAAGTTCTCCCAGGCCGTTAAACAATTCACGCTCAGCTGCTTGCTTTCCTCCCATCTTTTTTTCAAAAGGGCCAGAAGTTTTTCTGGATCACGCGTATTGCATTTGATTCGCCTGTGGTTTGATGTGATCATTGAGTTTGGATCCTCAATTGGATAAGTAGTTGCCGTTCCGCGAGCATCAAGTATAAACTCTTGAGGTAGATGGTCACTATAATCCAGCGTTCCAATCCTAAACCCTTTTATTAGGCTAAAGAGCAATAGAGAAGTGAAAGTGTAATCTATTGCAGTATTTAAGAGGGCGGTATGGAAAGTGGCGACTTGTGGACGATCTCCCGCAAATCGGCCGTTTAATGCTGCCAAAGACAGGTTCATCAACTTGATCAGAAGATCCCTCGAGATTTTAGATAGCTTGCCCCATCTGCAATCATCCTGGCGTGGGATACCACATGCTGCGTGATGATCTGCTGCCGGACAGTCCAGATCAACACCCCCTGTGAGGCACATGTTGAAGTCCCCTGAAACGATGTAATAAAAATGTTTCTTCGGTGACAAGTTTTGTTAGTTAGGCTACCAAAAGTTTAGCGCCAATTTTTTTATTGTGGGGGTGTATGTAGGTATTGACGAGCATTAAGTATTCTTTGTTTCTAAGGCCTAATATTTCTATCTGTATTGTTTTTATTCCGTTTGTTGCGGTGTTTTTGCTTATTAGCTCCTTAACAGATGGTATAGATTTAATTGAAGCATAGGTTGTAAGACCACCTTTCAAGTGCCCAAATGTTGAGCTTCTGTTGCCCGGGAGATGGTATGATTTGAATCCTTGTAAGTGAAAAGGATCTTCCAACCATGTTTCTTGTAAGAGGATTATATCAAATTGTTGGAGATACATAAATAATCCTTTGTCAGAAGTTTTCGCACTGAAACCATTTATATTCCAGGAGCAGAATTTTAGATTCAAAGTGCTGATTGCCTTTTCTGCTCTCTGTCATTGAATCTCAGGTCTGCAGTTTATATTTTTTGCTATCCATGACCAGTCATTTGATAATTCCTTTCCTCTTTCGTCCCGTCCCTTTGGGGCGGTTGCTCCGCTGTTTTGTGTGGCCTCAATGGAGGTGCTAGGTGCGCCTTTAAGCACGGCGTTGCAGGTTCCTGAATTGACATTATTTTTTGTCTTGTTGACGTTAGGTTCTTGATGCTGTCGGAGTAGTGGTTCTGGATATCCCACTACGCGTGAGCATGTAGTTGAATCCCCCAGACTTGTAGTTGGGGCTCCTCTTTAAGAATTTTCTCTGTTATTTCCTGATTTGCCCAGGTTGTTTTAGTTGCTTCCTGGTCCGAAAGGTATTTAAAAGTTTCGAAATCAACAGATGCTAGGTCTTGTGAACCAATCCCGGCCAGATTGCTGATGGTGGTTAGTATTCGAAGAATGTTGCCTCTCTTGAGGATGTCGCCCCGTCCTTTAGATTTGTATTCTAGGATAAAGAGAATTGACTGGCTGGTGTCCCGTCGGAGGCTATTTGGAGGAGTAGCACTGTGCGGGACCATTTCCCTCCCTACTGAGGGTCGGGGTGACTGTTTTGCAGTACCCACTCTGTCTACTGATTCAATGCTTAGCTCTTTCTTCCACCACCCTGTGTTAATTTGAAATCTACTGTTCCTGATAGCTTGGGGGAAGTCTTTACGGCTGCTTTTGTTGCTGGGCTGGTTCCCCCTATAATTGGTGGTACCGAGTTGATTTCTGACCGTTCTGCTATATTGATGCTCTCGGGGAGTTTGAGTTCCTTTAAGTGTGTATTTCCTGTATTTTCTAGCGCTGTTGAGCGTGATGCCACGGGGAGCTAGCCCTGGACTGTGGAGTTGATGGCTCGAACCCTTGCTCGTTGTTATGACTGGTGTTCACTCAGAGCTTTCGTTGATACTTGTGTTGATGGCAGGGTTTTTGTTCCTGAATATAGAAAACGATTCCTAGGCAACTAAAGAATCACTCATGTAACAATTTATAAAGGATAAGTCAGAAATAAATGAAAAAAATGAAAAAATGTCTAAGGAGAATTACAGATTTTATTCAGTCATATCAGTGGATATCTCCTTAATATTTAAAAACATATAATTCAGAACATTGTAAAAGTTGATAACATAAACAATACAAGTATTAAAATACAGGGTTACATATATCATTACAAAATAAATCACAATTGAATCACAAAATTATTACACATATAAAAAAGGTTTGCTCTTGTAGTGATGAAATATCGACGCGCGTTTCTGCGTATCACACGCCTTCTTCAGGAAATTACCCCAACTTAATAGCTCGTAGAAAGACACATAAATGCTTGGTTGATATAGTTATTCTCCTTGATTGAATAAAACAATTATATGTATTAAAAATCCCTTTCAACTGATAGAGGGATTGAAGATTAAATGCTTGTTCCTAACAGACCGTTGATTCTAAGATGCGGACCTCATTCTTTTTTGATATAGCCTTAGATATGGATACTTTATATCGTTTGAGCAGTCTCTGATGTTGTTCAAATATAATATCGATAGCTATATTTATGTTTACAGGGGCTGTCACAATAAATTCTGAGCTGTGCAGGGAGTATAGCTGCCCTTAAACGTCAGGCCGGCATCAGTGATGATGAAACTGATCGCGTTGCGTCGCATGCCAAGGACAAGTCTGGTGGCATGTTCTGGATTGTCTGGAGTTTGCGGAGTAGGGACTTGTTGATGCTGGCGTAGACTGCTTTTCCATAGTCCAATCTGCTGGTGATGAGTGTGTGGGTGACTGTCTTCCCTGACTCAGGGGGTCTTGCGGAGGATGCGGAGGGTGTTGAAGCAGCTGGAGGTGAAGGCGTTAACCTGGCGGTTCATGGTGAGCGATGAGTCGAGTACGATGCTGAGGTTCTTGGGGTGGTGCGAGAGGGTAGGTGGGCTTCCGAATGCAGTTGGTCACCTTGTGTTGCGCCATGTTGAAGGGGTGGTACCAAGGACGAGGACTTCTGTCTTCTAAGTGTTGAGCTTCAGGCAGCTGTTGGTCATCCAGACTGCGACGTTATCTATTTGTGGAGCCTTGAGAGTGTAGCAGATTCAGTCTTTCTGAGGGCAAGCCTTCTGTGGTGAAGTTCAAGGGACCAGCAGGGAAGTCCTTCTTCTTCTTTTTTTTCAGGCAGTATTCTAAGAAGCTCCTGAAACTGTGGCATATATACTACATTCTGGGAAGGAAAGATGGGGGAACCCCAACCAACAGGGGTATAGTTACCTCTCTCTGATATGACCACGTATAGCGAAATGTGACATATTTTGACCCAAAATTAACTGTTTACCAAAAATCAAAATGGATAAAATATCTCCTTGGTGTGTGTGTATCTGTAACCCAACCCAAAGATGTGCCTAACATCTGACTACACTCCCATTCCAGCCTAATTAAGGAGGCTCCTGTCTAACTGGGCATCAAGGAAGTAGAGTGCTTGCCTGGTCTCCTGTCTTTGAAGTCCAGCTCATCTTCCCAGCCCCTTTAATATTCCTGGCTTCTCCATGAAGCATATCTTCTCCCACCAAATTGCTATATTGTTTCATCACCAGGCCTCTTCACACCTACTCGGTTAGCAGCTTGGCTCAGGACGTCAGAAGCTGACCAATCAGAAGGGAAGATTCAGGTAACTTCAGGGTAGTAATTTCTAAACCTACTTTCCTGTAATAATTATATTAAATCTGAACTTGGCAAGTTGCTGAATTTATTGTAACTATTATTTTGATACTTTGAACCAGAATGCTAGCTAACTCCAATTATTACGTTTAATAAGGCCTTTCCATGATGACCTATGGGAAAGGCCACTGGAATTGTGCAATTGTGTCTCCTCTGTGATTTATGCATAATTATAGATTTTCCGTATTTGCCACATATTCCATTATCTTTCATATAATCTCCAGATTTAAAAAGAAAAAACATTTTGTTTCTAGTTCAAACAGGTCAAAGGTTACTAAAAATGCAGCAACTCACATTGCCGCACAGTGGAAGGTCTTTTGTAAAGCTGTAATATCACCTTTCTGTTGCTTATGTTATATTTGGGTGTTAAATTGGTACTAATGAGGTGCAACCAATACCCATACAGTGTTACCAACTTTAATAAGCATTTGTAATGCAATATGTCACGCAATTGTGAGATTTTGACCTATTGGCGTTATAAATGACAGTTCCATTTATTTATGTGTTTAGAAAACACATGCAATAATAAAAGGCATTGTCATTTACAATACCAATAGGTCAAATCTTCTAAATGCTTGTTAAGCTTTGTTCATAGAATACCTGTTGTCTACCTGTTCTACGTTCCAGCCCAAACTGTGACTAGTTTGTGTTTTCCTACCATTGCACTGCTCATGGTACACCCTGAGCTCAATTAGCCCATTCGCAGAATCACTAATAAGAGGAGACATGGGGGAGTGAGATGGAGGGTGACCCAAGTAACAGATGGAGAGGACAGAGAGAAAGGAGTATGTAGAGATAAAACAAGACAGGGACAGAGAGAAGGAAAGAAAGACAAAAAGTAAGACGGGGACAAAAAGTAAGAAGGGTGGACAGAGGGCAAGAACGACAAGAAAATAGAGAGAGAGAAAGAGAAAATTCCGAAAAGTATTGCTGTCCAAGAAAATCTGGATAGCATGGCTGCAAGACCAGTAGGGTTGGAGGAAACCCCAACAGATATTGGACATGTCACTCAAAAAGTAGATTGCAGTAATGTCTAAGTATAATTATGTACATTGCATTAAAAAAAAATCTTGGCTGCATTAAATGCAAACTTCCTAGCCCCACTCATCGTTAACAGCTCAAAATGGCTTGTAACAGCACTTACTTTGCCTTGTTGAAAGCACTGACTGTGACAGAAATGGTGAAGGAGCTAACAGAGGAGAAAGGGTAAATAAAGAGGAATGTATGAGGGGGAGAAGAAATGGAGTCAGAGGTCACACTCTTTCTTGCTTTTAAGCAGCTTCAACCAAGGCTCATGCTCATCACAAAGACGGACAAGTGCGGCAGGGCCGGCCTAAGGCATGTGCAAGCTGTGCACCTGCACAGGGCCGCCAAACCCCAGGGGCCGCCACGCCAATATATATCCTTAGATACATATTTGCGTGGTGGCCCCTGGCAGGGATTTGGCGGCCTCGGGCCCCCTACCTACACTCCCTGCTCAGGGCCTCCGTGAGCCTAGAGCCGGCCCTGAGTGCGGCAAAACTGACACTGTCTTTACAGTCCGAAAGGAGTTGGAGGTTGAAGGGGTAAGAATGGATGCCAAGGCGGCCATCCTGCCGGTTTCTCTCGCTGTGCAGCCTGGCGCATGAGCATTTGACGTGCTTTTCGCTGCCTGCACGCGCTCAGCAACTCTTCGCCCCATGCCTTCCGATGGTAGTGTTGCCATCTTCTGATATTTATTTCCTGTGAAATGTTGCATCACCGGAGATGTCTGCTCAGACTGGAGAGACAGCCCTCCAGAAAGCGGTAGTGGGGGCACATGATGGCAGAAGAATTCAATCAAATTGGCGCACTGTGTGGAAGTCGCAGAACCAGACACATCACCACAACATGATGTGCACAGGTGTACAACTGCACATACTTGTAAACACCTGTGATCATAAAATAATCCCTCGAGTGCTACTTGGAGGATTGTGAATTATGAGTGTGACTGAATAATTCTTATGGGATAGCGACTGAGTGAAATAAAACATTTGGAACTTCCATATGATTTTTACAACTGAAATGTGTACATAATCTACCTCGCGAGCATGGGTACGTGTAAGGAATGATTTATGCTTGTTTTTCAAAGACGTTGAATTCTAGTAGTAATCAAAAACAAGCAGAGATAGAGGCAACGTAGACGATCTTGTTGAGGAGGCAGGGCTTTAGGTCTGGTTGGTGGGAGGGGAGCAACAGACATGAGGGCGATGGACCAAGACAAAGCAGCAACAGTGTGGGTGGGGGATTGAGAGAATGCCTGTGTTACAGTGAAAGCGGGTGCCCATGTTAAAGTGAAAGCGGGCACCCATGTGATGCCTGCAGTAAGAGAAACTCAATAAAGAAAATAGTGCTTACAAGCTAAATAACACGTACCATGTAAAAACCAAAGTAAAAGGGCCAGTGCCATGGGAGGTTACAAATGAAGATAAGGCGGTACTAAGGAGGGACTAACAAGCCAATTTACAAATCAGAAGCCAGCATTTATGAAGGACAATGACACAAGCTAATGACAAATGTGTGCGGGGCTTCAAGTACATACTCCAATACACCATGCCTCGCAGAGCAGCCCATGCGAACTGCCTCTAGGCTTGACTTAAAAATGACAAAATAATGAAGTAGCACTATTACAAAATGTGCTGCATGATGCTGCATAATTTGCCTCTTTGTGCCACATAGTTTACTCAGCCCTACCACATAATTTGGCCCTCACTTGCTGCAGAATTCAAGTGGCCCCGCCTAGGGGACTAGCAGCACTACAATAGGGAAACACACCTTTGCCAGCTTTTCCCTACCAGGCCATAAAAACATAATTTATATTGTCCCTGCTTTTTATAACAATGCACCTACCCTTGGGGCGGCTAGGGCAGACCATAGGGGTTACTGGAAGTACTTTTAATTCCAAAGTCTAATTTGGAAATAGTTTCATTTTAAAACCAATGTGCAAGGTCTGGCTTTAAAATGACACCAGGAACCACAGCAGTGCACACTTAAGTGCATTAAGTCCATTGTGGTGTCTAAACCTACTTGCCCTACCATATACTAGTGACTTACAAGTATGTTGTATTGGACATTTATAATGATACTAATTACCATATACCTTTTAAGAACAGAGTACTCGTCCTGGGTCTAGTTAGCAGAGTATAGGGTCAACAACCACCAGCATTAGTCAACAAATAGTGGTGATCAGGGCAAAAAGGATGACTTTCCCACACAGCCCGAGCAAAAGGTGATGGGTAACTAATTTACACCCTGGTAGGCATCATCATCTAAGTGGAAAACCTGGAAAGTCCATCTGTATTGGCATGGGCAGTTCCAGGTCTGTTTTCCACTGTAAAGTCCATCCCCTGGAGGGAAATGGACCACTGCAACAATTTTGGGTTCTCCCCTCTCTTCTTAATGAGCCATCTGAGAGGTCTGTGCTCGGATTGAACACAGAAGTGAGTACCAAACAGGTATGGTCTCAGTTTCGTAAGGGGCCACAGCAAAGGCTTCACTCTCAATTGCACTTCATCTTTGCTCTCTCTGGGAGGTAGCTGAATGCTAATGAAGGCAATTGGCTGATCTTGGCCCTCTTCATTTACTTGTGCCAGTACTTCCCCAATCACCTGCTCTGAAGCATCTGTCTGTACCACAAGCTCCTTATTGTAGACAAGGGCAGTAGGACTGGTGCTAAACACTTATCCCCCTGCAGAGTGTCCAATGCCTTCTACCACTCTAGGGTTCTTTGAGGTTGGTTCAGTCAGGGGAGCCAGAATGGACCCATAGTTCCTCACAAACATATTGTAGTACCCAGTCAGTCCAAGAAAGTGTCTGACCTGGGTCTGGGTTTTAGGATTCCCAATCCAGGATGGTTTGGTTATTGGGCTAGGGAGGTTGTACATGGTATCTACCTACAAGGTGGCAAAAGTACACCACTGAACCTTGCCCTATCTAGCATTTGCTTGCCTTGATACTCAGGCCCGCCTGCTCCAGGGCCTGACTTCGTGCACGCGATGGATTCAGCAATGGGGAAAGTTTGATGGCTTCGAGTTGAAAATAAATACGGCAAGATACACAGACGAGAGGGAGAGTGAGACCACATAAGACAAAGGGTTTTTACAAGTTAGCTGTGTGTTCCCCTTTTTCATTATTGCTTGACTGAAAATTAGTGATTTAGTATTGCGGCTACTCCAAAGAAGTATGGTATTGGTGGGAATATCGATTGACCACCAGAGGTTACTTTTGGAAAAAGTGGTTACTCTGAAGCCCTAGTCCGGATGAGGCTCGCAAGTTGATGGGCTGAAACGCGTCGACACATACAATTGAAGACACTCAATAAATTCAAAAACATAAAAAATCAATTCAGGAGCATTTGGGAAAAAATAAGGATAAAAAGTTTATAACTTTGAATGCTCAATAGGGTGATCTTACATATAAGGAATGCTCAGTGGAAATTTTTGGTAGAGCATCCATTTTGAATGATAAGGGCTACGAGAAACAACAAGTGAATTGTATAACTTTTGTTTCCATTTATGTTTGTTGTATGAATATTTTGTATATATATATATATATATATATATATATATATATAGATATATGTCTATTGTGGTAAATGTTTATATATGTATGTAATTGTCACACTGGTGTGTGTCTTGAGTCCCAAAAATATATATGAGAGAAAAATAAAAGTGATAATAAGTATGCATTTTGTAATCCAAAACATTAGATATTCATTTTGAGCCAACGTTTGGTCAGTGATTCTATTTAAATCGTCAGATTAGTTCTAAAGATTGACTATTAGGGAGAGGTAATTCAAGTATCTTTCCTACCTAGGTTTGTTTTATCTATCCCGAGGCATTAACCTTTTTTAGTATAATCATGCTCCAGGGCCTGAAGCACTTATTTCACGTGAACAAGGTGTTCCTCTCAGGTAGTACTGAATATAAGTATGCTATCCAGAAAACGCTGCACTGACAGTTTCCAACCCGCACAGGACTCTGTCCACCAACCTTTGGAAGGTGTCAGGAGCATTCTTCAAGCCAAAGAGCATCACTTTGAACTGAAAGTGGCCCTCTGGGGTGGAAAATGCTGACCTCTCCTGTGCTCCTGAGGTAAAAATCAAACATACTCAGGTACTTTGCAGCCCTGAACCTGTCAATGAGTTCATATGCTTGAGGTATTGGTTGAACGTCAGGCTTGGTGACTGCATTCAAACCTCTGCAGTCACACAAAACCTAAATTCTGTCCTCCTTCCCTCCCTGGGTATTAGGTTTGGGTACCAGTACCACTGGACTGGCCCATGGACGGTCAGAGGGCTCAATTGCCCTCAACTCCAGCATTTTAGCTACTTTAGTCGTAACGTAGCCTTTGACCTGGTAAGAAAATCGGTACAACTTGTAGGCTGTCAACAGTCTCAATGACATGGACACAACAAGTGGTGAGTGCAGGGGTCAAGGACAGCAGCCCAGCAAACTGCTCCAACCCTTGTCTGCAGTCTTTCTGTTCCTGGTCTGTCAACTTGGGAGAGTGTACTACATCCTCCACTGGCCCATCTGGTGCATTGGTGGAGAGGAGGTCTGGAAGAGGCTCACTATCCTCATTCCCTCCTTTATCTGTGACCATTAGCATGGTCATGTCTGCCCTGTCTTGGTTGGGATCCAATCTGTTGACATGGAGTACCCTGTGGGGACTCCTGAGGGTGCCAAGGTCCCTCAAGTAGGTGACTCTCCCTTTTTCTCTAGAATGGGGTAGGGCCCAGGCACTTATCCTAGAGGGCCCTGGTAGCCACAGGCTCCACCTCCCATACCATTTGTCCTAGATGGTACTCCGGCATAGTAGCCTTCTGGTCATGCCAATGCTTAATAAGCTCTTGGCTGGCCAACAGGTTGCTGCTTGCTCTACTCATGTACTCTGCCATGCTGAACCGCAAGCCTAACACATAATCTTGCTCATATTATTTGGGCTCTTCGAGAGGCTTCTCCCACACTTTTCCAACTAAATACAAGGGCGCTCTTATAGGCCAAACAGTAACATGAAGGGGCTAAAATTAACCCATTTCTGTGGCAATTCTCTGTAACCAAACAACAGGCATGGAAGGACAACATTCCATCTCCTCCTGAGCTTCTCGGTAAAGCCCATAATCATGTCCTTCAGGGTCCAATTGAATATTTCCACCAGGCCATTGGTCGGGGATGATATGGGGTGGTGAACTTATGAGCAAGCACAGGGTCAAGACTGATTTGCATATAGCTGGGTCTGAACTGAGGTGTGAAATTGAGCTAAAGAATGATGATGGATTCAACCCAGATCTGTGACTGTGGGTGAGTGTCTGAAAAGGGTCAGCGCTCCGTCCATCATCTCCTTATGTTTGGTTTGTTCGCTCCGAGTTGGCAGGGTATGCCCAGACATGGGTCCCTTGCTCACTTTACCACTGGATTCAAGCGAGCCTGGCCGATGAAGGGTTTTACCCAGAAATCGGTCCCAGAATGCTTGTTTCCGGTTCAGGGAAGGACTGGCTTGGCAGTTCGGGCTAGACTGTTCCCATGAGGCACAGGGTCAAGACTGATTTTCATATGGATGGATCTGAACTGAGGTGGCAAATTGAACTAAAGAATGACGATCGATTCAACCCAGACCTGTGACTGGGGGTGAGTGTCCAAAAAGTTTCAGCGCCCTGTCCATCATCTCCTTGTGTGAACTTATAAGCAACACAACATTCATCCCACATTGCCTTCAGATAGGTGGACATTAAGTTAGTTCCCTGGTGTAAGACCACTTCCTTTGAAATGCACACTCTGGTGAAGATACTAAGTAGGGCTCTGGCTACTGTGGGAGCAGTGACCGTCTTGAGGAGTATTGATTTTTGGAATCTGGTGGGTTCCACTACCACCAAGATATATCTGTTCCTTGAGGCAGTTAGTGGGTCTATGGGAAAAACAATGTCAAGCCCCACCCTCTCAAAGGGAGTACCAACTACTTGTAGTGGTATCAAGAGAGCATTTGGCTTGCCCCTTGTGTTGGCACTGGATTGACAGGTGATACAGGGGTTGCAAAACTCCTTTACCTTGGCGGACATAAGGGGCCAAGTAGTTAACCAGCCTGCTCGACGTCTTAGTCTGTCCCAAATGTCCAGCTAAGTGTACGACATGAGCCAGATTGAGGAGGAACTCGCTATACTTTTGGGACCTCCACTCTCCTGGAACCCCTGGTTTGGGGCCCCTGGCCTCAGTATAGAGGATTCCATCCTCCCAATAGAGGGCCCAATTCTCAAAGGTAAACATAGACCAAAAGTCTGAGTTTCTGACTTTTGGTATTCACAAAGGTAAGTTATGAGTAATGTCTTTACATCCGTTGTCAGGCCAGAATCTCATTCATTTATTTCAGCCCAGGAAAGGTGGCGGTCCCCTGGCTTTGGGAGGAATGTGTGGCACGCTTAACTCAATGAATTGCCCGGAGCAGGTGGCTGTCCCTGGGGCACAGGTGGGCCCACCTGAATACATATTTTAAAGTGCCCCAGGATCTTTCATAAGCCCTAGGAGAGGGGGGCCCATCCGTACCCTCCTTTATGTACTTTCTCATATCCCTGGGACCTGACCGACCCGGGGGCTAAGCATTACAGAATCATGGGGGGTTCTGCTTCATTTTTTAAAGTTTTTGAGCAAGAGATACTGATCCTGTACATCTCCCACTGAACTTTAAAAAAAAATGATTTTTTTGCCCTGTGGAACCCCCACCAAGAAGCCTAGGGGGTCAGGGGATTGCTCCTCTGCCCGTTCTCTTTTTCTTTCATGATTTTTGTGGGACTTGGCTGAAGCCGAATGCCAAGATGTCTGCCAACAATCACATTACAGCATGAGGACAGTTGGATCCTCGGCTGATCCGTGTCTCTATATGTACAAATTTAGATTTCCCTAAATGTTTCCAAAACTACTGAATAGATTTTCTCCAAATCAGAAAAAGGCACTTCTCTGGACCAATATCTACCTTTCTGAAAAATGTGGTGTAATTCTGTTTATCGGTTCGGGCTGTAACTGTGTCAAACATCCCCATGGAAAAATGTATGGGGGAAGTGCGTTTTAGGAGTGAGTGGCAAACTAGTTTTAAAACTTTTGTGAAGATTTTTCAAACAGCGCAAAAGTTCATAGTCAAAAAACGCTTTACCTATGGAAACTAGGTGCTAACTATAACTACTGACTCATGACCACCAGTAGGTAGCTATAGTTAGGACCTAGCTTCCATAGGAAAAGGTTTTTGGGACTTGATTATTCGGCGCAGTTTCATGAATCTTCACAAAATTATCCCAGAAAAGTGTCCTCCTAATTCTAATTGCATGGAAGGTTTCGGGGGGGTGATCCATCAAGTGGGGGCTGGGAGGAAGGGGGAGGGAGGTGAAAAAAGTGTGTTTCCCATGGTAATCACCATAGTTTTTTTTATCATGACTACAGACCGAACTGCTGAACGAAATTACACCAAATTTGGCAGAACGGTAGCTCTTGGTCTTAAAGAACCCTTTTTGTTATTTGGTGTAAATCTGTTCAGTAGTTTTGGTGCCCTGGGGACCACCACCTCCATGAGGCTTTCTTTAAATTTTGGAGGAGGGCCACGAGGATCCCCATCCATAGGCTCAATTGAGACCCGGGGAGGGGGCCCTCGAGGACTCCCCACCTTGGGCTGATTGAAGCCCCAGATACCACCACCTCCCAGGGGCTTTATGAAAAAAGAAGAAGGGGGCCTACTGGACTCCCACCATTGGCTGCAAGAGCCCCAGAGACCACCACCTAACCCAGACTTTCTTTCTTTTTTACAAGGAGGGGGACCACTCAGCACCCCCTCCTGGGCCATTCTCAGCCCTGCGGACCACCATCTCCCTGGGGCAGGCCATTGAATTTAAAAGAAGGGGAGCTATGTAGCTACCCTCTTGGAGCCAATAATGACCCTGGGGACCTCACTCCCCAGGGCTGGCTCCTGCTATCTCCTGGGGTGCCCACCCTGGGACAAAGCTGTATGCTCTAACTGGGCAGGAGATTTGACAGGTCCCGCAAGTCAGAGCAAACACTCCGCTTCTAGCGATCAGGGGCTGACAAAAGCTCTCACTTGCGGGAAACAGATGAAATAATTGGTCTCACAGACAAGGAGCTGCATGTTTAGCAGCTCCCTGTGTGTGAGAGCAACCTGACTCCTACAGGAGGCGGGGAGCTGGCAGGGACTAGGGGGGCATTCAGGCTCCCCCGCAGTCCCGGGCGGTGGCGACTGGGTAACCTGGGAGGGCTTCAGGGCACCCAGCAATTCAAGGCCAGTCCTGGGGATGGGGTCCCTGAGGCCAAAATCGGCATGTGGAGGGGGGCCTGTGTGGCACCCTTCCCCCACTGAATTAAGGCCTAGCCCCGGGGGATGGGTCTCTGAGGCCAAAACTGCCCTGGGGATGGGGGTCATGTTTCCCCCTCCCCATTTGTTTATGGATGAGTCCCAGGGGATGGGGTCCCAAATGCAAAAATCAGACTAGGGAGGGGGGCCAAGCGGCCCCTTCCCCCTTAAAAAATATAGATATTTTAAGGCTGCACCCCTGGGGATGTGGTCCCTTCCTTCCATTTTAAAGAAAGTATTTGGGCCTGGTGAGGTGGTGATCCACAGGGCCCAGGTGGTCCATGTGACCCCTGCATGTTATTAAGTTAGCCAAAGGGAGGTTGTGGTCCCCAGGACATATGAAGGCATCAGGAGGGTCTCTGCTGAACCCCTTCTTTAGTACAAATGTAGCCCCATGAATCTGGCAGTCCCCAAGGCTCTTTGAGCTAAATGGGGGTCCCCGCGGGCCCCCTCTTTAATATCAGTAAAGCCCTGGAGAGGTGGTGGTCCCTGGGCCTTTTAAGTGGAAAAAACAAAGGGTAGGAAAACAGCTAAGAAAGACATAACAAATTCACTCACCTATATAGCCACTCACACACCCACTTATACACCCATACAGCCACTCACACACCCACTCACATACCCATACAGCCATGCTTACATACCTACATATCCACTCACACACCCATACAACCACTCTGACTCCCACTCACACACCCATACAACTACTCACACAACCACTTGTAAACCCACAGAGCTGGTCAAAAATCCACTCACTCACCTATACAGCCACTCATGCACGCACTCAGACACCTATACAGCTACTCAGACACCCACTCAGACACTGATACAGACATTCGCACATCCACTCAGATCACATACGTTAGAAATAGTATTAGTAGCATAACAAGAATACTAATCTAACTTTTGTAGTAGGTTAGTTCACTAGTTTAACACTCAAATATTTAGAAAACAATTACATTCACTTGATATCAGTGATTTCATCAGTAATAGAATTTGCGATGTCATCAGTGATGTTACAGACCAAGTCATAGTGATGTAATATGTGAGGTCATAAGCAGTGCATTGCGGGGGTGTAAGCTTTACTTAGTTCAGGTAACTATAACTGCTGAATTTCCATGGTTTTGTACAAGTGAAATCTGAGCCTAACTTTAACGTCCCTGTAACCTTTGTTTTTTTTGTGAATTTCTCCGGTTTCTTTAAATTCTATTTAATAACTATAACATCCCTTTAACTTTTGCTTTTTTAGTGAATTTCTATGTTTTTTATAGTTAATGTTCTTCTTACCCGTAGCTTTTGTAGTCAATTTTGATGGTTTTAAATTGTATCTCGGAACTGGAACCTGTAATCATTGAGAGTGGGTGTGTGAGTGGCTGTATAGGTTGGTGAGTGCGTGTGTGAGTGGCTATATAAGTCTTTCTGTGGGTGTGAGAGTGGCTGTATGGGTCTGTGAGTAGGTGTGTGACTGGTTATATGAGTGTGTGACCATGAATTCACAAACTGTCCCTAAGGTAAACATGTGTAGTTGATAGTTGTCAGAGTTCTGGTCCACCCAGAAAAGAAACCCTGTACTTAACATTCGTGGTACAGCCAGGTTAAACGAAACTGGAGCTCCCAACAATGGATGCTCCTGTATGGAGTATATACATATATATATTTATATGTAAGCCAAAACTCAAAATGGAGAAAATATCTCCTTGGTGTGTGTGTCTGTGTAACCCAACCCAATGGTGCGGCTAACATACTATACTGCCCTTCCAGCCCCTCTCCTAATCTATTTAGGGAGCTCCTGTCTGACTGGGGATCAAGGAAGTGAGGACATGCCTGGTCTGTGTCATCTGTTCCCCTGCCTTTGAAGTCTAGATTATCTCTCCTGCCCCTTTTCTATCCCTGGCTTCTCCAGGAAGCAAATACCCCACCAAATGGCTGAATTCTTTTAGCCCCAGGCCTCTTCACACCTACTCAGGTAGCAGCTTGGCTCAGTATGTCACAAGCTGGCCAATCAGAAGATGCTGCTACAGGGCTGCCAGAGGTAACTTCAGGATAAGACGTTCTAAAACTTCTTTCCTGTAATATTTATAATAAGTCTGACCTTACAAGTTCACTGGTGTCTCTATACGTACATGACCTACCATATACTAGGGACGTACGGGTAAGTAGTCTTGGTTAATTAAAATGATACTACTTACCATATATCTCTTAAGGGCAGAACCCTGAGCCTATTAGGCAGAGCCCAGAGCCCTTACAGAGTCAGTAACCAGCAGCATCAGTCATAAAATTGATGATCAGGGCAAAAAGAATGACTTTTCTACACTAAGTACTCTACAGTGTAGAATAGCACTTTAGTAACTGCCAGGCCAATTCCATTTTATGACCTTAGTGCTTGCACCTATTGCCTTGTACAATTACCCCACTTCAATTGGGGTAGGAGGTAACCTGCATTATCAGCACCTCATCAACTAATTGCAAGATGGAGATTTAAGTGGAGGTGATATTAGAAATTCTTAAGAGAACTCCTAGGTTCCACCGCATACTTTCATGTAAAACCAACAGTGCTTAGTGTATCTTGGGGATCCTGCTCTCTCCGCGGTCAAGGGCCTTGCAGAATGGCCCAAATAGTGGTTGCCTATTTTGCTTTTCGTCAAGCAGCCTTCCTCCAGCCACCACAGCATATTAGCTCCGGGCATTGAGGAACAGTCCCAATTATGAATGTGGCACGGGAATGATGGCGGTGTTGGAAGAACTAAATTTTCAGAAGAGGCTATGACTGGTACAAGATCTAAAAAGATTTTTAAGCATTAAATAAGGACTACACCCAGAATGCTCTTTACTCATTTATCAAATAGATGTTTGCATGGCAAAAACAATGGGGTTGCATGCCCTTCAAATGAAAGGGCTCCAGACTCCAGATAACTGGTAAATTATTTATGGCAGCACAGCCAAATTATCTGGCATTAAATAACTATTGAGCAAGCAAATAGATAACTCCTAGCCAGTTGAACAACTCAGTAATGTTAAAGTGAACTTCGTTTATTTATTTTTAGTATTTATTAGTGACAGTTTCATGCATGGACCTAGTCAAATGAGCAGAAGAGATGTTCACAAGTAATAGAGCAATACAACAAAAGAATGGTAAAGGAAGTTAGATTATTGAGGTGGTGAGGTCAGTATTAGCCTTTTTGAGGAATTCACAAAAGGTGCAAATATTTACATCCTAAGCTTTTATGGGAACATGCATCAAACTGCAATGCCTAATAACTCGGTGCAAATAGTGGTTCTCTAATAGTGATTCCTTACGAATCGCAATTGAAGTTAGAGAATCTCTATTTGCTATTGAGACTTCATTCTTTCCTATGGGCCTCAAGGTCCATAGGTGGGAATGGCCATGCATTGCCTAATTTGCGATTACCTAATTGGTAGTGACAAATTAGGTAATGGAGAGGCAAGGATGCCCGGGGGCCTGAGGCCCCTCTGAGGCACCCCTAACAGAAAAATGTGCACATGGACGGTATATGTGTGCCACAGGGCACTTTGAAAAATGCAGCTTGGTACATTTTCCAAAGTATGCACATGGTTAACATCAACTTCAAATTGATGTTAATTAGCGTTTCCTAAATGCACAGTTTGCATTTAGGAAAGGCTTCTTGAATGTGCATTAGGGAATCGCAAATTGCAATTCCCTATTTGCATTTACAATTTAGGTAATCGCAAGATTTCGTGATTACCTAAATTGCTAATCCAAAAACCTTCATGCATAGCAAAAGGCCAATTCGCAATCGCGAACGGCCGATTTTTGTGAATCGCACTGTTTGCGATCGCAAAATTGCTTGATTCATGTGTTCCTTAGATCTTGGGCACATCATTATGTATAATCACAAGTATCAATCGTATGCTGTTGTCCCCATAGAAATCATTTTCCCCCATGCTAATGATAGCCCAAACGTTTACCAATTTACCCTATAATACACACACAAGTAAATATTGTTCAACCTTCACCTGCAAAATAGCATTGTGAGGTGCCTACACAAAGACGTGTTTGGTAGGTTATAACAAAGATAAATTGGGAAAAGCATATAACACATTTCTTTTGTGAAAATGACCATAAATGTGCAACATAGCTTTTGTTTCTAGTACTGAAAGGAAATTATGACCCCCCCCCCTTTAAACTACTTCTGGTTAAAAATATCTTCAAAAAGACAATTAAAAAAGTAAATTGGTGGTAATAATCCAAAGACCTCAGTCCCTTGCAGTCTCTCTGGTCACAATCAAATCACTATGTAGCAATCACATTACATAAGATATCACATTAAAGAATGAGATGGCTGAGTATCACTTAAAGCCAGCCGCAGCTCATGCAGCAACGAGCGGTGGGTGGTGGGGCCGGATGGTGGTGATTTTGACAGACGATGAAGAAGGAAAATTAATATATGTTTAATTTTCCCACCGCTCTTTCCTGCACGGGCCGCGTCTGCTTTGAGTCACCACAAATGGGATGAGTATTACATTTGTTATTCTTCATATTTCACCCAGCTTAGACCATGGTACACAAGGTGTTCGGTTGTCACCGATTCGTAGAAAACAAAAATAAGATCCACATCAGCATTGACACATATAAGCTGGTATTTTGTCTTAACAAGGTCAGTACATAGCTGAGGACAATGTGGATGGGCTACGAGCTCCGCAACAGTGACACACTGGATATATTTGAGTACAACGGGAGCCTTACAAAGCAGTTGTAGAACAATACGTTTCAGGACGCCTGCAGGATTGTGTCAATATTCTGAATTTCAGAAATTTTGTTTTCAGTATGCAGGTGCTGTGCCAAGTCGTTCTATTGTTTGAAGACATGTACAGCATGTATCGCCTGTTACTGATGCGTCACTTGGAGTAAGGAAAATTGGGCTAGATGTAGGTAAGTAGGATTTACATATTCTAAAATACCGAATTTTACCGATTCGGTATTTTAGAATTGGTCAATGCTATGTAGGTAATAATTCGGTAAGAATTACCGAATCGTTAAGATTCGGTATTTACTTAATCGGTATTTACCAATTCGGTAATTGCCATTCATTCCTATGGGCCTGGAGGCCCATAGGAATGAATGTCAATTACCGAATCGGTAATTACCGATTCTGTAAAATAGGGAAAGAGTCAAGGGTGGCAGGGTGTCACTTTGACACCCTGTTGCACCCCTGAATAGTGCTTGTGTGCACATGTGGCACACATACATGCCCTAAGGGCATGTATGTCTGTCATATGGCACAGGTGTAAATGCACGGATTTGCATTTACAGAGGTATTCGTTATTTACCACCAACTAATAGTTGGTGGTAAATAACGAATCCTTAAAGCACAGAAGCACTCTTCAAAGTGCTTCCTACATGTCATTTACCGATTCGGTAAATAGCGAATCGGTAAATGATGTTTCGGTAAATACCGATTCGTTATTTACCGAATCCTCCCCTACATCCCAAATGCCCAATACCCGTCGGTAACGGCTGAAATTCGGTAATTTCGGCCGTTACCGACCGGTATTGGGCCACCTACATCTGGTCCATTGTTCTTTAATATTCCATGTAATATTAGTAAGAATTAACAGGTTCAGCAATGTATTCAGGTGCTGACCTGTGCACTGCGTAGTGCATTGAGACTCTGCCGCTCACTTCAATGGCAGTGCTCCACTTGTAAATGTATGTATGGTGACTGTACATTACAAACATTGCCAATATACTGCTTTCAAAATGCTCAGTCTCTTATTAATTGAATTTCAGGATTGACTCTGTAAATATTGACAACGTTTGTATCAAACAAAGCCAACTTTCAATAAATGTCCTAAATATACTTGGCAAGATTCACATAACCTTTCCAGCATGTAAGTCAGACTTCTACATTAAAAACGTGGTAACTGGCAGGCAGAATGTATTTCTGATTTCCAAAGTCTGAATTGGAATATTTTACATGACAAATGATTAATTTCTGGCAACAATGAAGAATTCACCTCCCACGGCCCTAAATGGCACTCTCTGCATTGTTTTTGATGAAAGTTTCACTGAGACGGTCTATGGAAGTGAAATACATTTGAAAAGTTAAACCTGTTAGATATATACGAACTTGTGCAATGCCCAGCGTATGGGAATTTGCACCAACAGAGCCAGCATTGACTGGTGATATGAAGCAATACAGGTTTTCACATAATAATGCTTTCTATGAGAAGAAAAATTAAAACATTTAGGTTAAATATCATCAGGTCCTTAATTCATGCATTGTAGTTTTAGGTCTGCATAACATTTCTAATTTTGAGTGGCAAAAAAGTGTAGGTGTTTGGGGACCATACATAAGTGAATACCAATTTCGTATGTGCGAATATTGCCAGTAATGCACAGCTAGTATTCTGTAAATCTGGACTATTTTTTAAATGAGATGAAATATAAATTAAATAAGTATAAACAATCACCCCGAAAGGCATCTCGGTGCTGAAGCCGAACAAATTAGACCTAGTCACCCCTCATAAATAACGCTTTAGGGACGGGAGAAAAACAGATCCACGTTTTGAGGAGATTTCTGAAAGTAACAACATTGCTTGCCTGTTTAAGAGAAGAAAGTGGAAGCTGACTTCAAGCCTTGTCCTAAGCACAGATATGGATCTGCCTCTCCTGGTTTTTTAGCCCAAACTTAAGAAGCAATAGTAGTTTGTAGTTGGCAGATCTTAAAACTGTCGGTGAGGAGTAAGGAACAAATCAGTCTGAGAGAAATTTGGGACCAAGTGGATTATAAAGCCCAATAGACAACAGTTAAGGATTTGAAAAAAGTCATTTTTTCAATGGGAAGCCAGTGGAGTTCCTGTAACCCTCTGCAGTGGAGCTTTTGCGAGGGAGTTTAAGGGCCAATGTAACTGCCACATCTTGAAGGACCTGCAGATTTTTAATCAGATATTTGGGAAAACCCAAGTAAAGACTGTTGCAGTATTCTAGCCTTGAGTTGATCAGGACAGGAACAACCATCTTTCTTTCTGATAAGTGAAGAAAGTCAAAATATTTTTTCAGGGCCTTCATCAAAGAGAAAAAGACCCATGAGGCAGGTCTAACATGTTGGCGGAAAGATAAATCATTGTTAAACTTGATTCCAAGATGTGCCAGTGGATGGACGGAGCTTGGAGAGTTTGTCTGGCAACCAGCCCGAGGCAAAGAACAGATTGTTGTTTCCAAACTAGAGAATTTCCATGTTCTCGAAATTACACTTTAATAAGCTGCCATTCATCCACTTAAGTACTATGGAGAGGCAATTTCTAAAATGTAGAGCCTGATTTCGAGTTTAGTGGACAGTGTTACTATCACAAATGTGACAGATATCCCGTCCACCAAATTACAAACCATTATAGCCCAGGGAACTTTAATACGGTGGACGGGATATTTACATGTAAACTTTGCTTCAGCTGAGTCTTTGGTACACTGCTGACATCCAGGTTAGAATGTGTTCGGGCAGAATCTAACTTCAAGGATGTTGTTAGCTGATGACACTTGTAGGTATAGTTAGGTGTTGTCTGCATATTGGTGGAGGATGATGTCTTATTGGCTCAGGAGTACTCCAGTGGCTCCATGAAAATATTAACCATCACGACAGGAAGAAGAAAACCCTGTGGAAATCCACTAAAGGCACAAATTAGTGTCATCTGGAAGATTATTTCCTACCAGAGATGCATATGTTCAGCCAATTTATAAGTGTTTTGAGATGGAGAAACCCATGCACCGATTGGTGAGTGTTAAGTAAGTCTGAGTGATTCACAGTATCAAATTTCACTGGCAGGCCAAGCCCCTTAAGAAACAAAGATAACCATTCTTATTAATGATAGAATGCCTGGACAGCAGCAATGGTGTGCTAAGGAGTGGGCTAATGAAGGTATGTAAGGTGTTACACCATAGAAGGTGAAGATGTCAATGATGAGTTTGATTGCGTTGATTTTCAGTTTGTTGAAGGGTCTTTTGTTACCAATCGGTTCTTTGGAATGATACTGTGCAGATTTATGTACATGATTTTACATATCCAAATGGGCATAAACACAATCGTCTACATAATAATTTCTTCTTTTTCGCTTTCGAATGAGTGAAATATGTTTTCATTAAATAGATTATTTACCTTGTTCCTATTGCTGTGATTTTTTAGAGTCACAAGATAGACTTTTTTTATGCGTTCTGAAAAAAGGTGAGGCATTCATTCCCTTACTTCACCCAGTCTATTCATGTACATAGTTTTGATTTTTTTTTATTCATAATTGTTTCACTGATCAATATTACTGTTTGTGATTATATTGTTCATGTATGCTAAATGCAAAAAAGTTTTATTACATGTATTGTGCTTTGAAAACAGCACAATGTTTTGCAAAGATTTTCAGAAAAAAATGTTTTTTTGAAATTGAGAGTTTTAAGCGTTGACCTGTAAGTTCCAAAACAGTGTATAATTGTTGTTATTGCTGTATTATTTCTGGTGCGTGTTCGGAGAGTTTTACAAGAAATAGCTTTTATTTTTCAAAATGGGGTGACAACACTTCTGGATTGTGTTTGAAGTCCTGTTGCTGCTCTTTGCAAAATATTTGTCATTGAGCCACATGTATCAAGTTCCATTTTGCATTCCCTAAATAGTGAATTTTAAGTAATCCCTATTTAGGGAATGCAAATTGGTATGTAAGAAAATAGTGATTCCCAAATAGCGATTCCTACAGAGTCACAATCACAATCAGGGAATTGCTATTAGGAAATGCTACTCTATTCATTCGGATGGACCTAATGGCCCATAGATGCAAATAGTTTTGCATTATTTAATTTGCGATCACCTAAGTGGTAATCGCAAATTAGGCAATACAAAACCAAGGGGGCCCAGGGGCCGAAGGCTTCCCTCAACCTCTCTCCAAAAAATGTGCTTGTGTGCCCTACATGGCACTTCGAAAAAATGCTTTTTTGTGCATTTTAAAAAATTGCACATGGTTACCATCAACTGTATTCATTGGTAACAGCATTTCCTAAATACCCACTTGCATTTAGGAAATGGTTGGTACATGTGCATAGAGAATAGCAAATTGCGATTCCCTATTTAGAGTCACAATTATAGGAAATCACAAAAAAATTAGATGCACTGCCAAGCCTTTCATACATCTTGAAAGCCTTTTTTACATCCGTAAACAGTCAATTTTAGTGATTCGCACAATTTGCGAATACAAAATAGGTTGATACCTATGTCCCATTGTTCTTTATTTTGTACTATGTATTGCTAGTCAAACGTTACTTTGAGCTGCATTCTAAGGATGTTGAAATACGTTCCACCAAAAGTGGAAGCCTAACAGCTTTTGTGAAAATGCTAATTTCTAGTCCCATCAACATTAATTAAAATAAGGTGTGCCTGTAATATGAATTCAATGAGTCTTGACCTAAAAAACAAGCCCATTTTCAATTTTATCCAATTGGAATGTGTTTAAGATAATTGTAAGAAGTTCATGTAATTTTTAAATAATTCGCAAGAATGCAGATCCCGCTAAAATAAGGGACACATCTAAATGCCACCTATTATTGATAAGTTCAATGACATGATGACAAAGCAATTGTTTCTCCAACTCAGACCTTTATTCATTCTCCAGCAGAAATCACAATTGAGGCGCAAACTGCTATTTGCTCTGACACCAATATTACATTTCGGATGGTAATTGAGACTCCTTCTGGTTTTTGTCTGCTCACTTTGTGCAAAGTAAAACATAATCCTCATTGTGAAGGAAGGAACTTTAGGTTCTGAGTGTGTGCACCTTAAAACAGGGAAAAAATTAGGGGTTGGCGGAATTGGCGGAGTTTGGTTTTTGTGAATTCCACAGAATTAAATTAAAATTCTGTAGAATTCTGCGACAAGGTTGAGTGGCTATTTGATGCTGTTTTTGTAGCACAAAACGCACCCTTCCGTCCAAGTACAGATACAAGGATGCATTTTGAGCTAAGACATAGCACTGCCAAATACCAAATGCACTACTGTGAATACCCCTCGGCGCCCCTACATACTCTACAGTAATCACTGCAGAGTATGTAAGGGCACAGAGGGGTATGCACTGTAAGTGCATTTGGTTTTTGGCACTTCTGTGCATACCACTCAGCTCCCTTACATACGCTGCACTAATAACTGCAGAGTATGTAAGGGTGCCAGGGGATATGCACTGTAGCGCATAGTACCCACTTGGTGGCTTTACATACTTTACAGAGATTACTGCAGAGTATAAAAGGGCACTGAGGGATATGCACTGCTGTGCATACCCCTTGGCACCCTTACACACTCTGCAGTTATTAGTGAGGGCACAGACGGCTCAGCAAAGCAATACAGTCAGTGGCTTATAAAAAGGGCCAGAAGAGGGAACTGTCCCGCTGTGTTTAAAAGTCACTGTAGATTAAAGTTTAATTTGCAGTATTTTTTTAAACATAGAGGGACTGCTTCCTCTTTTAAAAAGCAAACACTGCAGATTCATTCCGCAGACAGAGGAGTGGAATTTATAGTAAGTCTGCATTACAAAAGTAACACAGAACTACTAAATTCCTCAAATTCTGATGCCATAATTATATTGAAATGGTGTGGACCTAGTAAATACAGCACCCAGTGTATTGGTAATTACCAGACACATAATTACAAGTAGGATTGAGTTGGAGTTCAATTCCTCTCTAATTCCTTAGTAGGACTGGGGAACCGGTTTCGAGTCTCAGTAGGGACGCTCAACATCCTGTATTTTTGGGCAGATCACTTAATCTTCCTGTGCTTAACAAAATGAATGTGCCCATCTGTAATTCAACTGGTGCTCATGTAAAGCCCTCCGATACCTTTGGGTCGAGTTCGTGATATATATAAAAGTTTGCCCCCCCCCCAAAAAAAACTCACAAACAGTATGACATTGGAGCTCAGGGCAGGTGAAGATATTTTGGGAAAAAACATAGCTATGGAGCATGTATACTACTTACTGGTCCAAAATAGTAGGTGCAATTTGCAACCAGTACTTTTGTAATCATTAAAGTATTTTTAGTACCAGCCTACCTGCATATCTACTGATAGGTCAGTTCTTAAAATTCGGAATCGTAGTTGGTCGGAAGCCGACTTACTTCAGGAATAATAAAGCAGCACGTCACAAACTGTGAATCATTAAACTCATTACAATTAAAGGCCATCTTGCATCAGAAAAGCACCATGTCTGTGATTGCGTTTTAATAAAGCAAACAAACATTTTTTAATGCAATCCATTGCTATAAAATAAGAACTGTGTTTAAAAGGAAATGTTTACTTTTCCCGTGAACCACTACCTCCTCCTCACCAAACTTTTTTTTTTACATTATCAAAGGAGACCCCTTCCCTTTTGCAAATCCATTAGCAGATCCTTTGAAGTGTCCCTATCAATGTTTTGTGACCTGAGTTCAATACTAGAAATTGATACTTTAGATAGCAAGTCAGTATTTGGGAGGTACACACACAAAACGGCCCATACAGATATAGTATTGGTATCCATTCGCAATCCCATTTTAGGATCAAGTGAAAGTTTTGCAACTCACAAAAAGAGATTAGAATATGAGAATTGTTTTTAACGGTCTCAAACGCTGCCCTGAAACATTTCCACCTGCTCAAATGCTTAGTATATTTGGCTGTATGTTAATAGAGCATTGAAATATACCAGAATAGGGGCACTGCGTTGTAACAGCACAGTAATTGAATTTATATAACCTGTTAGGATAGTTCCTGACATGTGCCTTTTCTTTCTAAACTGAACAATAGAAACAAAAATAGAATGTCAGTAAACGTTTTCCAGAATAAAAAAAAAAAAGAACACTTAACTTGCGTTGAAAGATAAATTATACCTGAAGGTGTTTTTCCATTTTTCTGATTCCTGTGTTATTAAAGAGTGGGGGTAATTTCCATGACTGCAGTAGTGTTATTCTTCTCTGTTTGAATAGACAATAAGGTAGAGATGAAAGCCGGTGAAACAACAAGGCTCTGCGAGACTGATGCAATGTTTGAAGCAAGACTGAGGAGACAGGCTGATCCACATGATAATGACATTTTGCAGTCATTTTACCCATACAAAGAAGTTCAAAACAATGTCTTTCATCAGCCAAACAGCGAAAATCAGTCAATCAAGTTAATGAAAAAAGCACCTAAAACGCGGAGAGCGGGGAGATGTTACAAATAGATATCAGCGATGGACACATCTGAGATCAAAATAAGAATTATTACAGCCCATGCTTCATTTGTGACAGGGTCTATCACCATCCCGCCGAGGCCATTACTTAGATAATCATGAAGAATTCTGCTTAAAGCAGAAGATCTTGGGGATCAATGCAAGCCACTTACCGGGAAGGCATCAGTCTCATCGACAGTCCTGTAAATCTCACACAATCTGTCACTTTGTCACTTATCACATGCAACCGTGTTTTATTTTTGTATTAGAAAGGTGTCCTTATTTTGCTCTAATTTTAAACAAGAGCAATACAACCATCTGGGGAAAAGTGTTGATTGTACCTTTTTTATCAGGTTCCTTGACAATAAATGTTATGTTATGTTATGTTAAGGGGCGTTTTATATAGCGCTCAGCTACTCCGAGGAGTGTCCTGGCGCTTCAATAATAAATGTTAGGAAATAAATAAGTCTCAGTTTATAGAAGTCTACCCACTGACCAACATTTTTTTTTTTTTACCTGAAGCAATCATATAATTAGAAATTGCGTAAAATATATTGAGAGAAGGTGGGTTAGGCTGAAATTAATTTCCGAGCATAAAACGGGGATTAGTCAAAGTAAATATAGTAGAAGGTTTTTTGTTCAGATTGGGCTTTTTTTTTTACGCACACATTACTGGCACGAGGACTGACTTTTTTTAAAGCATGTGCCCATAACAACTGAGGTTAGTGGCAGCTATGAGAGGACATAACATTTTTCCCAAAATAATGCCATTCATTAAAATAGAAGACGACCTTTGCTACATGGCCGTTTGTAGGTTTACAACGCGGGCTTTACAGCGAAAGTCTTTTCAACGACTTGCGCTGGATGGCACTGTAAGCTAAGGAATAGTACGATTTACTATTCCAACACCCTCCCTACTGTACGTAGACTGGTGTTGGAATTGTGCTATCTCTGAGTCCAATGCACTCCAGCGCAAGTTATTGAAACAACTTGTTTTGTAAAGCCTGTGTTGTAACATACCGTGATCAACATGATCGCGTAGTATCATCATACATTCTGATTAAAATACGGTAGCATTAGTGAAGCAGGGGATCCTCATGGCCAGGAAACAGAGCGGAAATTCCCTCATTCTCTTGCAGATGAACATATTTCAATTTCTTGCAAATTATCCCTCTTAAGTGTGCTCGCAGGTCCTTTTTCTGTCACTACAGTCGATTGTTGACTCTCAAATGGCATCCAAAACTTTTCACCAGGTTGTCAATCATGGACCAAATTATATTACTCTACCTGCTGACGGTGTCATAGGAACGTCTTATGATGGGTCTTAGTTTATTTGGAGCTGATTGTTTATGTGTTTTTGAGGTCCACTATTGAATAGGTTGATTTTCTGGCCAATCTGCATGGTCATTAAAGCACATTGGTGGGAGAATGGGAAATGTTATAATATGCCCTCTGAAAATTAAACCAAGTCCACTTACAATCATTGTACTGTTTTTCTAATTTTCACGCTCTCTGTTTCAAAGCCCAAATGAAGCAAACCACCTTACTACTGACTCCAGGCCAGCTGGGAGTGATGCATATATGATAGATGTTTAAATTATTCCAGAGCAAAGTGGTTCATTGCCTTTATATTCACTTATCTTAGTGTAGGTTTGTGTCAACTTTGGTTGATAGGTGACATTCTGTGCCCTTGAGTGCAGCAATATCTGTGGTGCATATTGTCAGGCACATGGGCTCAGATTCACCTGGTTTTTACTCTTCGGCCCCGAAGGACATTAGGAATATTTTCCCTTTTCCTTCATCCTGGTGCCAGGGCAGTGGCAACTACATCTAGGCCAACTTCATCTTCTGCCACTATATTTATCCTTGTGGTGATCACGAAGTTGTGTGGGCTTCAAGGTTGAGGGTGAGTGAATAAATGAATGACTGAGCATACTCAGGCCCTAATTCACAAAGAGCATCCTCACTAAGGCAGAGGTTCTGCGGTTGTAACGGGATCTCCACATTTGTGGCAGGATCCCTGCACTGTGATCCCACCATGACTGTGGAGCCTCTGCCTGAGTGTAGAGGCTGTTTGTAAATCATGACCTCAGAATTGCACAGATAGCAATCTCACTTTGATATCCCAGCACTGTGATCTATAAAGGAACAGACAGATGACTCGAATCAAAGAAAAAGAATCTGAAGATGTAAGAAAAATGCTTTGATGGTTCTCTGAAAAGTGGAGTGAGACTAAACAGTCCAAACAGAAGTGGGGCAAAAGTTCCAAAGTTTAGGCACAAGATACCTAAATGAACAACCCCTTACTATGGCATGCCTGACTTGGGAACCGTGCAAAATGCAACATTTCCAGATTGAAGGGTGTGAGTGGGATGGTAACTAGAAAGGCCCTGAACTAGAGGAGGATCTATGATAGATACATATACTCGTAAAAGCTATTCTTTCAAATCAAAAGTCAGTGAAAAGTTCGAAGGTGGTTAGGCATTTGTTTCCTTTGGAGGAGGCCAAGTACCAAATGTGCAGCCATAATGGAGGCGTTGAAGATGAGGAGAGATGGCTTTCTTGTGGGGGGGTCTAAGTAGACTGGTTTCTAGTATTACAGGTGTGATGATATCAAAGTCATTATGGCTGATTTATAGCTATGGAGATGGAAATAGGGGAGGACCTTTTTACGGGTTTTGTGAGGAAAGAAGCATCTAGTAGAAAGCGCAGTAATTTGGGGTTGAAATGAGAGCTTGCAGTCACAAGTGATGCCAATATTCCTACCTTGAACAACTGGAGGTCACGAAGTGCCAATTATCACAGGCCAACCAGCGTGGTCAGGTTATAGAGTTATAATCAAAGATGTAAATGTATTTCTTGACTCTAATTTAATTTGATTAGGATGCATCCAAAAATAGATGTAGGCTGGAGGTTAGAATGCACCTAGAAAATGAGCTGGGTGTCATCTGCATAGCAATAAAAGCCGTCCTGAGTCCCTAGTCAAGTAAGTGGAATGTACTACATAGAAATTGAAAAGAGTGGGGCTAAGAGATGAACCTTGAGGGACACTGGGAGTCACTGGACGAAATGAGAAATGTTAGGTTGAAGAGCAATGTTTGATGCTTACCCCACCTCATATAATCAAGTCAAAACACAGGGATGATATAAAAAGCTGTGGAACGTTCATGTAGGACATAAAAAAGCTGTGGAAAGATCATGTAGGACATATAAAGCTGTGGAAAGTTCATGTAGCACTGGTCTGGTGTCATACATCATCCAAGGCAGCAAGAAGGACACGATCAAGAGGTGCCTCCTCTGGAAGTTGATGGTTTGCTCCAGCTTCAGTTATTCATGGCAAGATAGGTAAAGAGAAATCGGGTGATAACTAGAATAGATATAGGGATCAGCAATTGTTTTCTTTAAAAGTGATGTTATGATAGCTTGCTTCCAAGAGAATAGAGCAAGGCCAGATAGTCTCTACAGCTAGATAGGAAATTGATTTAAAAAGAAGTGGAGCAGGGGCCCAGATGTCCTGAATTCTTTACAGGTTCATTCTTTGTATGAACAAGAGGGCTTCAAAGGAAGAAGTACAATTTAAGGAAGCATGCAAAGACTGCTGAAGCTAGAGAAGAACCTTTGAATCTTAGCAATTTTGGAAATGAAGAAGGAAGCAAGGACATCACAATGCTGCTGGGAGCCTGGTATTTTCAGTGCGCATCATTTTGGCTGAGATAATTCCTTAATGGTATAAAATGTTTCTTGGTGATATATGAAGTAGCAATAAGACCATCAGAAAAGAAGGCAGAAGCTTTCTTTAGCCTGGGTTATAGCACATTCTGGCTTCTAAGAAACAGGTTTCTTCTGAAGATCATAGGACTTCTGTAACCTTTTTTTATCTCAGATTTCTTAAAGTTAGGAGCTCCCTGCTATGCTACAGTTTATGAAGGTATTTATGGTGGCAAGTGGCTGTGCAACGAGATGCTGTGTTGTCCAGAGCATTAGTGATACACTGATTGAAGGTCTGGATGCTGCCTTTCAGGATGGGTAGCATCACCTGGGGTAGCAAGAGATGTTTGAAGAGAGGACCCTATAGGTTTACTCTTGTTCCAGTGGGGGATGCGGAGGAGGATGAAGCAATACTACTGAAGGGAGTAGGGTCAGTGAAGTAAATAGCAAAGAGGTTAAACCACATGTGAGGTAAGACCATACAGAGTTGATGCTCTAGATGTGAAGAAAAGATCCAGGATGTGTGCCCCCATTGTATCTAGATTTGTGATCAATTTGCTACTGTTCTATTGAATGACACCTGTCAGAAAAGTTCCGGATTCTGCAATGTCGTGGGCATCGACCCAGATGTTAAAACTTTCTACCATAATAAAAGAGGAGGATTTGACAACATAGGGTGGAATTAAACCAGCAAATTCAGTACCAAAACAAACCTCCAGGCCCAGAGGATGATGAAGCCTAGTGGTTCTGGTTGAGACGTCTTTATAAAATATAGTCACTTTTGCAAATGGAAGAATACAATAAAAAATTATCAAAGTGGGAAATCTGGCCATCATAAATGTTGTAAGAGTATTGTATGACTAAGGCCATGTCAGGAGAAAAATGCTTGGAGAAACAGGTTTCAGTGGCTACCAAACAGTCTTTGGTCATAGTCAACTGACAAGTCATAAACGTTATATATAGGCAGAGAGTGCACACCTATAAAAGTATAATTGAAAGAGGAGTCAAGTTTGGCAGGCCATCAGGCATGGTGTCAAAATGAATTCCTAAAATTTTTTTTAAGCACATAGTTGTTTATCAGGAAGGGTGTGGTGAAAAGCTATAAGCAGTGAAGCGACAAGGGTGATGAGGTCCAAATCGCTAGCAGAACAAGGGGGTCCTGTGCCCTGTTGGTGCTCAGACGGATATAGACAGGCTTGATTTAGGTGCGCCTTTCACAAGCCCGAGGCTTGACCAAGCAATTGAATAGATCTGATGTTGGCAGGAAAGGCAGGCCATCTGGTCAAATGCATAAAGGAAACAAACAAGAGACTGCAACTGCTGAATCCTGTGCAGGGAAGGGGAATGAAAATTTAACGGCCACCCAGGGTTGCCTTCCCTTGTCTACAACACTTTTGCTAAATAGTTTAGATTCCCATGTGCTGTCCATTACTTCACTTTTGCAGGACACCCACGTAGATGACATGCTTCTCCTCCATAGTCTTCACACTCTTTCCAAGATGTGATTGGACATTCATATTCAGCTGCTTCTCCTCAATTTTCACCATATAAATGGTGATGTGTGATCACCTTTACATGTTCAGTCAGCTCATGATAGACTTGTAGACATGTACACCAAAGCCTTTTCTATGTAGGTGGCCTAACTTGTGAGTGTTTACATGCTCTTCTGAGTGTGATTCCTTTTTAGTTCTCTTAGTAGTACTTAGTGAATTATGAAAGATTTGCACCATTTATGATGGATGCCCAATATATAATCTTTCCTTTGCTGTCAAGAATAACTTAGAGGCAATGCATACAATATTTCTGCAACATACAAACTGTAATAAAGAGAAAACATAGCACAAGAAAAATCCCACACCAATTTAGAAAAATTAACCAGAGTTATGAATTTTTAAAATTCAAAGTAAAAACAGTATCTGAAAGTTCAGCGTGCAAACCGTGGAAATCTAGTTGCCCGAGACCGCAAAGTTGAAATTTATGTCCGGCTGTGATGGATCGCAGCTCGGATACACGAGGTGGTTTGGGCCCAGTCTCTGCTCACCTTCAGACTTAGAAGACATTTTAGAAAAAAATGTCTTTAGAAGCTCAGTGGCACAAGGCAGCTGGCAGTGTCTGAGGAGGAGGAGGCGTCCTCATTGTGGAACCGCTGGATGAAGCAGTGATGAAGAGTTCTACAATCTGAATTTGTCACTTTTATGGAAATCAAAAATCTCCAGCAGGACCAAGCTGTAAGCTCTAGTTGAGGAGGGCTCCAGGAGGCCTGATACCCCTTCTATGAGGGGCCATTGAGCTTGTTTGACACAAGACCTGATCCCGCAGCAGGCATTGCCCCTTCACTAGGGCTCATAATTAGTAACTATCCATCTTGTCAACCTAGAAAGTACACATACACAGTCATCCCAGTGCACCCAATCAGACAAGGGGAAGGCTCTCATGCTGGAGTAGTAAATTCAAAGGGGAGGGCGATCAATGCAAATCACTCAAATTCATATATGTCCTGCAGTATCAATCAACGGTCAAAAACGACTAGCTGAATAGGACCAACATCCTTAGCCTACTGCAACATATTCCTTCCTTGATGTATGTAAAATATGAGGATATCATCAGGAATCAATTCGAAACACTGCCTAACCTTTCCAACCAAATAGTCAACTATAGTAACCTGGAGTTCCCAGGGGCTTGTAGTAATTGTCCTAAGTGAAAAGTCCATATTTGCACAAAGGGGCAAAGAATTAAGAACAACAAAACCTTGGAAACGGCTCTTCCTGTTAGAAAATTATTAGCTTCCAGCATCCTGAAAGGAGTGGTTAATGCAATTAATCTAACGCCACAAAAGGCCTCTCAGATATCCATTAATCTTGACAGGAGTCAAAAAGGCAAGCACATAGTTTCAATACAACAATCATCGAACGAGGATGACTGGGGCTGGATTGTTTCTACACGTCAAACTACTCCTAACCTGCCCGACAATGCCACACTTAGGACATACCAACTTAGGAGCGAGCTTACTGTGATATCCTGGAATGTTGCCATCTTAGAGCATATCCTCAACCAACAAGAATCACATTTCTAAAAATATGGAGATATGTTATGCTTACAGGAAACATGGGCCTTAGAGCCGATCAAGATAGCAGGGTACCATGAGATTCAACAACCAGCCTCCAAAGAAAAACATTTTGACAGACACTCAGGAGCCCTGTCTATTGATATTTCAGCAGAACTGAAGGTATAACAACCATACTCAGCTCAGGGTTCCCCATGCTTCAAGGAGTCACAATCAGTGGATGTCGTTTACACAGTAGCTTGAGCCCATTTCTGCTGCTTAAATCTGCATAGGGTTGTCAAGACATCTATATTGCAAGACTTCATCGAGGTCCTTGAGGAACTCTTTTGTAAATTTCCATTCCAGCAAGTAATATTAACAAGGGATTTCAATAACCAATTTTGACACACAATTAATAGACAACAAACTCAAGTCAGTGGTTTCCTCCACCAGCAAACTAATAGACTGTCTAAATGCAAATAATCTGACTTCCCTACAGTCTGAAGGGCCTTCTTCCAACCCGCCAGAAAGTATAAAAAAGATAAATCCAGCCTATTAACTGCACAGTTTTACAGCTAGCAAAAAAGGCATTTTGAATGTTACTGTGGCCCACAAAGCAAGGATATATTGCTTCCGGATGGATACATATCCACATATTATTTGACCGTTAATGCTAGGCCAAATTCTGGCACTACATTTAAACCCCACCAAAGAACTTTTTTCCATTTATAAAGAGCTTACGGTCCCCATCAGACTTGAGGCCCAAGACACCTACTCCAATGAGCTATGTAATGACATAGCAGATTACTTTGTAAACAAAGTGGATATAATACATACCACTTTCACAGGCGGCATGGACCTGCCGATTAAACACACGGAAGTGGAAGATGACTCTGCCATCAAACCTCATCTGACTTGCTTTAAAGTACCTGATAGGCAAGACCTGCTTAATATCGCTAACAGCATTCAGTCCGGCTTCCCCTATGATGTGATTCCTCCTAATCGCTGTAAGGGAGTCCTAGAATGCATGATCGACCAGATTGGACACATGGTCACCCTATCTTTCCAAGAGTGCCATGTGCTTGACGCATGGAAAACGGCCCAAGTCATCCCTCTGAAAAAAAAAACAACGTACATATCTGCCAGCTACAGAATCTCTGCCCCATTTCCCTTCTTCCTTTCTGCGTGAAAGTTGTGGAGTAGGTGGTTAACAGCCAACTCATGAAATACCTTGAGGAGGAATCCCTCCTCCATCCCACACAGTCAGGGTTCAGAGCAGGCCACTCGACGGAGTCAGCTGTTCTCTACTCCACAGAATGTCTCAGACAGTTAGTGGATGAGGGGCAGACAGCAGCGTTGGTTTTACTAGATCTTAGTGCAGCTCTTGACACCGTGCTGCACACAGCGCTGCTGTCTCGCCTCTCAGACATGGGAGTGGAGGGATCTGCTTATGAATGGATAAGATCTTTTCTAGAAAACAGGAGTTTTCAGATGCATTGCCCTCCTTTCAAATCCTCCCCCCCGGAAGCTGAGACATGGGGTTCCACAGGGCTCCAGTTTGAGCCCTACGTTGTTCAATCTTTACATGGAACCCCTGGCTCACATTGTGGAAGCTTTCGGAGTGGATATTGTCACATATGCTGACGATACCCAACTGATGATTAAACTCACGCACAATCAGATGGAAGACGCCACCAACTTTTCCAACTGCATGCTAGCTGTGGCAAGGTGGATGAACAACAACTGCCTGCGCCTGAACGGCGACAAAACAGAACTGCTGGTTATTTGCAAATCCCCCTCTGCCTGGTCACATGCATGGTGGCCCACTGAATTGGGCGCGATTCCCTCCCCGGCGGAATCCGTCAGAAATCTTGGAATCATGCTTGATGCTGAGCTTTCTTTTAAACAACAGGTCAGCAAAGTCACTGGAAGATGTTTTGGTATACTCAAAACTCTTCGCAAAATTCTTGACCTTCTCCCCATCAGCGCCAGGAAGACACTTATCCATGCTCTAGTCACACCGCATCTGGACTACAGCAGTGCCCTGCTCTTAGGCTTAAGCAAAAAAGGCATACACCAACTGCAGTGCGTTCAAAACGCTGTCGCTCGCCTGGTGCTCAACCTCCCGCGTAGAGCATCGGGAAAGACGGCACTATTTAAACTACACTGGCTCCCTATTGAGGAACACATTAAGTTTAAAGCGCTATGCTTTGCACACCGCATTGCCCAGGGAAAAGGCCCAGGTTGCTTGCGAAAACTTCTTACCATCCATCAACCTACCCGGAACTTAAGATCTGCCGGAGCGATGTTGTTCAAACTTCCCCGCATTCGCAAGGCCAGGATGGGAGGTCGCTCCTTCAGGTTTTTAGCAAGCAAACACTGGAATAAACTTCCGCTTGATCTACGCATGGAACCCTCTGAAACTAGATTCAGACTGAGACTTAAAACCCATCTCTTCCCACGTAAATAAAGCTTTCTTGTTCCTTTGACTTAGGCCACTCGCTTCTGGACTTCTGTCTCTCTGGGAGCAGCAGCAATTTTAGCGCGGGACACACTGTCTTGAGTGTAACCAGGCGCTCTAAAAATGGCTTTATTATTATTATTATTAACAGTCCACCCATCAATAAAGGGAACAGTGTAACACCTGACAAAGTGGATCAATTACATACATGGGTTCTATTCCGATAAGGTCATTCCCAACTGGTATACAAGTCCCAAAATGGTGAGACTAATTTTGGGCAGACCTCTTACAACCTTTATAGGGACAGTTTTGCCAAAGCACAGGTACCTCATTCCTGGAGAAGGTCCAATTTATATCCCATTTACAAGAAGGGCAAGAGAGGCAATCCCGCAAACTACTGCTTAATATCATTATTACACATCGAGGCAAAAGGACACACAAAGATTCTACTGTATGAACACGAGGATGGAACCCATGGAGATAATTTGATCCCTTTCTATCAAACAGGACTTCAGCAAAATTCATTAAGCATAGATGATATAGTATCAATGGCCGATCTGGATCACTGATCGCTCCAACACTGGAGACCTCCATTGTTTGCATGTTATGTGATTATTCTGCTGCTTTTGACAGGGTGGAAAGGAATAGGATCTGGGAAAAGCTTGCAAACAGGGGTAATCCAAACCCTCAACGTAAAGCCATTATTTCTCTCTATTCAGACACTTTGTTCAGCATTGAGCAAGAAACAGAAAACATAGCTATATTCCAAAAACCAACAAGCTAAAGCCATAAACAAGTCTATGTCTTGGCCTGAATACTGTTTAATTTGTATTCCACTTATTTGGGCTGTGCATTTTCCCCTTTGGGATAGGACCCTTTAGACTGCCCATTATCCAGTACACTGATGATCTTGTCATCCTGGAGAATACCAAAAATGGCATGCTTCACATGCTGGGTGAACTAAATAATTATAACTTAGATAACAGTTGATGGTTAATACCTCGAAGGCTAAGGTGATTGTCTTCAGGAGTTACAAGAACAAATCAGCACTCAGCTGTAGGCTTGGCAATCTTAAAATCGTGTCAACTTCAAATTACAATTACCTGGGCGTCAGGTTCTCGGAGAATTGCAAACCTAATCTGCATCTGAAACACCTCACAGGGAAAGCTTCGGCTTTAACATTCATGTTATGCAAGCTACATTGTTTTGTTCACAGCCCACCAGCAGAAGCTATAATAGGAACTATCAAAGCAAAATTATTACTGACAATTTGATACAGGAACATAGCACATCCTGTGAAATTTTCCACAGCCCAGGACAAACTTCAGTTTACAAAGTACAGAATACTTTTTAACCTGCGTAAGTATACATGAGGATCCCTCCTATGACCTAAGTCCGGTTTGACAGGGCAGGACTTTAAATGCAAGGTATCCTTTCTTAAATATTTCATTCTATTCATTAAGCTGAACATGAGGGCATATTTACAAACCCCTATCGCCACCACAACATCACTTTCAGTGATGTTGTGATGGCAATAGGGGCCTCGCCTTAATTTCAAGGAAGCGTAAATGAGGCGCCCTTTCACGCTGTATTTAGCGTGAAAGGGGAGGGCAATGGGTCTTGCCGTGTTCCACCGCAAGTGTGGAGAAGTGTGGCTCACTGGTTAGATGCGGCAGACCCGTAAGCAGAGAACGGCCCGGGACCAGGGTTCGATTCCCGACGCGGCAGGGTCGTGGACCAGGGTCAGCGGAATCGATAATTCTCGCCTCGGTGCCTACTCTAGTCAGAAACCACACTCGGCAACTCTGGGCATCAGCTTGCCTCATCTTCACAACGGCCCCCTCAGACCGCCGGGGATGCTTGGTCGCACCTTAGAGATACCCATCAGGGACCATCTCTCAGGGTGAGCCAGGACGGGTTCCCCAGCGGTCGAAGCGTGGAGATACTCCTCCGGGAGTCGATTCCTAGCGCTATATAAACCTGCAATAATAATAACACCCATTGATTTTGGCACTGCATCCAATTTACAAGGGCAGAGGCAGCGCCAAAATTAAGACCAGGGAAAACCTGGCCTTAAACAGGTGAAGCGAGGAGAAATGCTTTGTTTCTCCTCGTTTTGTTTCTATGTGTGCTGCTTTGTGCAGCACACATAGAAACAGCAAATTGCCTATGATTATTTATGTGCAGGAAGGTCCCCTTTCCTGCACATAAACAATCCTTTTTAAAAAGTGCTGTTTTGCAACTTCTATTTTACAAGTTACAAAATGGCATTTAAAGATTGTTTATATGCAGCAAGGGGAACCTTCCTGCACATAAACAATCTTCCCCTCAACTCAGGCACCCTTGCACTGTGGTGCAAGGGTGCCTGCTTTGGCGCCAGGCAGCTAAAGTTAGCGCCAGTGCAGAGTGAATCACATGGATGCACCATATTCTAGTAAATATGGTGCAGCCCTGCATTTCTAAAGTGATGAAGCGTGCTGTTATCCTTCTTGGCTTAAGGGCACGCTTTGCCACTTTACTGTAAATATGCCCCCTGGAGGCTTATAAACCCCAGTGAAGGAGATTTGTTTTTTAAAAGGCAAACTGTGGGCTTTATATTAATATGTTACTGCAATGGATTTGAACATGAGTCTGGAAGCAATGCAGGGGAATTTCAAAGGTTTTGTATGAGTAAAATGACCAGCTAACTATAACTGGTGTGAAACCTATGATTTTTTCAGTGAATTTCAAAGGTTTTTAAAATGCTAATCCCTAACTATAACGTGTGTAAAACCTATGGTTTTTTCAGTGAATTTCAAAGGTTTTTTAAATGCTAATTCCTAACTATAACGTGGCTGTAACCTATGGTTTTTTCAGTGAATATATATATATATATATATTACCTACTGGCGGTCGCCAGTAGGTATATATAGTTAGGACCTAGTTACCATAGGAATAACTTTGGCGCCGATTGAGGGATCTGTTTGTAATTCTCCTTAAATTTGCCTCGCTCCGCTCCGCTACTTCCCTGAAAGTTTTGGGGGGATTCGTCAAGTGGGGGCCGAGAAAAAAGGGGGGCCCCAAAACGTGTTTTCCCCATGTTAATTTCCTTAGGGACATTCTGACACGGCTACAGCTCGAACGGCTGAACGGAATTACACCAGATTTGGCAAAATGGTAGGGACTGGTATGCAGCAGTGCCTTTTGTATGTTTGGTGCAAATCCCTACAGTAGTTTTTGAGAAAATTGAATTTGAAATTTTTAAAATGGCATTTTCTATGGGACCTTTAGACACGGCTACAGCCCGAACGGCTGAACGGAATTACACCCAACTTGGCAAAATGGTAGGGACAGGTATGCAGTAGTGCCTTTTCTATATTTGGTGAAAATCCCTCCAGTAGTTGTTGAGAAAATTGAATTTGAGCAAATTATATATCTATATGCGCTCAACATTCTATTGGGAATAACTTTGGCGCCGATTGAGGAATCTGCGTGTAATTTTCCAGAATTTTGGCCAGCTCCGCTCCGCTCCTTCCCTGAATGTTTCGGGGGGATTCGTCAAGCGGGGGCCAAAAGGGGGGTCCCAAAACGTGTTTTCCCCATGTTAATTTCGATAGGGACCTTTAGACACGGCTACAGCCCGAACGGATGAATGGAATTACAACAAACTTGGCAAGATGGTAGGGCCTGGTATGCAGATGTGCCTTTGCTATGTTTGGTGAGAATCCCTCCAGTAGTTCTTGAGAAAATTGAATTTGAAATATTTCAAATGGCATTTTCTATGGGACCTTTAGACACGGCTACAACCTGAACGGCTGAACGGAATTACACCAAACTTGGCAAAATGGTAGGGACAAGTATGCAGTAGTGCCTTTTCTATATTTGGTGAAAATCCCTCCAGTAGTTGTTGCGAAAATTGAATTTGAGCAAATTATATATCTATATGCGCTCACCGTATGCGCACCGTACGCTTCCGGTACGCGTACTGTACGCGTACGTGCGCGTACCCTTACGTGCGCGAGCGAGTTTCTGATTGGCTGGCAGTCGACTGTCAACATTCTAAACTGTCCAAACCAGGAAGTGTTGGCCACCATCTTGTTTTTCAGGAGAACTAAGGCACAAGACGGCCCAAAACAAGAGTGGAAAACACGAAAAGGGGGCAGGGTAGAGACCCCCCAACCCTCTAGCCCTTCTCAGGGAGTCCCAAAAGGACCCCCCAAGGGCAAAACAAAACAAAAACTAATTCGAAACAATCGCGGGGTACGCGCACCGTACGCGTACGGTACGCGTATCGTGCGCATACCCCGCAATAAAAAAAAAAAAAGTCTGGGACCCCCTGAGAAGGGCTAGGGGGTCAGAGGGTCACTACCCTGCCCCCTTTTCACGTTTTCCACTCTTGTTTTGTGCTCTCTTGTGCCTCACTTCTCCTGATAAACAAGATGGCTTCTCAGGTGGTCCCAAAAGGATAATAACATATATAAACGTTATCCGCTAATAGAATTAGCATTTACAAAACCTTTGAAATGTATTGAAAAAAATATAGGTTTCATGCCTGATATAGTTAGGAATTAGCATTTAAAAAACCTTGCAAATTCACTGAAAAAAACATAGGTTTCAGGCCTTATATAGTTAGGAATTAGCATTTAAAAAACCTTGCAAATTCACTTAAAAAACCATAGGTTTCAGGCCTTATATAGTTAGGAATTAGCATTTAAAAAACCTTGCAAATTCAATGAAAAAACCATAGGTTTCAGGCCTTATATAGTTAGGAATTAGCATTTTAAAAACCTTGCAAATTCACTTAAAAAACCATAGGTTTCAGGCCTTATATAGTTAGGAATTAGCATTTTAAAAAACCATTGAAATTACTCCTATATAGTTAGTTGTACTAACTATATTTCGCGCACCCGCAATCCACTGCTGATGATGTCACATATTACATCATTCATGACATGGTCAGTGACATCACCGATGACATCACTGATGACATCTCAAATGACATCACTTATGACATCACTGATGACATCTCATTTGACATCACAGATCACATCACTGATGATATCATTCATGTGATAATACGATGCACCTCCTCACACTCTAATATAACCTTTGATACACCCAGTGTTAAATACAGACTACCATTCTTGAAACCATTGACACACCAATACCAGTTACTACATACGCACTCACTGATTCCTAGGTCTACACACACATTCACTCATTCACTCATAGAATCACTCATACATACAGTCACTCATCAATACAACACTCATACACCTATACAGATACTCACACACTGCCACTCATCCATGGAGTTACTCACACACCTAGTCAGTCATGCAAAGAATCAATCACACTTCCATTTCCTCAACTATAGAGTTATACACACAACAACTTACTTATCCAAACATATACTAACACATACTTACTCTCTTATACAATCACTGATACAAGTACACAATGATCCATACAGCCACTCGCACATTCACTGGCTCTCATGTATAGAATCAACTGCTCACACATCTATGCACAGAGTCACACACCTCCCAGCCACCCACACACACACTCAGTCTCCCATTCAAATACTTGGGCAACCAATCAATAACCCATATAGCCACTCATATAGCTACTGATCAACACATGCAGCAGCTTACACAACAACAGACATACTGATGCACACATTCAGACAGTTTAGTCACTAACCCATGCATTTAGTAAGACACATTTAATCACTCACTCATACAGTCAGTCACGCACCTACTAAATCCTTCATCCAGACACTTATACATCCACTCATTCTTCAATATGTAAAACATATTTAAACTTTACAGAAACACACAGTCACTGGATGATGTCATCAGTGATGTCATCAGTGATGTCAAATGAGATGTCATCAGTGATGTCATCAGTGATGTTATTTGAGATGTCATCAGTGATGTCACTGACCATGTCATGAATGATGTAATATGTGACATCATCAGCAGTGGATTGCGGGTGCGCGAAATATAGTTAGTACAACTAACTATATAGGAGCAATTTCAATGTTTTTTTAAATGCTAATCCTAACTATATAAGGCCTGGAACCTATGGTTTTTTAAGTGAATATACATATATATGAGGCTTTGAGTGATGAGGTAAGCATAATTGGGTCAGGAGGTGAGGAGCAAATAGGAGATTGTGATTGATTAATCATGGAAATATTATGTAGAAGAACACTTTTGAGAGACTCATATTTGATGGCATAAACAGAAGAAAGACCAAATTTATTTTGAATTTCCAAAAAAGATAGAGTAGTCAAATCACCCAATAAGTGTTTGACTTGAAGTATACCTTTAAGCACCCACCGCTTCCAAAAAATGGTGCAATTTGATATCTTGATGGATTTATTATGCCATAAAGAAGATTCAAAAATGTTTTGTAGCTGGGTCATGGGTCCTGTAAGAATACGGGAAGATTCTATAACAGAGTATTTGATAGATGGAGTATAAAAAGATCTAGGAGGTTTCGAAAAGCGTGCTAAAGAGCAAAAAGGAAAAGGTGACACAAGTGAATGTTCTAGTTTACACCAAATATTACTAGGTAGTGAAGTAGTTTCTCTAATATATGGTAAGACTTGCTTTAAAACAAAAGCAGAGTGATACTGTTGAAAATTTGGAAAATTCACTACCACCCAATTCTTTAAGTTTACAAAGAGATGCCAATGAAATATGCACTTTTTCCCATTCCACAAAAATACTGTAAGCAATTTGTTTAGTAACTTAAATAATTTGAAAGGACGCTTATTGGTTAACAAGGACAAGTAAAAATTAATGACTGGTAGAAACATCATCTTTATAGTGGCCGGCCTGCCCCACCAAGACATATTTAGAGGGGACCATTTCTCTGTCATTTGAAGGACCTTATGCTGCACATCATCTATATGTATCTGAATTGTCTTTGTCATGGAGTTAGAGTATTTAATTCCCAAACACTTGATAAAATGTGGAGACCATTTAAGCGCAGTACCATCAAACATATGTCTCAAACAGTATTTATTAAGGGGAAGCACCTCAGATTTTGAAAAATGTAATTTATATACAGACAACGTGGAATAAGTTGATAAAAAATTAGGGAAAACTGGTATTGATGATTCCGGTTCGGAAACATAGAGGATCACATCATGCTGTAAATTTTACTTCAATGTCTTTATGTTGGAAGCCATAAAATGATGAGGATTTTCTTAGCACATATAAACAAGGTTCTAGGGACAAAATAAAAAGCAAAGGAGATAAAGGACATCCCTGCTTGGTACCCCTTAGAAGAGGGAAATATTAAGACTGAATGCCATTTGAAAAGACAGCTGTTTTTGGAGAAGAATATGATATGGCTATATATTTGTGAAATGTTGGACTAAAACCATGCAATTTAAGAGCCTGCATAATAAATGTCCAATTAACATGGTCAAAAGCCTTTTCGGCGTACAAGGTTACAGCAGCCAGAGGTGTAGTGTTGATTGATGCCATATGTAAAATGTCTAAAAACACTCTAGAGTTATCAGTCATGTGTCTTCCTTTAATAAACCCAGTTTGTTCAGGTCTGACCATATCCGGAGGAAGAGGAGAAATTCTGATAGACAAAACCTTGGTAAACAATTTGCAGTCTAAATTGATAAGAGAGATTAGTTTATAATTAGCACAGGAGGATATATATTTGTCCTTTTTAGGGAGTAAACAGATCATAGCCTCCTAAAAAGTACCTTTGGTCTTGCCCTGTTTGATAAAATGTTGATATAAGGTGAGCAAATGTGGAAGTAAAAGATGCGAAAAGCAAGAATAAAATTCAGTAGAAACACCATACGGACCTGGTGCTTTATCCTTAGGCAGTGCATTCAAGGCAGACTTTAATTCAGACATCGAAATAGGCTCGTCTAGAAAAGAAATGTCCTGTATCTGCTGTTCTCCTGGTAGGATAGAGTGAAAATAAGAATCTTATGCCTGACTCCTGGCGTGGGGCCAAAATTATTCCCATATACAAAAAGGGCGACCGTGCCAGTCCCAGCATCTATAGGCCGATAAGCCTAATTGATACTTTACAAAAAATAGTTGCGAGACTTATGCTAGGTAGAGGTAACGAATGGATAGTAGATCAGAATGTATTTTCTACCTATCAAGCGGGTTTTCGACCCCACGTCAGCACCATTGATCAAGTCTTTCGATTTACGGTGATTTATTGGACTACAGTAATTTTAGCAGGGGGAATCCTCTATGCAGCATTTGTTGATTTAAAATCAACATTTGACCTAGTACCTCGTCATAAGCTGTGGGACTCATTAAAGGAGGCCTGGATGCCCCTAGAAATCCGTAGTTTTATTATTAAATTGCATGAGGCAAATTATGCTCAAGTAAGGTGAGGGCAGCAGGGTGAATTAACTGATCGTTTCCCAATTAACAAGGGTGTGAGGCAAGGGTGTGTCCTTGCCCCTACCCTATTCTCCCTATTTATAAATAAGGTTATTGCTTATTATTCTAATTTTCCAACTGATGCCCCTACTCTTGCCGGATCAAGGGTCCCATTATTAATGTTTGCAGACGATACGTTAATTTTGTCTAAAAAGTGGTCTGCAACACGCCCTTGATAGATTTATAGTTTTTTGCAATGACCATGAACTTGAAGTGAACGTTGATAACACCAAGTTCATGGTATTGCACAAACATAAACTTATTAAAGGCAAAGTAGCAATGAATAATGCACCTTTGGAGCAAACTGGTACCTTTATTTATCTAGGGGTAACTATGGGTAGTAAGATGAACTGGGCACCCTAACTAGATGTTCTAGTTCTTAGGCACAACCAGCTAGCTGGGGCCCTACTAAAGGAACACCGATTGTCAAACACTAAACCTGTAGGGCCAGCTGTAGCAATTTATAATGGGAAAATCAGTGGTTCTATTATTTATGGCGCTGAACTCTGGGGGTTCGAACACCTATTACCCCTGGTTCAAGCACAAAATAAGTTTCTGAGATCGTTGACTGCCCTCCCACAATCAACACCCACCAAGCCTTTGCTTTTAGACCTAGGTTGTACTTCCTTTGATGAGGTTTCAGGATTTAGACCCCTAGCCTATTGGAGGAGGCTCTGGACTACTACAGAACTGGCACCCTATGCTAATGCACGTCAGGAAAGCTGACTCATCCTCAAAAATCAAATGGCTGCAGAAGATCAAGGGTAATATGTACGAAATGGGGCTTAGCCACCTGTGGGATGACCCTATAGGGAACACATTTCCCAATAAAAATGACTATAAAGTGTTCTACTAGGATATGATCACTAAGAAGACTCTGTCAATGGTGGGCAGTACTTCGCTCACAGGTATCTTCTTCGACCATAAGTCTGTAACGAAAGCAGAAGCCTACTGGAATCTGATCACAAAATTCAGTGATAGGAAATTATATTACCAATTCAGAGTGGGTACTCTTCCGCTAAGATCTTTCGTTGCAAAATGGAATAAGGCCATGAATATTAATTGCCCTTTTTGTCATACTCAGGAAGAGTCAATAACTCATGTATTGTTCGTGTGCCCGGCTTATAAGGGCCCCCGTTGTAGGTGGCTTAAGCCATTGTGTTCCAATCTTGGCACTAGATCTTGTATGTCAGCTATGCGTATCCTGGTAACGAACACTCGTGCAGATATTGTTATCGCTATTGCAAAATTTCTGAGTTGGTCATGGGCATTGAGAAGGAAAAAACTGGAGGCTGTCTGAGGAACTAGATCCAGTTCCTGAGTGTGTTAATGTAAACAGGCCTCCCCCGTGAGAGTAACAGCAGGTAATTGTTATACTCAACTTGATTTTACACATTTTTACTTATAAGTAATTGTTAGGATTTTCAATAATGATTGATATTAAATTTTGTATGAACTGTATGTTTTTTAGGGTGTTATCCCTTTTATTGACACTTTTATGTTTGTATTGTGTCTTTTATGATTGCAAATTATCGAAAAAAGACTAACTGAACTGAACTGAACTGAATCTAATGCCTCATCCGTGGGAAAGTGATCTTGTGTATAAAGATTTGTATAATAATCAAAAAAACACCTTAAGATTTCAGTGCTTTTAAAATGAGGAGTCCCTCCTTCATCCTTAATCTTAACTATTTTGGCCTTTTGAGACTTAATCTTCAAATAGTTAGCAAGTAATTTACCGGCCTTGTTTAGCCCGCCATAAAATTTGGAATTGATTTTTAATAATGCTCCGGCGGCTCCTTCCGTTGATTTTTTGTTGAAATAAAATTTGGCATTCATTAAGCATTGTAACACATTGTTGTTCTTGGATGCAAAAAATGCATGTTCTAATTGTTTAATAGATTGAAGCAGAGTTGAGGATTCTCTAATAGCTTTTTTCTTTTTGCCTATTACATACTTTATTATGTGCCCACGGACAGAGGCTTTAAAGGCATCCCAAAGTATATGAAGGGGCAAATCAGGTGTGCTATTATGTAGAAAGAACTCTTGTAAAAAACCTTTAAAATGCTGTACAAATTCCTTATCTTTAAGAAGACTATGATTTATGATTCCTTTATGGCTTTATGTGAAACGACCTGCCTGAACTCACTACCCTCTGAGGATTTTTTTGTATGAAACGGCATGCCTAAACTGCCTTCCCGCCTTGGATTTATAGACACTGATTGCCTCCTTGGAGTTTGTTCTTCCGCATCTAGCCCACACATGTGACTGCTTAATTTGCCCTAACACTGAGTAGGTGGAGATGCTTCAGAGTGACGGTCAAGTGATGTGCCTGGGAACTTACGGTGCAAAATGGCGGAGCAAGAATGGAGCCACTATTTTGTTGTTTTCTGACGATCCTCAGTCATTGCTCCTCGGCTGGATGGCCTTATGTCTTCCCCCCCCCCCAGGTCCCTGTCTCTCCTAAAACCTATCTCATCTCCCTCCCTTCCCTCTCTCTGTCTAATTTCTCTGTTCACTCTGTTGATAAGTAACATACAATCGTTTTTATCCTAATCGTTGTGATAATAAAACCCAGAGCGAATTTACTATTTTGCATAGTTACAACTCTTACCACTAGTATATGTAGAAACAAAAAAGACAGGTGAATGAGTATAAATTGCGCTAGGAAGAAACACAAGTGTAATTCAATATCTGTTCAAGCTCCAAGGATAAGGTCCTGGTCACCCATCATGGACCAAACAATGTGATAAGAGAAGCCAACCACAATTTTAATAGAAAACAAATGGTTTATCCTGAGCTAGAAAAATCAATATCATAGTCCGTTAATTGAATTCAATGAATCAGGTTGCTTTCATATCATCTTCATTTATTTTTCAGTTTGTTAATTAATCCAGTCTACGGCTAATGTTTGGTTTGCCCTTTCTAGCTCAGGATATACCATTTGTTTTCACTAGTATATGTAGTTGCTCTTTGTACTTGATAACACCATTTTGTGATTCTGAGCTTTTTGCGTTTGCATTTATCTCCTGAGTGACACTACAACATACTCATTTCATTTTTCTGCTATCTGTATCTCTTCTTTGTGGGACGCTTCAACTCGCTGACTCCCTCCCTTTGTCCTCCCTGACTCTTGCCTTTCGTGGATCCTGTCTTTTTCTGGATTGTTAATTTATCCCGGTATTGAATGTGTTATCTTCAGTAATTAATGTGATTTTCTTTTGCTGTTTGTTCCCCCTCTGTTGACCTGCCAGTTCCGACCCTCTTCCTAGCCCCATGTCCCTTGTTGCCCTTTGACTAAGCACTCCTTCTCCCCTTGTTGGGAAAAGATCTAATATTCTTACTCTGGAGTCTCAGTGAACCCTCTGAGAGAGTCCACAGCATCAAGGAAACCACACACAGCTGAGGCATAGTATGGTGCCCCTTACCAAAGCACTCCCTCTCCCCTTGTTGTGGAAGGATCCAGTAGGTAGACCTTGGAGTCTTAGAGACCCCTCTGAGAGAGTCAACCCTCTATTCATGCTCTCTCTCATCCTCCCCTACCACTTCCCCTCTTTCATTCTTTGTATTCTTCCCCTGCTCCTTCTCCCCTTTATCTCTCCCCTTGCCTGGTACACCCCCTAGCCCCCTGTCCCTTGTGCCCTCCTTCTCCCCTTTTTGAGGAAAGATCCAACTAATTTTACTCTGGTGTCTCAGTGATCCCTCTGAGAGAGTCCACAGCGCCAAGGGAGCCGCTCACAGTAGAGGCATGGTATGGCGCCCCATGCCAAAGCACTCCCTCTCCCCTTTTTGGGGCAGGAAACAGTAGGTAGGCCTTGGAGTCTCATAGACCCCTTTGAGAGAGTCCACTGTGTAAAGGGAGCCTCTCGCATCTGAGTTGGGTAAATTATACCACTTTCCCTGGGATCACAACTTACTGGACTTTGGACGCAGCTTTTACTCGTCTACCTGTTTGTCCCCCCCTACCCCTCTTCTTTCATGTTGTGTCTCTCCCCCTCCCCCTCTTCTTTCCCTCCTTCATTTGCTGTCTACTTCCCCTGCTGCTACCCCCTTCCCCCTGAATTGCTCCCCTTGCCTACTTTTTCCCTTACGCATATGCCCTTATTGTTTGGCTCTAATAACTGTCTAACCTTTGTAACGATGTAACCTGCAACTATGGTCTGATACTCATGTAAAGCGCTCTGATACCTCCGGGTCTAGCCAGCTCTATATAAAACCTTTCAAATAAATAAATAAATCAAGTAAAGCACTGTCTGTTTGGTTTAGAAGACTCAGGTAATAAATCCAAAGTAACTATAACAGGTGTGTGATCGGAAATCAATCTTGACCCAATTTCAGCATTTGTAAGTGTGGTGACTAGGGGAGGTGAACAAAATATATAATCTATTCTGGAGTTGCATTTGTGGAAAGGTGAACAAAAGGTGTATTCCAGTGTATCCGGAGAACATAATCCAGGCATCAGCTAGACCTGTAGAATGAATAAATTGTGTAAATGTATTTTTATATGAAATATATTTGACTCTAGATTTCCTACCTAAAAAAGGGTCTATAATCTAATTGAAATCACTGCCTCCAGTTAAATTTGCATTGTTGACAAGAGCGCAGCATAGCAGACTTTTGTTCCCAAAATTTCACATATATATCAGTAGGACCATAAATATTAAGGATGGAAACAGGTGTGTGGTGTATAGAAGCATGTGTTACCACCCATCTACCCTCCGCATCTTTCTCCTCTTTCTTTATAATTAAGTAAAGAGATTTACGAAGTAGTATAATAACCCCATTTTTATGATCAAGGTCAGGAGAGCAAAATACTTAGCCAACCTAATTTTTATGCAAAGAATTTAAATCTGTGTCGAGAAAATGCATTCCCTGTAATAAAGCAATATTACATTTAAGATGTGTTAAATGCATAAGTACTTGAAGCTTCTTAATAGGATTGCGTAAGCCCTTGACATTCCAAGAGATAACATTAAGAGTATTTACCATTGCAGAAAACTAACATACGTATTCAAACTACAAAAGCATAAAAAGGTTTCAAAACAACTAACCATTTGAATATAGATGTCTAGAGATAACTTAAAATTCATGTTCGGGGAAGATCTGTTATATGTACTGAGAACAGATAAAAAGAGAGGAAAAGAGAAGCAAGAAAGAAAAGAAAGCGCAAAAAAAAAGAAATGAAAATAGAGGAGGTAAGAAAGGATCTGATAAGAACCAAGAAGATGACAGAGAGCCAAAAGGCTTCAGTCAAGAAGATGGTGGGACACATCCAATGTGAAGAGAATATGATGGAGGAGTAGAGAGTCGAAGGACCGAAGATGGGGAACAAGCCAGAATCAGACATAATTGGACAACAATAACCACGGAGACAGTCATATGATAGAAAAAGAGATAAAGAATATAGGAAAAACACAGCAGTTATATAAAATGGTTGAATCTGACAAGTCAATAATACAAATAAATCAACAAATAAAATTGTATAACATATAAATGATCAATAAACATCAATTACCATGACATAAGGATAATATGTAAACAGTAGGTTTGGCAAGGGAGGTACTGAGGAGATAACACACCAAAGAGGGGGATCCAGTTTAGGCAACAATTAGCTGTAAAGGAGTAAAACTAGACAGCAAAGTTAAGTAAATAGAAAAATGAACCAAAAATATCAACAAGACCATGAGCACCATTAACAATGTACAATCACTCTTAATAAAGTTAAAGGTACTTTATGAAAAAATATTCATAGTCAATTTAAAGAAGAGGGTCCAAAGTACACGCATAAAATAGATTAAGAAACACTGAAGAAAAAGCTTTTGTCTTTCCCAGATCAATTGCATCACCCTTGTTGTTAGAGATACATTTCCGCAGGCCTTCTGGACAATCAAAAAAAAAGTTTGGTCCTTATAGGTGATTTTAAAGAAACAGGGGTGCACCAGACCATATCTCACATTCATGGATTGTAGAGAAGGACAGAAGGATAAGAACTCTTTCCGACGAGCAACAGTTCCACTTGCGACATCTTGAGCGATAAAGACTTTCTGACCAAACTATAGCATTTGTCTTCTTTGTTTGGCCGCCGATAGAACCATAAGTCACTCAGTGTATTCCAAGAAAAGAACAATTATTCCAGTGGGATAGCCAGCAGTTGAGGTACCAACAGATTTAGGGCAAATTCTGTGAGCATGTTGTATGTTGAGATGTGTTTCTTCTTTGAGGCCCGCCTATTTAGGAATTTGAACTCTGAGGAAGGCAAGCATGTCTGACCCTTCTGATCCTTCCCTAATACCATAAATTTGTAGATTGTTCCACCAAATTTGATTTTCTAAGTCTTCTGTTTGTTGCTTTAAAAGCGATATCTCCTTGGTCATATTGTCAATCTTGGTGGCCGCATCCTGCATGTCATTAATCTGTTGTTCAACAGTAGACACTATGGACTCCAGATTAGACCATTTTTCTTCAATACGCTGAAGAGTGGCATTGGTCTTCATTATAAAAGGCTTCAAATAAATAATCTCTTTCATAAGGTCCTCCAAAGTCAAAGGTAGAGGAGGTTTTGTGGGGGATCCAGGATCTTTTTTTTTGTCGCTTAGTAGGAGCATTTGTGTTTTTACGTATAGATGGCATGATTGTGGAGGAGGTGACAGCCTTCTGACAAGAGAATGAAGAGGACTCCATATGCAAAAGGAGACTGCTGCAGAAGACCTAGAAGAAAAACCTTGATGTCAAACACTGAAAGATGCCTGAAGGATATGGGTTGCTGTGTGATATCACATGTGGCCCTAAAAATTACGAAACTGCACAGTAAAGACTAATGCAAGGGAGTGAAGAAACAACAGGAGTGGCCAAAACTTTAAGCACTCAAAAAATAAGAAAATAAGAGTTCATATAGGGTGCCTATAGGGTTTATATCGCTATTCTGTAGCTCCACAGCTTACCCGGTGCGTCAAGGCAAGACTTCCAAATACAATGTCTTTTATCTAATGAACTGCAGCATTTTCCTCTGTCAGCACTCCCAACTTAGTTGGAAAAAAATTAAGAATCCCCCAAAATTCAGCTTGTAAGACCGTATCAAGCTTGTGAGGTCATAAAAAAACAGCGCGACCGAGTGGGAAAAGCCGGCACCGTCACGCACATTAAGGGAGAAAATAGCAGCCGCAACCACCGAGGCTGAGGCTTGTGACGTGCACCCAATGCCTCACAGCATAGCTTGTTTAACTGGAAACTGCTGCACGTGACGCGTGAAAGTCTTCGGTGGCAGACAGAGCCTCACATATCTACGGCCATCTTACGAGCTGCTCGGCCATGCCCCTCAAACTAAACTCTCCTAAATTGCTCTGAAGGCTGGTTGTGTCTAATTGTTTATTTGATGTTAGGAATTTTTACTTGGCTTTATTGTGTCTGTGAAATGATAAATTATTCATTAATTCAGTGGATTTACCTGATTCTGTGTCTGCAGCATTTACTGCATGATTATAGATTTACTTCATTTGCCACATAATTTGCATAATTTACAAATTTCACAAAAATTTGTTTCCACTACAAATAGATGAAAATTATACTGTCAGACAATGTGCTAAATTACCTCCCCTGTTGCCACATAATTTAGATACTCTGGCCATACAATTTGGTCCTTCATGCTGCGTGAAACTCACCAAAGCGTGTAATACATATATATGGGCCCGCAGTGATGAGTTTGCCAGGTGTGTTTAATAAAGTGCTGAGAAAAGCACAGTGATTGTGAAACTGTTTTCTAAGTTCTACATTCAATTATAAAATGATATATTTGCCATGAGTCCACCTACCATAGGTTCAATTCTAATTTGAGATATTTGGCAATAACATGTTACCAATTATATGACACTAGGAGTATGGAAGACAAATGACGTTCTCCTCAGTATTATGGTGTGCTGTTTTATAAAATATTGTAGCAATTCATTATTCTAGATGTTTTTATTTTAACAGCCCTAAGGAAACAACTTCTCAATGAAACTCTGGTTGACTGGTCTGTTTTTATGAATTTGGGGAATTTGTTTTGTGACAACAATACATGCAGGAAGATGATTTTAATATATGTGTTTAAATAACATTTTAAATTCAGAACTCAGAATTAACTGGAGCCTTCTTCATAAAATTACCATTGCACTATTGATCACTTTGGGACTTGGTTAAGAATAAGTGAGTGCACCTTTGGTGCTGGGACACATCTCTGTTTCCCATGTAAGCTCTGTGTTTGCTTATAATTTATAAGTGATATATTTGGTAGTGACAATTTCTGGTGCCCCTCCTGGAGGGCTTGTCACTATTGTTTTTTTTAATTTCATTATTACACCATTTACAAATGAATAACCCATCCTTCCCCCTCCACCCTCCCAAGTGGACAATCCATTCTTATCATTAATTCTTATAGCATAAAACATACAAATCCAGTGTTGATACAAAAAGTCTTATAATTCCCGCCAAACAGAATCTAGCGGGACAAGACAGAAAGAGAAGGCGAAAACATTTATCCCAGGGGAATACAACTGTAGATTGCCCTGCTAGCCTATAAAACTGGCATCTTATGGCATGTAACAAGAGTGCTCTTTTAACCCTCTTTGAAGGTGGACACCCAGCTTATCAGAGAGGCCCAGACAATAGTCCCTTTCTTCGTAGCCCCCTTTCCCTTTTTGCATATACTGCCACTTCTGTGTGGTAGACAGCCATTAAACGAGCGAACCATTGTGGAACTGAAGGTGGAGAGCTATCTCGCCATGCGGTTGGCAGACATAGACGAAGAACCGCCATTGCAAGAAACACAAATACCCTTGCCTGGTTGGAGATTGAGTCATTGCTGAAACCAAGTAAAATGAGTTGCAGACTCAATGCTATATTTAATTCCAGTCTCCTCCCCGAGAACTCAGCAACATCCCCTATCAGTCCCCTTGAGGCTGGACAGGTTGTAAACATATGTATCAAGTCCACCTCATACAGATGACATCTGGGCCAGCGCACATTATTTGTGCCACCCCATTTAACAATTTTCCCCCGTGTATAGTACAACTTATAAGTTTTAACATGCAGTCCTTGCAGAGTGGCAGAGATTAAGATTACTAGAATCCGAGAGGACATCTGTTCCTGCCTGAACCTGTTCTTCCCACCACTCTTCATGTTTTTCTGAATCATCTGGCATATGCCCTTTCAGCATCTGAATCCTGCTCAGAACTCTATCAATCACTTCGATCCCAGAAAAGCCTTCGCCCCCTCCTAATTTTTTGATTAAAAAATGTGTGAATCTGTAGATATTTGAAAAACTCATGATGCCCTAACTTGAGCTCTGCCATAAAATCTCAAACAAGATATTTCCCCCCCTGAAAAAAGTCCCCTAGTTTTACAAGGCCTCCCTCTTCCCATCGGTTCGTACAAATTGCTGGTAGATTGGGGTTTTTATGTACTGGAGTATAAAAATTCCACCGACCTATTCCTAACTTCTTTCAAATTACTGCCCATATTTCATACGAGCAACAAAAAGTCTTGAATCAAACTCTTTTATAGTACCCATACTGAAGGTGTCTCCACAACACTCCACATGCTGATTGTCCAATCAAGAGCTCATACAGGGTGGGACTATGAAGAGCCTCTTGTTTTATTCCCAGCAAAATAGACATCTTCTGCAAAGCAGTGGCCCAGTAGTATATTCTTATATTAGGTACCACAAGCCGACCATGCTCTCACGGAAGGGTCAGATATTTCAGTGCCCTTCTAGTTCTACTGTATGCCCACAAGAATCTGAAGATCACCCGGTCAATAACCTTGAACCACTAATTCCCTATTTTGAGAGGGATGGCTCCAAAAAACATTTTGGGTAAAAAAAAATTATTTAAATGAGTTATACCTATTGGTGACATTTGCAGATTATTTATTCTACAATATTCCCCCATGTACGTTTTATTAATGGGTCTAGGTTCTTCTGTATGATCTTATCTACATCTGCTTGGATTTTAACCCCCAGATCTACTAGTCGCTCGTCCACACATTCCACTTCTATATTTTTAGCAATATGGGTCTTATCCTGATTTAATAGATATATGTACTAAACTGTTTAGCCTCTTCATCTATTACTTGTAATGCTTCCCCGGGTCCTGTGGTGACTATTGCCAAATCATCAGCACAGGCCAGTATTTTAGTCTCCCAGTTATATGTCTTGGCTGAATTAGATTGGAAATGATTATTCTCCTTTTCAAAGGATCAATATACAGACTAAATAACAAGGGAGAATAGGGACATCCGTGTCTAGTACCTTGCTGTATTTTAATAATATCCAAGCAGCCCTCCATCAAAGAAATCCTGGCTGTAGGCTGCTGGTGCAGTTATTTAAAGGCCATACAAACCCTGGCCCCAATACCGACCTTCTCGATCAGAAACCAGAGGTAGTGCCAGGAGTCCCTACTGAATGCTCTTTCAGCATCCAGGAGTATTAAAGCCATTGGTTCTCCCTTCACTGCTGCTGCATCAAATACTGCTATTACCCACCTGATATGGTCAGTTGTTCCTTGACCTGGGACAAAGCATGCAGCCATGGAGACACAATTTTACTGATTATATCAGACAGCCTTGTTGCCAAAATCTTAGATTAGATTTTGGAGTCACTGTTTATTAGGGTAATTGGCCAGCATGAGCCGAGTTCTAGCAGAGATTTCCATTTGTTTAGAAATACTGCAATGTTTGCTGAGGCCCAAGACCCAGGTGGTGCTTCCCCGCCCTACACTGTCAGGAAAAGTTCCAGCAGATGGTTTTCAGACAGGGGAGTGTTGTATAGGAAGCTAGGACCCTAGTGTATTTTTCCCGATTCATGCCCATATATAGGTATAAATTACCCGATCCTTATATAGGCATAGAAATCATTACCATATTTGGACTAAGCCTATGCAGCCCAAATATGGCATGGCTACTTCCACTAAGTTCTGAGAATCAACAACGATTTCTTAGAAAAACCCGCCTTCAGCAGCTAGGGACTTCCCCTCGCCTGAATACTAATTTATCTAGGAAATCATGGAGTTTTCAAAGAACTGAGTCTTTGAGTGATGGTATTATGTCCAATCATACGTCAAACTCGGCACCTTCAAGGTATAAATATGCCTACATTTGCCCAGGCAAACACACAGTGGTTTGGAGCAGATCGACTAACTACTTGCCCGACGCCCTGCAGCAGCAAGTGCTGAAGGAAGCCGACCCTCCAGCTGATGCACTGAAAGACGCTGTCTTTTCTTCTGCCCAGAAATCCAGATTCAGTGTTTCCAGGCTACCCTTGCGGGTTGCTGGGAAATCGAGTCCTGAGAGAGAGATAGAAGACCTCCTTCATTCTAAAACCAAGGTACGGAGCTGATTAGACCCTTAGAGAATTCTTAGATAGATTCTTGGCAGAGAAATACTAAACCTAAGCTACTCCTCACTTACTTCTTCCCTTGTACTAGACTTAGATTAGGTACACCGGGGTAGGCGTATTTTAGAAGCACCAGTTGAGTACTTTTAGTCATTATTCTATCACTGTATGTATTTTATATGTTTTAGGCAATTTATGGCTTAGAAACCATATCATGCATTTACAGTACTACTTTATAATACTTTTCGTATCATATTCCTTGTACCTTATAAAAGGTATTACGATTGTAGCAGTACATTTCTTATGCTTGAGAAAGAAGACTGTTCAATAAATACTTTTTATTGAAAACGCCATTCTCTCTATTTTCTCAGCGCCTCTGGTGAAACGAAGCATGCACGATTGACTGAGTAAAATAGCTATCTATTGTTTCCGCGACTCTAGAGATTGATTTCTTATTCTTGGGAAACAAAGTTGTCATGTTTATGCAGTTGTCAGAAACTAATACCTTCTTGTGAATTCGAAAAAGTTTCTAGTGACCTCTGAGCTAGCTGGCACTCACAATTAAGTCTAATATATACTGTAGAGACCTAGTCGACCTCAGTCCTACGTCTAAACTATAGTATATGTTATTCCAATGCGCAGAGCCTATTGGGAATATAGGAACTACACTACACGGCGCCCAACGTTTGGTAAGGCGATAATTTAACGCTAGATACTAGAGTAACTCAGTCGTGCTTTTCACACAGACCCCTTTTTCCCCGTAAAAAACTCCAAAAGACGTCTGGAGTGGGTGAAAGGATAATATCCGTCAAAACTGAGTATTAGTTGTTGGTTTTTTCAACATTGAAGGATACAGTGTTCCAAAATATTGTGCACCTAATCTTTGTTTCCTTGAAACTTGTTCTGCAAACTCTTCAGTCAGTAAAATAATTATCTCTGATGAAGAATTAGCTGCAGCTGCTGCTCAAGCAGTTCTAGATGACAGAAATCTCCTACAGAATGACCCGGATGTTATAAACATCCCGGTAAATGTAAGAAAAACTATAACTTACAAACTCATAAACAATGGAGTATCATCAAGAGGTGGTAAAGTAATCTTTGGTATAGAGGCACATGAATATCGGCAGACAGAGGTATTCTATTCATGGATTCACTTTCCTCGAGCAGATGGAGGGACACACGAGTTCCACTACTACAAAGTAGAGGAACCGCCAGAGGAATATGTTCCTTACGAGGACATTGAAATTCCATTAACTTACCAAGAGCATCAACTCTGGTTTAAAGGCGCCCTAAAACTTCAAAATCACATTACCAGGCTCGGTCCACTAGGTAGACCAGGAGCAACATGACCATACACCACATCCTGACATAGAAAATATGACAGGTCGAGAACTGTTAGCTCAGCTGAAACAGTTAATTAAAATACATAGACAATTGGTTCAATATGTCATGCGGACCTTAACAGTCCAACCTACTGTAAGGATTCCACAGCACACCCCTCGCCAGGGGAACACAAACAAAATCACACCACAGACTATACAATCAGTCATTGGTAAATTGCCTGCCAAAAGGAAACAAATTCCGTTTTGGTCAGCACAAAAAATTACTCAAATTGAGGCAGTATTCCCTGATAGTACACTTCATGAGAAACACAGAATTCTGACAATCTGTTTACCAATGGGGATTGCACCACACGTAGAGGACTGTGGGCCAGATGCATCAAGCATCCATTTTGCGATTCCTTATTAGCGAAAAATAAGGAATCGCTAATAAGGAATAGCAAAATGGAATGCATCAAGCAATCACTACAAAAATAGCGATTCCTTAGATTCCTTATTTGCGACTCACAAATTGGGAGTCGCAATTAATGAATACCTCCCCATACATTCCTATGGGCCTACAGGCCCATAGGAATGTATTGGAGATTGCATGAGCAATTAGCGAGTACCAGTAGGTACTCGCAAATTGCTAATGCAATTTCAAGGGTGCAAGGGTGTCAAAATGACACCCTGTTGCACCCCTGTTTTTGATCTATGCACATATGTTGCGCACACACATGCCCTTAGGGCATGTGTGTGCACAACATGAAAATTTGAATAATATGCATAAAAGTGCATTTTTCAAAGTTTTTGCAAATTACCATGAAGTTGTACTTCGTGGTAATTTGCGTGCCCTGTTAGCGAATTCGCTATTTTTGAAACTTTCATGCATTGCATTTAAGGAATCTCAATTTGAGATTCCTTAAATGCAAACAATCGCAATGTAGCGAATTCTCTATTTCCGATTTTTGCATTTGGGATGATGCATCCCAAATGCAAAAATACCGGTCGCAAAGGGGCAGATTCTGAGAATCTGCCCCTTTGCGACCGTTTTTTTGCTTGATGCATCTGGCCCTGTGACACTTGGGGTACAGTCTTTGCTTCAATCTACACAAAAACACATGGTGTCCCGTCTATGGCGGTAATACCAGACGTTCTAGACAGATTCAAAATGAATACGGTCCAGAACCGGCCTTAAATCTTGGTATGAAATTACTAAAAGAATTCAAACAGGTCTCGGCTATACTATTAGCCAACATTAAAGGTGAAGCAGCACCAGTGGCGATCCCTCAAAAGCTAAAAGAAACAGATATAACAGACCAACCATATGAGCTTGCTGGAATTATTGAAAAATCATATGAAGAACTAGGTATAGATAGTTTGGGTGGGAAACCATTAAAACCCCAACTAACAGAAAATCCTGAAAAAGGTCTTTATTAAAAATAATCTAACTACTCCTAAAAAGAAGTGGAAAAATACTAAACGGACACTTCCTAAAGAGAATCGTTCTCAGACCAGGGGAAGATCTCCCCAACGGGGAGGTAGGTCTCCACAACGGGAGCCCTCTGAAAAAAGATATAACCTTAGAAATAGGGATAATCTAAGAAAACCTGATAGATATCAAGATACTGATACCCATTCCTCTTGTACCTTTCAGACTTCCTCGCAGAAATCCGAGAGGAGAGGACGATCAGAACAAAAAGAAGAACGCGCGAAGTCCAAAGGCGAACAGCACGTTCCTAAAAATAAGAAAACTCAGTTCACCAAGAAGAAGGTAGCAAGTGTAAAGATCAGACATGCCGAGGATCTTGAGGACACAACTCAAGAACGGGGAGTGGGCCCAGACAATGCTAGACAGCGCAGCAGAAGTAACCATAGTTCTCAAGATCCTGAAGGATCATCTGGAGACAGTGGACTTGAATGAATGCATTCAAGTTGATACTGCCAACACCAGGGTTAGTGTACCCCACATGTTATATGAAATAACACTCCAGATTGAGGGGGGACATACCTAGAAAAATAAAAGCACTCTTTTGGGAGAAGCTTTCTAAGGGTTATGACATTCTTCTAGCTGAACAAGACTGGCCACCTGAATATGTCAAGGAGTGCCCACATGGCAAAGAGATAATTATGCCAGCCTTCTCAAATCATATTCCTATTCATAAAAAATACACCTTTGCCAGAAAATGGACTGTAGCCCAGGCTCCAGCATTATATAAAAATCATGTTGGATGGGATGAGGACTCTCCTTACCATAAAATCCAGTTAAAAAATCAACCTACTGCACAGAGGCAGTATCCAGTTAAGCAAGAAGTTAAAAAACAAGTCAGGGAGATCTTAAATCAACTTGAATACCAAGGGGTGATTGTAACATGCACCTCGTCAATGAACAATCCCTTGTTTCCTGTCTCCAAACCAGACAATTCATATCGTCGAGTTCTGGATTACAGACACTTAAACTCCTGTTGCAAAACATTTGCAGTACAAAATGCACACAGTGCAGCACTGATGAATAACATTGTGCGTAAAAAATATAAAACCACATTAGATATTTCAAATGGGTTTTTCTGTCAAAACATTGCACCTGAAAGCAGGCATTTGACCGCTTTCTCAATTATGGGGACATAGCGACAATTTTGCCGTCTCCCCCAAGGATTCAAGAATAGTCCAGGGTTATTTTCAGCCAGGGTAACAGAGTTACTACATATGTATGATGATGAGGCATTATCTTATGTCGATGACATCTATCTTACTGACGATGATTTGAACGTGCACTTGAAAAGAGTGAACACCATAATACTTGGGTTCGCTTCTGAAGGGTACAAATTCAATTTTAAGAAATCACGAATTGCCCATCTCAACGTCCTATTCTTAGGATATGAGTTATCAAGTGAAGGCAAAAGCATGGCAGTAAACTTTCTAGAGAAATGTGCGCTGCTCCAACCTCCAGAGACGTTGAAAAACGTAAATCAATTCTAGGTTTCCTGAATTTTGGAAGAACTTACATTCTAAATTACGCAGAAAGGGTTAAACCTCTCTACGAACTAATCAAACCTGATTTCAAACCAACAAATTGGACACAAACCACACAGAAATTTCGCATTCAGTACAAACAGACATGTTAGCAAAAACACAGTTACAAACACGCGACAACGTGCGCAACCTAGTGATCCGAATCATTCCAGGGAGATGCGGATTCACATACCTAACCTTTAACGAAGGTGAGACGGTACCAATAGCATACAAGTCACACTTGTACACACAAGCTGAAATGAAGTTCACTTCAACAGAAAAGATACTGACAGCGGTTCAGACTGCTGTAGCAAAAGAAAGAGCTCTCGCACAGGGTAAACGCATAATGATCGTTACACCTGTACCTGCCTTAGAGACAGTGACGAAAGCAAGCATTCCCAATGCTAAAGCTTTACATCTGAGATGGATACAATGGGTTAATTCTCTTGCTGAAACAGACGTTGAATACGTCTTTGACCCCTGCTTGAAGACACAAGAATTCCTACAATACGAATACGAATGTCCTCTGCCGACCGAGATTCTATCTCTAGAACATTACGGATGTATAATCTATACAGACGGATCAGCACAGCCCGCAATTGAAGGTAAACAAACATATAGTGCTGCATGCGCGATTGTTGAAGGTCGCTGGCGTGAAGGTAAATTTAGACCTATGGTCACTAAAACTCAATCACTTGGAGACTGTACAGCTCAGCGAGCTGAACTACAGGCTTTCAAGATGGCGCTTGAAAATACCGATCGCGAATTCCCCACACTGATAGTGTGCAGTTCGTATTACTGCATCCAGTCTTGCAATGAATATCTGCCGAACTGGCTTCAAAACGGTTTCGAAAATGCAAAAAGTGGCACAATTAAGCATAAAATGCTTTGGGAACAAGTAGTTTCATTACAGAAAGAACTACAAAAGACTCACGTGATTCATACACTGAGTCATCAGCGTGATGGCGTTCACGTTGCAGGGAATTCATTGGTTGATGAAGCCGCGAAGGCAGCTGTGCAAACGGCTTCCGTAATTGCGATCACCCGGTCAAAAAAAATAGACAGCGAAATAATAAAAGCTGTCACTGCTTCAGTTAAAGACAGTGGTAAGACACTCCCGAAAGGCTTTCCAGTAAAGTACTCATATATAACTGATGCGAATAATGTTCCTTTTGCTCGAATCCCTGGAGTGGGGGATACGGCAATTCCAAACATGGAACATAGGTTAGGACTGATCTTAGCAGCACACAAAGGACTGGCATCTGCACACGCAGGAATTTCCGCTACAGTATCATTATTAAAACAAAGATATTGGTGGCCGCACATGAGGAAACAAACTAGAAACTATGTTCTAGAATGTGAAATATGCCCCCCAAAAAAGTTTCAACAGTGAAACGACCTGCACAGACTCCCCTTCTGATTTCAGATAAACCACTAGCGTGTGTTTACCTGGACCACTGTGGTCCCTTACGAAGGGATGGTAACTATAAATATATCATGGTCACAGTGGATTCCTGCACAAGATTTATTTGGATGTGGCCCCAGCGCTCGGCTGATGCCAGAACTGTTATAAAGGATTTGCGAGTCTTTATCGGCACATACGCAATCGGCATGCTACATTCTGACCAGGGTACTGCGTTTAGCTCTCGAGCTCACAAAGAGGCCATGGCTAACTTGAGCGTTGCATTGCGGTATTCTAGGCCCTTCCATCCTTAGGGTAATGTGGTAGTGGAAAGAAAAAAACGTGGCATAAAGCAATCCATAACAGCTAAGGTATTAGGTTTAGGTGACGGGTGGGTCAAACATCTAATAAGTGTCCAATGTAGTCTTAACAATCTGCCAAGAAATTCTCTGGGTGGAATCACTCCATATTAATTACTGTTTGGTACTAGAATGATAGTCGAAGACCTTGATTGTCAAACTTCAGTGGTGGAACAAAAACCCTTTGATGTCAAAGATCGTTTGGCTGTTTTACAGGACTTAAATGAAACAAGAAGAAGTCTGAGTAACACGATACAGAAGCCAACAGCCACTGAAGAAAAACCACCTGTCCCAGCAAGACCTGTCTGGATTCCAAAAATTGGGGATCTAGTCAGGGAAAAGATCGCGGTAAAGAAGGAATTTGGGCCTTCTTACAGAAAAGCAGTACCTGTCTTGGCAATCCAAGGAACAAGATCAGTAGTACTACCGCCCCTTGCTGGTCCATCGACCTGGTCAAACCACATCATGTGGCTGATAATAAGTAGTAGGCCCAGTGGACTCCCAAGATGTAGCAAACGACCAAATCTTGCTACAATCCAAGAGGTTCAAACTGAAAGACTTATCACCTTTGATAAACCTGCAGCAAGAAAAGAAGGACTATGCAACAAAGCAATGGAACTTGTGCCTATTGAGACCCAAATAACAGTTCGTCAAGAAACTCCCGTCTACAATGATGTAGCCTCTGACTATACAAATATGACAAAGGAAGAAGCAACTCCAAAGATTAATAACAATCCTGATGCAATTCCAACAATTGACAGAACTGCCTCTGGCTATTTTATCAACTTTGATACATTTTCTGAGGATCCCAGTGAATCTGAAAATAAGCCAGCAAATAAAACTTTCAAAGAACAAATAACAGAACTCTTTCATCAACTTGAAAAAACATATCTGGGTTCACCATGGATTGAATTTTGGATTGTGTTAGGTGTACTGTTCCTCCTGCTCTGGCTCATTCTGGTATTAAGCTTGGGAAAGATGATAGATGGATAATACAATACAATGGACACAGCAAGTAAGAAAATCAACTTGCTCCAGAAACCTCATAAATCATCTCATCGTGAACGAAGAGACCTCTCATCAGTGAACATCACAGCTGTTCCTATACCTGGTGGTATAGCATGGGACAGAACTGATTATGATATCTATGGCCTGGTGGAGCTATTAAAGATTCTACACCAGTTTAAGGTTTCTTTGAGTGACTTTGTTTCATCCAGCACATTTTCTGACGATTGGGACTTTGAAACTGTTAATAGCATGATGACAGATTTAGAAATGTCAGCTAAATTTACAGAACATGAATACCTAGAAGGTTCATCAGATTATGAACAAATGTATTGTTTTAATCATTATGGTCACCATTATTTGCCTAAATCTGCAAACCCTAGAAATGTTTTTACTTACAATCAATGGGAACATTGTCCAACGCCTCCAAAGGGCAGCTCAAAACCATTTTATGAAAAATTTCCGTACTTCTCAGGGTTTAATGTTACAAATCCAGAAACGTTTTGTTTTAAAAATGAGAATAAGACAGGAATGAAAATAATGCTGACCAATACTAAACAAATTTATTCTGCAAACTTTTATGCTCAGCTGTCTACATTAGCTTTTGACTTTTGGAAAGACAACATTGAGACGGAAACTGTCTGGGGCACAAAAGATTGGCAGGTGCAAGGTTTAGAAGCCTTGTTCAGAGCCTGCATTATACCAGAACAAATAATGTTTTTAAATGACACTGTTCAACAAACTTCTTGTCTTGGCCTGGCTAAGATAAAAGATTTAAACAAACCGTCCATACCAAAGCCCTCACCTGACAGCAATACCTCTGGGGATGAGGAGGTAGACGTAAAACAGATTTTAATTAAAAACAGAACTAATCCTGATTGGAAAAAATGGTTAATCTGGCCCACAGACACGAATAACTGTCAAGATAGATTCCTGAACAAAACACAAGGGTTCACAGTGAATAGGTCAGATCCAAGATATTCCCAGAGATAACATCCAGGGATAGTAACTACTTACAGTGTAGGAAAGTTATGCCTTGAGTGGCTACATAAATCTACACTTCCAGAAATCAAACAACACTTATCTTTACTTAAAGAATTCAATGCTTTGCGAGATTTCTTACTGGGGCCTCGCAAACCACGTCAAAAACGCTTCATAAACGCCAGTATATACGCTGCTTACAACGAAGCATGGAAAATAATGCAAATGGAAACTGCAGAAAGAACACGAGAAATTGATCGTATTCATTTAGAGAAAAGCTTCTCTGTAGTGGACAATGGGTTAACAACTCTGTCCTCCAGAATTTATTCTTTGGACAGCATCGTATCATCTGCAATTGACATAATAGAGCAAGACTTGCTAATGTTACAACATGGCCAGTCTCAATCACGTTCTATAATGCTGCTAAGCTGGACGTTGCAAAATCTCCGTTCAGGCTACGTGCCATGGCGTTTAATCAATACCACATCATTGTTTACAGTGTTTAACCTTACAGATAAACAAATCTCTTTTGCACAAAAAGGAGCAGACTATACGGTGCTGAGCATTGAGAAACTGGAAAGATTACCATTGACAGTTTCTGAGAAGCCTGTCATTGAATGGATAATACATGGCACCATCACGATAGCAGTGACGATTTTCCAATTTCAGTATTGTCTACAGCATATACCAGCGGGCCTGTATGAAAGGTTGGATAAAGAATACATTAAGTCGACCTGGACTTTACCTTACACACAGAAATGTTGGAATTGGGGAAAAGAGGTATCCCTTTGTGGTAAAAATTATAAGAACTCACTAAGCGGTACACTTTTGTGCCAAGGTATTAATTTACATGGAGCCTGCGAAGGTTCTGCAAATAACCTCTCATGCCACCTGCACGGTTCACCCTCCACAGTGATAGAACCAATTTTCAGGCAGCTATCCAATGGCAGCTACGTTGTGCTCAATGACCTCAGCTGTTGTGGCATGTTGCCAGGAAAAGCGTATCTAGTTAGTGTGCCATCCAGGGTCACTTGTTGTATGCAAGTATTGTATCCAAAGAGCAAGACAGAAAGGGAGACGGCATTATGGCCTTCACTGAATATCTCTTCTATACGAATTGATACTTTAAGCAGAATGAAAGTCATTCTTTTACAAAAAACTGTGCCACTGACCTCGTCTAGAGAAACTGCAAGTGACAAGGACTTCTGCAGAGATACATGCATAATGATAAAAAAACTGCCCAGTACATTTCGCAGAAATGTTAAGTCAAATCTTAAATATGTCTCATACCAGTGGCATCGCACATGTATTTAAGATGATTTCTTCTGGACTGTTAGCACCATTTGAAGCAGTCGTCTGCATTTTTCCGAATTTCGTGCACTCTGTGTTTGACGGCCTGCCTCTCATCTTGGGACTCGTAGCAGGAATTCTATTTTTATTCCTTCTGCTCGGAAATGGCAAGTCCAGTCACCAGCGATACCCAGACTACCATGGAACAAGCCCTCCTTGCCATGAGGTATTGTGAGAGAATTACACAGATTCTTGGCTTGGCTCGTTTAAGGGATCTGAACACAACTTGGTTCCTTTCGTCCAGACCAATCTGGCAAGATTGCATCTTACCTGTTCTGCGATGCCTGCTTTGCGGAGAGGAATGCGTGTTGGATATTTGTCTTACACTACCATCGGTCCTGCCATCGGATGTTGACGCTTTGCTAGGTCCGGTAACGACTCATGCATCGTGTTGCCCCCAACGGCTGCCCATTCTGATGACGGCATTCATTGAGGTCTCACCGGCAAGTCTAACTGAGGGTGAGATACGAGACACTACAGGCACACAGGAACCACCTATTGCAGACATTGCTAATGCATCAAGCGCTGACGGCGATGATCCTCATCTATGCACATTCCACCTGCTAGCTGTCACTTTCGCCTACTATGATAGACGGTTTCTTTGCCAGCCTAGACGATTTGATGTTTTCTCCTGACACCGAGAATAACTTTTGATTCATTCACACAGCGTTCTCTGAACTCTGAAATTCAGCCTTCGTTTTTTCCAAACAAACCGACTAACAAATTTGAACTTTTTCCAAAATAGAACTTGTTGGCACAGAGTAATCTGCTTAAAGTAGAACTATTCTTAGAGAACAAGATTTATTTTGAAAACTTCCTAATGACAATATTTGGCCTTGTCCTAAAAAACGAAACAGTTTAAATATTATGCTATGGGATAGTCTCGACTTTTTTTCTGTACCTTAAAAAGACATTTCTTGAATGTAATTTTGTTTTTCATAAATGTTAGAAAGTATGCTCTCATACTATGCTTCATATTGGTTGAGACCTATTTTTTCATACAGTTTATACTCATTTCATGTGAAAAACCTTTCAAATGCAATTTGTATTTTGGGTGGGATTGTAAACACTTGCCTTAGATATGTTCAGTGTATATACATTTAGTTTTATTGAACTTAATATCGTGGAGTGGGTGTTGTATAGGAATCTAGGACCCTAGTGTAATTTTCCCGATTCATGCCCATATATAGGTATAAATTACTCGATTCTTATATAGGCATAGAAATCATTACCATATTTGGACTAAGCCTATGCAGCCCAAATACGGCATGGCTACTTCCACTAAGTTCCGAGAATCAACAACGATTTCTTAGAAAAACCCTCCGTCAGCAGCTAGGGACTTCCCCTCGCCTGAATACTAATTTATCTAGGAAATCATGGAGTTTTCAAAGAACTGAGTCTTTGAGTGACGTTATTATGTCCAATCATACGTCAAACTCGGCACCTTCAAGGTATAAATATGCCTACATTTGCCCAGACAAACACACAGTGGTTTGGAGCAGATCGACTAACTACTTGCCTGACGCCTTGCAGCAGCAAGTGCCGAAGGAAGCCGACCCTCCAACTGACGCACTGAAAGACGCTGTATTTTCTCCTGCCGAGAAATCCAGCTCCAGTGTTTCCAGGTTACCCTTGCGGGTTGCTGGGAAATCGAGTCCTGAGAGAGAGATAGAAGACCTCCTTCATTCTAAAACCAAGGTACGGAGCTGATTAGACCCTTAGAGAATTCTTGGATATATTCTTGGCAGAGAAATACTAAACCTAAGCTACTCCTCACTTACTTCTTCCCTTGTACTAGACTTAGGTTAGGTACACCGGGGTAGGCGTATTTTAGAAGCTCCAGTTGAGTACTTTTGTCATTATTTTATCACTGTATGTATTTTATATGTTTTAGGTAATTTATGGCTTAGAAACCATATCATGCTTTTACAGTACTACTTTATAATACTTTTCGTATTATATTCCTTGTACCTTATAACCAGTATTACTATTGTAGCAGTACATTTCTTATGCTTGAGAAAGAAGACTGTTCAATAAATACTTTTTATTGAAAACGCCCGTCTCTCTATTTTCTCAGCACCTCTGGTGAAACGAAGCATGCACGATTGACTGAGTAAAATAGCTATCTATTGTTTCCGTGACTCTAGAGATTGATTTCTTATTCTTGGGAAACAAAGTTGTCATGTTTATGCAGTTGTCAGAAACTAATCCCTTCTTGTGAATTCGAGAAAGTTTCTAGTGACCTCTGAGCTAGCTGGCACTCACAATTAAATCTAATATATACGATAGAGACCTAGTCGACCTCAGCCCTACGTCTAAACTATAGTATATGTTATTCCAATGCGCAGAGCCTATTGGGAATATAGAAACTACACTACAGGAGCAGAATCTTTAAAAACTCTCTGGGAATGAGGTCCGTACCAGCTGCTTTCCCAGCTGCATGGGAAGAAATTGCCCCTTCAAATTCCTCTACACGAATTAATTGACCTAGATATTCTTTGTCTTCCTCGCTTATATTTCCTAACATCAATGAGTTCAAGTATCTTATCATATTCTCATCATCCCTTACCAGATACTCGGTGTATAATTTTTGATAAAATCTCTGAAAGGCAGCCCTTATCCCTTCTCGATCCAAGACTATTCCTGACACAGGATCTTTAACTGGGTCTAAGCTGTTTGTTGTCTAGTCGATACCGCCAAGAGATGAGCCTCCCTGTAGTGCCAGGATCCAGGGGAAAATTATGTCTCCAAACATCCCACAGACCATGAGAGGATCCTGAATCCAACAAAGACCGTAGAACCTCAGGTTTACGGCCTTTATAACGTGTAACACCCACGCCTGCCAATTCAATGTTCAAATTGATATCAAAGTCACCACACATGATGAGTGGGAGTGCCCACAGATTAAGGGGTCGATTAGGATGGCGGACGGAAATGGGTACTGTCCGCCATGGTCGGGGAAATTTTACTCCTGGCTGCGCCGCGGAGAGTCCCCGGTTGGGATTAGGATAATCATGTCACGAAACTCCGACCGCGGCGGACGGATCATAACCAACACCGTCCGCGGTGGACGGAACACATCCAACTCCGTCCGCGGCGGACGGAGTCCAATGAACAACCACTGCCGCGGACGGAAATGACAGCGGAAAATAACACATGTACCGCCATACCTGTGATTACTCCGTGGCCGCAATTAGGATAAATCCGCCCGTACCACGGAACGCAAAGCCATCCACGTCCGCGGCGGAAAGAATGCAACGATAAACACTGCATCACTGCGGAAGGCCAACACGCACAACATCCCTAGCGGCAAACAAATGTTAGAAAGTGTACCGCAAGTCCAAAGCAAACATACGAACATTGACAACGCCCCCCCCATACACCAACACCAAGCACAAGCCACCATGACACGTCCCAAGTATCCAATAATGCACACTAGTCAACACGCCCACCTACCACCTGACTGCCAACAACCATTGAGACACGACTATAAAATGACACCCACACACTACCACAATCCTTTGCATCACAGCATTGCTGCTAGCAAGAGGCCCAAATCGAGATACTGCTAACTCACATAGAAGACACACAACCACCACCCTACCACACCCCCCACACAAACACCCACCACACAATTCCTACACATCACACACCACACACCTGCACCCCCCAACTCACTCAACTCACACACTGAGCACCACACTCCATGGCACCCAAAAAAAAACCTAAATTCACGGAGACCGAGTTGAGGGTAATGGTAGATGAAATAATCCGTGTTGAGCCCCACATCTTCGGGGCCCAAGTCCAGCAGACGTCCGTGGCGCAAAAGAACCACATGTGGGACAGGATCGTCACTCGGGTGAATGCGTCGGGGACTGTGCCGAGGACGAAGCATGAAATTCAGAGGCGGTGGCATGACCTGAAGACCAGGGTGAAGGGCATCCGAGCTAAAAACTATGCAAGAGCTAATCATACTGGCGGTGGAACACCCCCGGAGCCCATACCCTACACCGATTGGGAGGAGAAGGTGCTGGTGATACTACACCCAGAGAGCCTAGACGGACTTGACGAAGGAGAAGAGGCTGGTAAGTACAAACCAAGCACCACGATCAGCACGACATGGTCAGGCTCACACAACTGAGAAGAAACATCACCTACGCCCCAACCCATGCACGTTGGACACCAACTCACAAACATGTACATGGCTCCCAACAGGCCCCCATGTTCACGGGGAGGGTGGTGGTGGTGGAGGGTGGGGAGTGTGAGAGGCCCAAACTACAACTCCCAACAGGCCCCCATGTCCACGGGGAGGGTGGTGGTGGTGGAGGGTGGGGTGTGTGAGAGGCCCAAACTACAACTCCCAACAGGCCCCCATGTCCACGGGGAGGGTGGTGGTGGTGGAGGGTGGGGTGTGTGAGAGGCCCAAACTACAACTCCCAACAGGCCCCCATGTTCACGGGGAGGGTGGTGGTGGTGGAGGGTGGGGTGTGTGAGAGGCCCAAACTACAACTCTTAACAGGCCCCCATGTTCACGGGGAGGGTGGTGGTGGTGGAGGGTGGGGTGTGTGCGACAGGAAACAGAAATGTCTACTAATCAATATGACCATGTAATGTCCACATTACTGACCAGCTCTATCTTGTCCCTCAGGTGATCGTGAACTGACTGGGGAAACCAGTACCCGGCCACCAGCCTCGCCTCCCACACATACAGGACTCTCTGGTGACGAGGACACTGGCAGCTCCGGTGCGGAGGATGGAGCGGGACCAAGCACACAGCCAGGGCCATCTTGCTCACAGGGACTCCCGGGACCGACCACCGTCGCATGTGTGACTCCAGCGACACCTGTCTCTGTGATCTGCACAGTCCCCACCACCACCAGTAACACCAGTACCACCAGTACCACCAGTACCACCAGTACCACCAGTACCACCAGTACCACGACTCCTGCCTGTGCCACCCAGCCTAACCCAGCGCACGACGCTGGTCCATCGGCCTCACACACAAGCAGGGTGAGTGGGCCACAAAGACAGGCAACGGGACATCAGCCAATCAGGCGACCCACACACCGCTGTACAGAGGAAGGACAGCTACCCCATCCAGTGGCAGAGTCCCTACAAGCCCTTGCCAGGTGCCAGGCGTCATACGACCGGTCCCAGGCAAACGCTGATCGTGCACACCAGGACTCAGTGGACAACACCAACATGTTGCGCGAAATCTCTGGGTTCCTTGGCCAGATGGTGCACATCATGGGCCAGCAGGCAACGATGTGGAGGGAACGGGTTGGCCGGAACAACCCCCCCCTCCACCAATTGTCGTAGTGCCACCGCCACCGTCACCTCCACCTCCACCGCCACCGTCACCTCCGCCTCCACCGCCACCGTCACCTCCGCCTCCACCGCCGCCACCACCACCTGTGCCCCTGGCGACGGATGTGGCCCATCAACAACCTGCCCCCCCCGCTGCCTCTGTTCCACCTCAGAGACGGAGGGGCCGGCCGAGGCAGGAAGTGGCTGAGAGCAGTGTTGGAGCGCCATCCACACGCTCCAAGAGGGGACGCCAATGACAATGTCACTGCCTGTGCCAGACATTCACCCTGCTAAGTATCCTGTCCCACATAGACAATCATTCCCACTGGTCTGCTGGACTACCCTGACACCCCCCCAATGTGGTGTCAGCACGGACATTTCATCTGCCATTACCTTCAACTCCAACTCCCTCCACCCCACTTACTTGTAAATATTCACCAGCACAAAAGCACAACCTGTAAATAAATTTCACTTACACACACAATGATGTTTTGCCTCCATGTTTATTCACATGATTGCCTTCAGAAACAGACGTAAACAGGTTCAGGGATCATAGTCGTACATGATCATGGCGCTGCGGGAGTGACCTAGGGAAAATCAGAGACAGCAAACACACGTCAGGAAACAGATTGACACACATCACAACACAATGCACAGCAACATTACACAAACTACAATCATCACAAAAGCATGGGATGAGAGCACACACATCATGGAGACTTGTATGTCCAAAGAAATGAAGACACACATATGCAACCATCACAAACAACACACAGCTGATGCACCCCACATCCACACAACACCAGCAAACATACATGAGGCATTGTCAAGCGCCACTAGAGGTAGTTACTCACATTCAAGGGAAGTAGCGATCTATGAGCTGGCGCCTCTGGTCCACACCTTCCTCCTCACCACTATCCTCTTCAGTCGACATGGGTGGGATGGGAGGCCGAGGAACTTCTTCGTCTTCAGGGTCCAAGAGCAGTTCAATGTCATTGCGTACTGCCAGGTTGTGGAGCATGCAGCAGGCAATCACGATCCTGCATACTTTTCCTGGTGAGTAAGGCAGGGCCCCTCCGGTCTTATCGAGGCACCTAAACCTAGACTTTAGCAGTCCAAAGGTACGTTCGATGACTCTCCGTGTCCTTCCATGTGCATCATTGTACCGCATATCACCCGCTGTTGTAGGATTAGGTAGGGGACTGAGGAGTCAGGGCCGGTTTGGGTACGCCGAGTCGCCTATGTAGGGGGATGACAGACACAAACATCACAACAAGATATGGTGGGTACCCCATGCCACACAGAGATCACAAGAGTCCCCAATGCACACTCACCAACAAGCCACGCTTGACCGGGTCGCAGATTTGCCATAAGTCGTGGGACAATGCTGCTCCGCATGATGTGGGCGTCATGTGCGGAGCCAGGAAATCTTGCACACACATGGGAGATGATGTTGTTTGCCAGGCACACCACCTGCACGTTCAGCGAATGGAAGTGTTTGCGATTCCTAAAAACTTGCTCACGTGCCCGTGGTGGAATGATAGCGATATGTGTGCCATCAATTGAACCCACAACGTGAGGTATGTGGCCCAGTGCATAGAAGTCAGCTTTGACTGCTGCCAACTCTTCCGGCCGTGGGAAATGTATGTAGTCATTCTTGTACAGCATCATAGCTGTTAAGACATCCAGAAGAACCGTGCTGAACATGGCCTGTGACATCCCCCCGGCATGTCCAACTGTGTACTGAAAGGTGCCAGTAGCAAAGAAATGTAGTACCGCCATGACCTTTGCAGTGGGTGTAATCGAACCAGGATACGTCCTACGTGGCTGCAGATGAGGAGACAATTGAGCAACAAGCTCCAGCAACCGACGTCGATCCAGCTGGAATTTTCTAATCACCTCCTCGTCAACCATATCCTCCAGCACAGTGTATGGCCGATGCACATTTGGAGCCCTCCTGTGTGGGAGAGAGATGTAACTTAGGTCAACTTACAAACGACGCATACGTGTACAACTCCATCACATGTGAACCTTACTGACAAAACGTCAGTCTTCACCCTAATGTTTAGTAGCCACATCACAGACACACATGCAACTGCATGCACACAAACGATAATGATACACACGCCATGTCATCAAGCACCAATGCCAACACCAATAATGTTGTGCATACGGTAATTACATGCATGGTGACACAACGTCCAAAACACATACACGGAATGCATGTGTACCACCACCACTGTAGTCACCTCGCCAGAACCACACACTGACAACAGATGCATAATTTGGCCATACAGCCGTGATGTACTGTGTAGTTGTGAAGATGTAATAACGTCTGTAGGGTCACACCCGACGTCAACACGTCCAAATGCACATCTGTTGCCCATTGTGTGCCGACCGATGGGCATAGTATGGACACACATGCTATATTGTATGACATATGACCTTTTCCTATCACGCTCACAACCCTCATGACGCAACTGCACACAACACATCACGGTGCAGCGTCTGACAAGATAACATAATTGGCGCCGCCATGGCGGTGCACAACTTCCGCTACTTTCCAAAGGCCATACGCGGCCAGCGTCCCTCTTCCCATTGGCTGCATGTGCTCGGACCACCACGGGCACACATCGGCAACCGCACGTGCAAGTGTCAGGCACGGATGCTTCAGTTGCAACAATGTTCTATCACTGGCGCCACCATGGCGGTGCAAGTACTCAGCGGGGGAGGTGCAGGCCTATACACCCTTTAGATGTACTCAATGGACATGCCAGTTCATGTCCCCTCTTACAGTCACATTGCATCATCCACCGTACACCGGCCGGAGCGGCCCGGCCTAGGACGGCCGTGGCCGGCCATGTACACAACCGCCGTGCCCGGCCATGTACACAACCGCCGTGCCCGGCCCGGCCTAGGATGGCCGTGGCCGGCCATGTACACAACCGCCGTGCCCGGCCATGTACACAACCGCCATGCCCGGCCCGGCCTAGGACGGCTGTGGCCGGCCATGTCCACAACCGCCGTGGCCGGCCATGTCCACAACCGCCGTGCCCGGCCATGTACACAACCGTACATGGCCGGGCTTGGCGGTTGTGGACATGGCCGGGCACGGCCGTCCTAGGCCGGGCCGGGCACGGCGGTTGTGTACATGGCCGGGCATGGCGGTTGTGTACATGGCCGGGCACGGCGGTTGTGTACATGGCCGGCCACGGCGGTTGTGGACATGGCCGGGCACGGCGGTTGTGTACATGGCCGGGCACGGCGGTTGTGTACATGGCCGGCCACGGCGGTTGTGGACATGGCCGGGCACGGCGGTTGTGTACATGGCCGGCAACGGCCGTCCTAGGCCGGGCCGCTCCGGCCGGTGTACGGTGGATGATGCAATGTGACTGTAAGAGGGGACATGAACTGGCATGTCCATTGAGTACATCTAAAGGGTGTATAGGCCTGCACCTCCCCCGCTGAGTACGTTCACCGCCATGGTGGCGCCAGTGATAGAACATTGTTGCAACTGAAGCATCCGTGCCTGAAGCTTGCACGTGCGGTTGCCGATGTGTGCCCGTGACGGTCCGAGCACATGCAGCCAATGGGAAGAGGGACGCTGTCCGCATATGGCCAATCGCAAGTAGCGGAAGCAGTGCACCGCAACAACAGGGCCAGTCATTGGCCCATTTCACGAACACGCTTCCAGGGCTGACCAATTGCTGGCGACGTATGCCACTGACACGTGCTGAGGGGCCTATATATGTGTGTTGGCCAAAATGACACTTCCTACCCTGGGGACCAGTGCTGCCTGTTCACCTCGACCTGCTGCTGCTGCTGAGCTGACCACCGACTGCTGCCTGTGACCATCACCTCGACCTGCTGCTGCTGCTGAACTGACCACCGACTGCTGCCTGTGACCATCACCTCGACCTGCTGCTGCTGCTGAGCTGACCACCGACTGCTGCCTGTGACCATCACCTCGACCTGCTGCTGCTGCTGAGCTGACCACCGACTGCTGCTCTAGTGCCATACTCCGTGATCTTGCCATGTCGAGAGGCAAAGAGATCCGGTCTCGACCCTTCACCGCCGCGGAGCTTGATGTCCTCGTGGACGGTGTACTCCGCAACTATGGACCCCTCTACGGCGCACCAGGACGGGTGGTAAGTGCAGTGTGGGACATGTTGGTGTGCATGAGGGGGCCAAATAATCAGGCCTATTTCTATCTTAGCTGTGTAGTGTGGGCTAGACATATGTTCCTGATTGTGCATGGCTGCTGACAGTTACGTCTTGCCCCTATGTGTGTGACAGGCCAACTGTCCACTGACTTAAACCCTTTTGTCTCCCATCATGGTAGGTCAAGCTGCACCTTCGCAAGGACCTGTGGAGGAGCATAGCACGGGAAGTACGGGCATTGGGGGTGTGCAACAGACGACATACACACTGCCACAAACGCTGGGACGACATTTCCAGGCTGAGCAAGAATGTAGCGGAAGTAACACTGGGCATGATTCCAAGGACGCCCCGTCTGGCCCGACGCTCCATGACCCCTCTCATGCACCGTATCATTGCAGTGACGCATCCTGAACTGGCCGAACGTCTGAGTGCCGATCAACAGCAAACTAGCGGTGAGCATACTGTCTGTGTAGGAAACCTGTGAGTGCTATGCATGTATTGGTGCACAGACACAGTATTGAGTTCCGTGTTGCGTATGTATCTCTGTGATGCCATTTTGGTCCCATTGGGTGGTTGTCATTTGACATCCAGCTCCGCCATGTTGACACGCCACTTGCTTAGTAGTTGAGTGTTGAAGCACATCCCCTAGTGGTCCATGGCCCCATGGCAGGAAATGTGAGGATGACTGGTAGAGGTGGGCCGTGTGCAGGATGGGGGCTACTAAATCTTTGTCAGCTATGGAATTTGGCAATCCTGGTCCTTCTGTACGTCAGTGTGCCCATGACTCACACATCTTTTATGTGCATTTCAGCTATGACAGAGGACACTCAGCCACAGACGGTGGAGATTAGTCGAGGAAATGAGTCCGGCTCAGACTTTGCACACACGCAGACTGACACAGAGGAGGCCAGCGCCGGAGAGGGGGACAGGACCGTCCCTGAGGACTCGCATGTGGAGACACCATCGTCCTCCTCGTCGGACACTCTTGGTGAGCCTGCACTGTTGTCACAGACTGGGAGTGGGCAATCATCACCTTCTGTCGGAAGACAGCACACAGGGCCCACACTTCCGCCAACTGCACCATGTACTGTTCGTGGCCAGAGGAGTAGGGGGAGCAGAGTGGCGTTCGGTGCAGGCACCGCTGCCCCTGCCACGGTGAGCCAAAATGCACTGTGTGCTGAGGCCGTTGATCTGCTGCGACAGCTGTGTGTGGGGCAGACCAATATGACAAATGCTTTCCAGGACCATGATAGGAAGTTGGGGCAGGTGGTGGCATTCATGGAAGGGATGCATGGCGATCTTGCAGGTCTACACACGACAGTGCAATCATTGGCAAGCAGTGTGTCGTCTGCAATAGTACAGTCGCATCAACAGGGTGCTACTTCTGTTTCCCCATCTACACCACTGGATGTCTCAGGGGGTAGTGATTATTCAGAGCAGGACTCAAATACAGGTTATTGCACTAGAAGCAGCATCAGACAGCACGTCAGGGCACGCAGGGCACAGACCCCATCCCCTAGATCAGCTAAATCTGTTCACGTAGACAACGTCAGATACACTGGAGTACACACACAGGATCCACAAGTGTTGTTGGGGGACATGCCTTCAGGAGCTACACAGGCATTCAACACAAAAGGTACTCCCAAGGCAAGGGATACTCACATGTCCATGGACTGTACCTTGGACAAGGCCAGTCAGAAGACAAAGGCACCTCCTAAGAGCAGGGAGACTCCCAAGGGCAGGCCCACAGCAGAGGAAAGGGACCCTCCCAAGGACAGTGAAAAGACAAAGGCACCTCCTAAGAGCAGGGAGACTCCCAAGGGCAGGCCCACAGCAGAGGAAAGGGACCCTCCCAAGGACAGTGAAAAGACAAAGGCACCTCCTAAGAGCCGGGAGACTCCCAAGGGCAGGCCCACAGCAGAGGAAAGGGACCCTTCCAAGGACAGTGAAAAGACAAAGGCACCTCCTAAGAGCAGGGAGACTCCCAAGGGCAGGCCCACAGCAGAGGAAAGGGACCCTCCCAAGGACAGTGAAAAGACAAAGGCACCTCCTAAGAGCAGGGAGACTTCCAAGGGCAGGCCCACAGCAGAGGAAAGGGACCCTCCCAAGGACAGTGAAAAGACAAAGGCACCTCCTAAGAGCAGGGAGACTCCCAAGGGCAGGCCCACAGCAGAGGAAAGGGACCCTCCCAAGGACAGTGAAAAGACAAAGGCACCTCCTAAGAGCAGGGAGATTCCCAAGGGCAGGCCCACAGCAGAGCAAGGTCCATCTCCCAAGGGCAGGGACACACACACAGAGCAGGTGTCTACTGGAGACAGGTGCACCACAGACGACAAGTCTGCTGGCAGGAACAGGGCGGCGACCAGGGCACAGGCTACATCCAGAGACAACACTCCACCTAAGGATAAGGCACATCCTACGGACAAGGCATCTAGCATGGACAATGGCGCAATCAAGGACAGGCATACTTCACCCCTGGCTGCACTGAGGCTGATGTTCTCTACTGAACGCCAAACAGATGTCTCCGCGGCGCAGTCCCCCCATACCTCCACTCCCATCCAGGCCAGTCAGAAGCAGAGGAGGGTGTCCCCTGTTGTTGCATCCCCCATTACACATGATTCAGAGTCCAGGCGGCAGGCACACAGAAAACGACAAGCAGGCTCCAGCACGTCCCCAGAAACCCGATCCCCGGCTGCAGATGCTCTACCTATGGTGGGTGGTGATTCTTTAGAGTCCCCACCACTTGGCAGTCCTGTCCTGTCCAGGGTGCACTCACACATCCCTAAGAAACGCAGACACACACCATTGACACCTGCCAACCCCGATGTGGCTCAAGGTCAGCTATCCCCAGCTCCCAGGCCCACCCTGCCTCCTGGCCCATACAGCCCTGTGGCTCATCATTTCAGTTGTCCCAGTGGCGCTGGTGCAGTTGACTCTCATGTATCAGATGGTGGCACTGTGTCTGTTGTTGGCTGTCATGCATCATGTAGTGGCACAGTCTCTGTTGTGCCCTCTCCTGTTGCAGGTCCTGGCAGTCTATCTGGGTCTATGGCTCACGTGTCAGTTAGAAGATCTGTGGCTGTGTTGCACACTCCTGTTTCTGGTGCTGGCAGTCTGTCTGGGTCAGTGGGTCACGTGTCAGTGACTACATCTGTGGCTGTGTCTCACATTCCTGTTGCTGGTGCTGGCAGTGTGTCTGGGTGTGTGGCCCATGTGTGTGTCACTCGGGCTGTGGCTGTGTCTCACACTCCTGTTGCTGGTGCTGCCAGTGTGTCTGGGTCCGTGGCCCATGTGTGTGTCACTCGGGCTGTGGCTGTGTCTCACACTCCTGTTGCTGGTGCTGCCAGTGTGTCTGGGTCCGTGGCCCATGTGTGTGTCACTCGGGCTGTGGCTGTGTCTCACACTCCTGTTGCTGGTGCTGCCAGTGTGTCCGAGGCAGGTAGTTCACGCAGCCCCCCTGATTCTGTGATGTGAGGTGCTGAACACTTCACTCAAATGTTATTTCACATGGTGTGTCCATTGAGAACTGCGTGGCACTCTTGTGGTCCCTGTGACGGGTTGGTAGGGACACGTACTTGTGCTGCCTCTGATGTACCTGCTCTGTACTCCACAATGCCCTGTTGCTGTTCTGATACTGCCTTCTGCCCTCTCATGTGCTGCATCTGATCAACCTGTTCAGTGCAATGGACTGTTGATGCACTTAGCCCCTCTCATGTGCTGCCTCGGATGGACCTGTTCAGTGCAATGGAGTGTTGATGCACTTAGCCCCTCTCATGTGCTGCCTCGGATGGACCTGTTCAGTGCAATGGACTGTTGATGCACTTAGCCCCTCTCATGTGCTGCCTCGGATGGACCTGTTCAGTGCAATGGAGTGTTGATGCACTTAGCCCCTATCATGTTCTGCCTCTGATCAACCTGTTCAGTGCAATGGACTGTTGATGCACTTAGCCCCTCTCATGTGCTGCCTCGGATGGACCTGTTCAGTGCAATGGACTGTTGATGCACTTAGCCCCTCTCATGTGCTGCCTCTGATCAACCTGTTCAGTGCAATGGACTGTTGATGCACTTAGCCCCTCTCGTTTACTGCCTATGATGTAGCTGCTCTGTTGGGCACAATGCCCTGTTGCTGTTCTGATACTGCATTCTGCCCTCTCGTTTACTGCCTATGATGTAGCTGCTCTGTTGGGCACAATGCCCTGTTGCTGTTCTGATACTGCATTCTGCCCTCTCGTTTACTGCCTATGATGTAGCTGCTCTGTACTCCACAATGCCCTGTTGCTGTTCTGATACTGCATTCTGCCCTCTCGTTTACTGCCTATGATGTAGCTGCTCTGTTGGGCACAATGCCCTGTTGCTGTTCTGATACTGCATTCTGCCCTCTCGTTTACTGCCTATGATGTAGCTGCTCTGTTGGGCACAATGCCCTGTTGCTGTTCTGATACTGCATTCTGCCCTCCCGTTTACTGCCTATGATGTAGCTGCTCTGTACTCCACAATGCCCTGTTGCTGTTCTGATACTGCATTCTGCCCTCTCGTTTGCTGCCTATGATGTAGCTGCTCTGTTGGGCACAATGCCCTGTTGCTGTTCTGATACTGCATTCTGCCCTCTCGTTTACTGCCTATGATGTAGCTGCTCTGTTGGGCACAATGCCCTGTTGCTGTTCTGATACTGCATTCTGCCCTCTCGTTTACTGCCAATGATGTAGCTGCTCTGGTGCCCACTTTGCCCATGCTCACGCATACACTGTGATTATACCCCTATAATGTACAATAAAGGTAGTCTATCAAGTCTCATGGTCTGTCGTTGTCATTCCTGCTTGCGTACTACAAATGTGTATTCATATTTGCTTCTCATCAGTGGTTTCGGTAACATGACACTCCCCCTCCCTACGTCACAACCCTTGCTGGTATTCCCCTCCAGACAGCCAATGGTTTGTGCCTTACCTGCGTCGTCGTCGATAGTGGGCCATGACTAGGACGTGGTGGATCGCAAAGAGCATCGGGAAAGCGTGTAGCGCTGGGTCCATGGTGGTGGTCAGCTTGCGGTGGGTATCTCTGCTATGTCACCTATGTTCGCTGTGGGGATTCCGCCGTGTTCAGACAGGTTGTTTTTCCGCTGCGTTTTATGTGTATTTTCCGCCATCTTGATTTGGGGGACGGTCTTAGACGACAGTACGTACGGCGGAGCCTCCGGATGTGTTCCGTTCGCCGCGTGGTCGTGGGTCGTTCGACGGCGGTGCGTGCTTTCCCGTCCCGGACGGAAATTTGACACGTTTTCCTATCCTGATATGGCGGACGGAGTATCCGCGGCAGGCGGACACGGAAAAGGGTTTTTCCGCCTACTCCAGGGCCGCGGTGGCTCTTCCGTCCGCCATCCTAATGAGCCCCATAGTTTGGAGTTTAATCTTTCAAATACCACTGGATCATCTAAAACTGACCCATACACAGTACAAAGTGTAAAACCCCCATTAGGGAGCTGACATTCAGCAATGACCCATGGCCCGTATTTGTCTCCTCATACCTTAGGGAACAGCACCACTCTTTTATGCGCCAAAATTGGCACCCCTCGTGTTTGTGTTGCTTTTGTTGTACTACCTATTACTTGATGCCCCGGAGTCTTTAACAGTGTTTTCCTAGACTCATCAATATGTGTCTCTTGCATACATATAATGTCTGCCTTGCGATAACGCATGCCAACAGCAGCCCTACGTCTTTTCATAGGGTCATTTAACCTACAGATATTAATAGTTGCAGTCCTTAAATTAATCATTTGGAGGTACAAAATAAAGGCCCATTGTCCTATCTACCACCCTTGATCCCGCCCTCAAACCACCACTTGTATTTAGTTGTCCCACTCCACTTGGATGTGCTCCCCTACCCCTACCCCCTCAGGCCCCTCCAACCCACCCTGCTACTCCCACACCCCATACAGCTCCCCAAAAACCAAGAAAAAAGGTCATATCTGACTATATGCCACCCACTCCATCCGCTCCTAGGTGCGCCCAAGCTCTAACCCTCACATCTATAAGCCTTAAGAAAGGAAAAAGAAACAGAAACATCAAAAAGACAAAAACTCCAGTTATCAGAAAACATACTTAGATAACCAAGAAGGAAAGGAAACGAAACAAATGATACCCCTTCTCAGCGTCCATAGACTACAGCTGCTAACCCCGCCAAGAGTTCAGTGATGTGAAAAGTTTTTTTCATTCTCGTCCTGGCTGCGGGGAGCCTCCCTTAATCTCCTTCAGATGCTCCTGCGCTTTAATTTGAGACGTGAAGATCCGCACCTTCCCCTTAGTTATAACTGTAAGTTGAGCCGGATTTAATAAGTATGCTTAGCTACCCACACCCTGAAAAGGTGAGATCAACTGCCTTGTGGGCTCCAAAGCCTACACAGGGGTGACTTCTTATTATTTGAAATGGAGGTTTTGTCCTGTAAAAAGGGTTTATTTTTCAGATTAGGTTACAGTTTGAAACCTCCAGCAGCACGACTACAGGGGTAGGCCTGGGTTTACATTTGTCTTGTCATACTAGTGATAGCATAGTATTGGTGTAGTTCAGAGGTGACATTTAACAAAACAAATGCTTTATCTGTATCAACAAGCGTCTTTAATATGTTTTACGGCACAACTAATAGCCTTCTGCTGATCACATATCTTATTAAAGTAGGAAAGATACAATACTATATGCATTTGAATTCCAATGTCATCATGTTTCTGATAGATCACAACCTATGTTCATAGCTAATGCCTTTAAATGAAACAGTACCACGCTGTTACTATGCTGTTTTCTGTTATAAGCTATCCCTAAATGTGTCACTCTCCCATTCCCCTGATGCAAGGACTTCCTAGTTACACTCTTCGTTTTACACCTCTCTCTGTTTACCTTTCCCCTGTTATTCGTAAATTAAACTGTTCATTGACAGATATTGATAAGTAGTGTCTTTGATTGTCCTTCTTTTTTGTATGTTGGCGGATAATCTTTGATGCTCAGGCACATTTACTAATCTTTCACGCAACACAGGGCAGTAAGCAGAGTTACTGTGCTGTGTTGTGTAAAGGTAGGGAGCAGAAATGATCTGTGTTTACAAAGATATAGAGAATTTCTGCTTTCTCCTTGCGCTGATGCAGTGTGTCAGCCTAGCACCAATGCAAGCACTCTTGCACAATAGTGCAAGGGTACCTGTGTTGCAAGCTGGATTGTTTTTTGTTGTTGCAGGAAATGGCACCTTCCTGCACAAAAACAATCTTTAGAGGCATTTCTCTTTTTTTATGTGTGCTGCAGAATGCGCACAGGTGGAAAGCGGAAATAACGGGGAGAATTAAAGATAATTTCCCTCATTACGCCTCATTTGGGAAGGATCAGCATTTTGACACATTCCTAGGTTTACAAAACTTTGTACATCTGGGAATGCGCCAAAATCCATGTGTGGATCCATGGGAATGCCCATGCTCCACCTCTGGAACGCCTCCGTAGTTTAAATGTAATACAGCACAAGCAGTGTCACTGCATTTCATTTTGTGAAAAGACATTCAAGGCCACACATATCAGGCCTTGTGTGTAAATATTACTGAAGCCTTTGCGTTGTCCCTGTGTTGCATTGCATGATATAAGGACAATGCAAAGGCGTCGTAAATATGGGCCTCTACTAGCGTCAGGCTATGACTGGGAATACACCTACTGCAGTGACAGTCCCTGGGATGAGAATTATGGTCTGAGATGTATGTAACTTGATCTCTCTTGAAACTTTTCAACTCATTTAACATAACTGTAGTTTTTAGAATGCTACCAAACTGGGATCGGGATGTTTCAGTGATCAGTAAACATGTCTAAAAGCTGTGCCCCTTTTACCCCACCCCTCCATAGTACATATCTCATCTTCTATCTCTTTCCATGTCATAATACATTTACCTGATTGCGTGAAACAGCCACTACAACGTGGCCGTTTCCACGGAAACATTAACCACGCATGCATTACAATGCATGCGTGGTTACCACGAAAGCCTTTACCACGCATACCATTACTACGAGGTACGTAGTAAAGGCATGTGCGGTAAAGGGTAACAAAAAAAAAGGGGGGCTTGGGGGGGTCTCCCCCCAAAAAAAGAAACTCACCTCAAAAAACGTCGAGTTGTGCAGGAAAACGGCGTCCTTTAAGAGGAAACGGAAAGAAACTTCCGTTTCCTCTTAACGACGTACGACGTCACCACGAAGTATTAGAGGAAAAGTCTATGCGAAGAAAAAGCATTCCGTTGTAACGCATGCGTGGTAAAGGCATGCGTTGCAACGGAATTCATTGTAAGATCACATATTCCCTGATTGCCAATACGAATAACTGGCAACGCAAGTCCTTATTCACAAAGCTTGTTCTGTGAATAGTGTCCTATTCCTGTGTGAAGGACTCTGGTGTGAATGCCTGAGTGCGCACACCTGATTTACAAATCATTTAGAGGAAAACCATGAGTAAGCCCATCTTTCTCCTAGAAATGCATGGGCATGTCTCACAAAAGCAGGCAGTGGGGCGCACTTGTTCACAGAAATATAGATAATTTTGTTCTGGTTTTATTCTTTTTATTATGGTAGATGTCGTTTTATTTATTTTTTCTAAAAAATCCTGGCTCAGAATCCTGAGAACTGCCTTGATTGGTCTAGCTAGAACTTATATAAGCGACCTCTATTTCCCATTATCTTAAATTACTGCTAGAAAAAAATTCCCTTGTTGCTCTTTCAAGATGTAAGAATGCAAAAGCAACATCCCAGACAAATATAACTGAGTTTACGAAAGTCATTTTTCAATTTCTTTCATTATTGAAGAGCACAATGATGCAAATTTGTATAATCTTTTCCATTCGAAGTTATCGATGCCATGTGTCATTATAGCATGATTGGATGCATTTGTGTGCTTCACAGAACTTCATTCGAGTCAATAATAGTCGCCAAGGTTAGCACTAATGGACACGAGCTGTGACAGAGAGAGAGAGAGAGAGAGAGAGAGAGAGAGAGAGAGAGAGAGAGATTTTGTGTTTGTGTTTTAATTCAGAGTTTCTTGGGTAGTCTTTCAACAAAATAGGTCCTTTAAGTTGATCAAACATGCTACCTTTTTTATGCTCTCTGTATTTGCAAGGCTCACTTACATGCATTTTCTCACTTTAAGGAAGATCCCACAACGATACAGCCCTGGGGACTCCTTACAGGGTGACATTATTTTGGGAGGTAAGTGCACAACTGGTAAACGCTGACACTGCTGAATGTTCTATTTACGGGACTCCCTTTCCTGCGTTGTGCACCTCCAAATAGGAAAACGGCAGTAATACTACACACTTTCCTCACTTCTAGGTTTTATCTGGCAAACATTGTACTTGGGAAAAAGTAGGATATTATCATTCTGGTTGTATTTCAGATTTGGTCACAGACTCCAGTTTGCGCCTGAATTAGGATTGTAGTGGGAAATGGAATGAGGCCCTAGTAATGTGTCTTTTGTATTATAAACTGGCAGTTGACTTTAAATGTGATCTTGAGAACTGCATGTGTCAGCTTTACAAATTAAAAAAAAATGACATTTTGTATTTTAGAACTCATAAGACCAGAATTAACTGGTCACTATTTGTGATAAGCAGCCTTAAATAACTAATCGCTCCTGTCTTGTCTCCTCTCTCCCTGCAAGTATTACAGTCGTACATGCTTCTCTAATACTTTTCTCATTCCCTCTCTTCGTATCTTGTCCTACATTCCTCTCCACTTTCTTTCGTTTTCTTCATATGAAATGAAATGAAATGAAAAATTATATTTATATAGCGCTCAAACTACCCGGAGGCCTCGCAGCTCTTTAGGCTGATTACTGTGGCGAGCTACTGGGAGGATTTTGCATACAGATGAGTTTTCAACGCTTTCCTGAATGCCATCCGGTTGGCGTTCTCTCTGAGAGCCAAGAGAAGAGAGTTCCAAAGCCTCACAGCCGTGTGAGAGAAGGAACGACCGCCCCACCGGGCTTTATTGATTTTGATTGTGGTCGCTAGGTGCAGTGACCCAGAACGAAGGGCTCTAGGGGGGGGGCGTAGGGCACAACTAAGGGGAACAGGATGGCAGGGCCTGTTCGGTGGAAGGATTTGTGCACAATGCACATGGCCTTAAACTGTGCTCTCGCAGCCATTAGAAGCCAATGAAGATCTTTTAGGGCTTTCTTGGCTGACTGCCAACGGGGGATGTTGAACAGTAATCGGGCGGCACAGTTTTGCGTGACTTGGAGCCTGTGGGTCACTGCTGCCGGGGATCCTAGATTTAAAGCATTTCCATAATCCAGGCGGGAGAGTATCAGGCCCTGAACCATGACTCTCCTCGCCTGGAAAGGAAGCAGAGGGAGCACTTTGCGGAGCATTTTCATTAGCCCTACACACGTGGAGGCTGTTTTGGTGGCTTGGACCGAAAAGTCTAGCGCTTTTTCAAGCCAAATACCAAGGCTCTTTATCTGATGTTTAGGGGGGGGAGGAACGCCGAGGCATGTGGGCCAGATGGAGGCTAGGGGAGTCAGGGGAGGGTTACCCAGTAGCATAATCTCCGTCTTCTCTCAGTTGAGTTTGAGACAGGAGAGTTGCATCCACTTAGCAACAGCCTCCAGACAGGGACCCAGGGTGTTGGACGATCCCTCCGTGTGGTCAAGAGAGACCACCAATTGGGTATCGTCCGCGTAGGTGACAATACGCACACTGAAGGGATGGATTATCTCTGCTAGAGGTTGCATATAGACATTGAAAAGTGTGGGGCTCAGGGAGGAGCCCTGAGGAACCCCACAGCTAAGAGGATGCTTGGGGGAGACTACCTCGTCCTCGAACACCTGGAAGAATCGCTCATCCAGTAAGGAAGACAGCCATTCCAGTGCCGCGCCCGACACGCCCATGCCCCTTAGACGATGTAATAAAGTGGCATGGTTAACTGTGTCGAACGCGGCACTGAGATCGAGTAATATAATGGCTGCTCTTCCTCCCCGGTCCAGCACAGCTCTAGTTTCTTCCGTCACTGCTAGAAGGGCAGTTTCGGTTCCGTGCTGAGGGCGGAACCCTGTCTGGGAGGCACATAGCAGACCATTAGATTCCAAATAATCTACTAATATGATGTTAACGTGCCTCTCAAGCAGTTTGCTCATCCAAGGAAGTAAAGAGATTGGGCGGATGTTGGCCAGGTTGTTCTGGTCCAAAGTAGGCTTTTTTAGTAGGGCCCTGACCATCGCACATTTCCAAGGGGCTGGGACGGAATTGGCGATGATAGAGGCGTTAAGAACATCCAGGATGACCGGGCGGATGGCATCCATGACCTTGATAAGAATCTGCGGAGGTGCAGGGTCATTGGGAGATCCCGAGGTGACTTTGGCAATCCTTTTGTCTAATGTGGTGGAGTCTAAAAGAGGGAATTTGTCCAGCGAACAGGGGGCAGAAAGGTCAGGCTCAGTTGTGATGGTGGATTCCATATCATCATTACCACTGGTGAATGAGGAATAAATGGTCTGAATCTTCTGAGAGAAGTAGGTGGACAGGTTATTACAGCGGGATTGTGCGCCAACCGATGACAGATGCTCAGGGGGGGGAGAAATTAAAGATTTGGCTATTTTAAAAATTAATTTTAGGGGAATTTGCAGCTAGGTTGATTTTGGATTCATAGAATTGAGCTTGTGCAGATTTCATCTCATTTTTATAGAGCTTTATTGCTGTTCTGTACTCTGCTTTCTTAGAGAGTGAGTGATCATGTCTCCATGCTCTCTCTAATTTACGGCAGGATTGCTTCATGGTTCTGAGGGCAGGGGAGTACCAGGGGGCGACTTTGGGTCTTTTTATCAAGTGCAAGGATTCCTTCGGAAGGACTTGATCAAGAGTACAAGAAATCCAGTTGTCAAAATTGACAGTGGGTGTGTTAGGATTAGTCACCTTCAAAGGTAGATGTTCGTTGGGAGCCAGTGTCCACTTGGGGAGCGGGAGCGAGACCCATTTCCTTCCCCAGCGTTTATTATGATTTTGTAAGGAGGGACGTGCTTGTGGACCATGCAAAGGGTATTAAAAAATGGTCGGTCCAGGGCAGTGGTATGGGTACCTCGACAATAAAGTTATCTAGATTACTATAGATGTGATCTAGGAGATGTCCCTTAGTGTGCGTCGAGTGGAAACCTTTCTGACGGAAGTCAATAGCCTGGAGGTTCAGACGGAGACCGTTGGCTGCTGAGTCAGATGGATCATCTAAATGTAAATTTAGGTCGCCCAGCAAGGTAAAATTTGCCGAAGTGAGTACTAAATTGGCGGCTATATCCGTTATATTAGTAACAAAGTTACCAAGAGTACCAGGTGGTCGATAAGCTAGAACCCCGGAGAAGGTGGTGGTGGAGGAGAATTCGAGAGTGAAATGTGGGCTCTCGCAGCCTGGTGTTGTGGAGGGGGTGATGCAACATCTATAGAGGTCTCTATAGATGATAGCCAGCCCTCCCCCTCTACCTGTCTGATGATCCAATCGCTTAAGCGTGTAGCCTTGGGGGGTGGCCCATACTGTTGCAGGATCGGTCTCTGACTGAAGCCATGTCTCTGTTAGAAAGAGGGCTTCAGGTTTGAGCTCCTCTATAAGCATGGCCAGTTCGGTATAATGTTTCGAAAGAGACCGACAGTTAAGAAGGAACATTCTCCATTTATGCATGGAGGGGTGTTCCCCTGTAATAGGGGTATACATACCCCAATCACATGTTTTACATCGGGCCATCGTATTTATAGGGAAGACCGAGTGTAAACAGAGTAAGTTGGGGGTAGGTCGTAGAGCGTGCAGGGAGGAAGCGCTGTATGCGAGGCGGTTTCCTACCATGGTGCCGGTACGGTCTGGGAGCTGAGAGCGTCTGGACGCGGACTGGCGCAGACTGGCTTCTCTTTGGCGCCTCTTCGGCGCTTCTATGGCGCTCCCGCTGCGCGTCACCGCTGCGCGAAAGGGCAGGGGACTAAGTAGATTGGGGGAAGGTGGAGACTAGAGCGTCACCCTCCAAAGATGGCCGCCCGGCGTGGAGCAACCAGGAAGTAAGGACGCTTTTCCTCCCTCCACTACAAACAGCATGAATTGCTGCGGTGGACCGGGGAGTCAGCGTGCAATCTGGCAAGAGAACAACAATTTTTTAAAAAACATCAGCAAAGTTAAAAAACGCTTGCAGCAATGTGAGTTAACAACCAAGCGCTGGCGCAACGATGTTAGCAATCAACAATTTGTGCGCGTAGACGCCGAGCCCTTATGTAGTCAGGGGGAAGGGGGAGACTAGAGCGTCACCCTCCAAAGATGGCCGCCCGGCGTGGAGCAATCAGGAAGTAAGGACGCTTTTCCTCCCTCCACTACAAACAGCATGAATTGCTGCGGTGGACCGGGGAGTCAGCGTGCAATGTGGCAAAAGAACAACAATTTTTTAAAAAACCTCAGCAAAGTTAAAAAACGCTTGCAGCAATGTGAGTTAACAACCAAGCGCTGGCGCAACGATGTTAGCAATCAACAATTCGTGCGCGTAGACGCTGAGCCCTTATGTAGTCAGGGGGAAGGGGGAGACTAGAGCGTCACCCTCCAAAGATGGCCGATATGCAGTTGAAGGAGCTAGGTTCCGCATTCTAGATTTGCTCTGGAACCCCCGGTCGATGGTTCTTTGTTGCCTGCTTTGTCAGTGTGGAGGGGAGAGCAAATCATTCATAAATTACACATTACCAATGCCAAAGATGCTAAATGAACCTAGACTCCTAATCCAAAATTTAGCATATTTATTACAAAGCCAAGAAAAGTTGGACATACAAACACCTCATGATGAGAGTGTAAAGATACAATGGCACTAATACAAAACCAAATCTATGAATGAAATTTAGGCTGTGCAATATGAACAGAATCACCAATTCAAGAATCAGGACACAAATTATTATAAAGACTATATCAAAAGATTTCTTCATTGGCGGTTCATGGGTAAAAAGCATTAATCTGTCCCTACACTACTTCTAGCATGACATCCCTATTTAGCATTTCACCCGGCAAGTCCCCTGAAAGATGTCAGCAAGTGAAGACTTCCTAAGAAGCGCACTCACGTTAAATGGGTTGAGTAGCAAAAAGCTACAGAGCTCATTCTAAGATGCTCTCCTCTCTTCAGGTAAGGCAGAAGTGTCCAGACTATGTCCCTAACCCCAATACAAAAGTAGAAAATCACAACCCAAATACATCACAAGACCACCTCGTCCAATCGACCCCTCCTGTTAGGTAACCTTCCATGAGGTAATGGACATCCAGGCACTTGTTCGATGACCTTGGTTCCCAGGCCTTTGCAGACATAAATGGCATCCTCCTACATTATCTGCTCTGCTTGTTCAAAGGGATCCTCTCCTCCCCATGTCTGTCGAACTCCTAGAACAAAGACGTTATTCAAACTAACGAGGGCGGACTCCTACATCTGCATCAGAAACAGGAGTCTACAACCTTTTCTGTAGTGAGAGCTACTTCTGATCAGAGGAAATCATTGTGAGCAACTGAAGGCTAAACAACTCACATTTAATGTCCATAGAGCCAGATACTATGGTTTAAACAAAATACATTGTCTAGGGATACTATGACAGGGCTGCCATGTATGTCAGTGAGATTGTGGTCTTTGGGGACATAGGAACATGTGTGCGTATGAATAGGATATAAATGTATGGGTGACTGAGAGCCTATGTTATATGTACTTGAGACACAGGACGTGCCTTTTTCCATATGTGGCACCATTTCATGTATAACATAAATGTACAACCATTTTTTTAAAATGGGAAACATTTAAAGGGCAGAAAAATGTTTTGCCAATATGTTCATAATATCAAACAATTTAGTGCTTTAAATTTCTCCTATTTTAAAAATGGCTGCATTTTCCAGTTGTAAATATGGCAGAGTGTCAACAGGCCTCTGGGACCAAGAGGCCTCATGTTTGTACATGCAACACTTTAAAATGGTTAAAAATTAAAATGAGGAGTAATCTTGAACAGTAAGTCAACTTTTCATTTTTATATTCTCCCATTTAAAAGCATTTTGAAATATCATATTGTTCTCAGGCTCGTATATTTAGTTGACAATGACTTTTATTTAAAGGTTAAATACCTCAGTGCTTCAGTTCTTCACATCTGTGCCCCAGCCCCAGTCTGAGTCATAACTCTGACTGAAAATGGCTCATTATCAGGCCCAGCTATCTGCAGCCTGATGATAATAATATAAAATAAGTACAGACTCCCTTTAACTGTAAAAGGAAAATGTGACCCTGTGCTTCTTTAAAAATGAACACAAGGCTGCTTGCTACTCTGAAGGTGCCTAGGAGCTACTGGTAGCTTGCAATTGACTGGTTGGACACACCTGATCTAAAATGTCTTTACCTAACTGTTCGCCTATCCAATTATTGTGCCACTCTTCGGCCTCAATGTCCTAAAGAGGGCTTGCAGTTCTGGTTAGTAAAAGGTCTGTGGTCTGACTTGATCAGGTGGCATCAGATCAGTCAGGTAGATGTGTGGTGGCTGAACTTTGTATTAATGATGAGAGATACTCTTTAGATGCTTTTTATGGCTCAACTTTAGGTGACCCCGAGCCATTGTATGAATTGTCTCTGCAGTTGGTTAATCACACTAGAAATCTAATGATAGGTGGGGACTTTAATTCTATGAAGAACTCAGAAGTTGATTTTAATAGGTTAGCCATCCATCCCTCAGCATAAACTTTAGACGGTGAGGGCAGTGTATAGGATCAAAGAGGAGCATGGTTTGGAAGATCTCCACTCATAGATGAGGTACTATCGTTTTTTTTCTGCCAGGTATTGCTCTGCTTTGATGATAGACTTTTTTCTTATTTTTAGAGATATTCCAGTTTCCTGTTTCGCAATTATATAGAATTCTTTATCGGACCAAACTGCTATAAGCTTAGATCTACCCTTGTCTAAGCTTTGGTCCTTTAATAGAGCATTTCTTGCTGATGAGTCGTTTATTACATAAATGACGGCGCAGGCATCATTATTTTTTGGGGAAAATTGATCCATTCCTCTTTAGATAATATCTGGGAAGCTTTTAAAGTCACCATGAGAGGGGATATTACCACTTTTCAAAGTGTTTCCAACATGTTAGCTAAATTGGGGTTTAAGTAATTGTCTTTGGGTCTCAAGGTGCCCAGTGCTTTATATTTTCAGGAGAGAGAACAGATGAAGCATAAGCTGCAGCAATTTCTCTTGGAGAAGAAAATGATCATGCTGGAACTTAGAACAACAATTATATAAGGAAGGAGAAGTAAGTGGGAAGCTGTTAGTGTGTCGTGTTAGAGGCCGACTAGCTAAAAATGCTGGAGATAAAATACAGGACCCATCTACCGGTTCCTTGCTGAGGGAAGCCTCGTTAATTGAGGGAGTATTTTATCAGCATGTTGCAAATATATATGCAACAACAAGGGGTGGTGATGGACAGAGTTTCTGAATTAAGCAGAATGCTCTCACCCAGTCAAGAGATCAGGGCTAGATCCAACACCGTTTTTTAGCTCACTGCACCATCCCAGTTCAGAACCTGGCTATATGCAAATTAGTCTGTTCCTGTCCCAGTGCATGATGGGAACAGGGCAAACCAAACTACCAAGCCAATTCTTACACTGGGAAGGAAACAAGCTTCCGGGGACCGGTTTCTGGCATTTCAGCCGTCGTCGGCCCGGCTTGCTTGAATCCTGATGGTGCAATGAGCAAGGGACTCACATCTGAGTATACCCTTCCACGCTTAGGGTGGACAAAATATTTAACAACAAGGGGTGGTGATGGACAGAGTTTCTGAATTAAGCAGAATACTCTCACCCAGTCAAGAGATCAGGGCTAGATCCAACACCGTTTTTTAGCTCACTGCACCATCCCAGTTCAGAACCTGGCTATATGCAAATTAGTCTGTTCCTGTCCCAGTACATGATGGGAACAGGACAAACCAAACTACCAAGCCAATTCTTACACTGGGAAGGAAACAAGCTTCCCGGGGACCGGTTTCTGGCATTTCAGCCGTCGTCGGCCCGGCTTGCTTGAATCCTGATGGTGCAATGAGCAAGGGACTCACATCTGAGTATACCCTTCCACGCTTAGGGTGGACAAAATATTTAACAACAAGGGGTGGTGATGGACAGAGTTTCTGAATTAAGCAGAATACTCTCACCCAGTCAAGAGATCAGGGCTAGATCCAACACCGTTTTTTAGCTCACTGCACCATCCCAGTTCAGAACCTGGCTATATGCAAATTAGTCTGTTCCTGTCCCAGTGCATGATGGGAACAGGGCAAACCAAACTACCAAGCCAATTCTTACACTGGGAAGGAAACAAGCTTCCGGGGACCGGTTTCTGGCATTTCAGCCGTCGTCGGCCCGGCTTGCTTGAATCCTGATGGTGCAATGAGCAAGGGACTCACATCTGAGTATACCCTTCCACGCTTAGGGTGGACAAAATATTTAACAACAAGGGGTGGTGATGGACAGAGTTTCTGAATTAAGCAGAATACTCTAACCCAGTCAAGAGATCAGGGCTAGATCCAACACCGTTTTTTAGCTCACTGCACCATCCCAGTTCAGAACCTGGCTATATGCAAATTAGTCTGTTCCTGTCCCAGTGCATGATGGGTACAGGGCAAACCAAACTACCAAGCCAATTCTTACACTGGGAAGGAAACAAGCTTCCGGGGACCGGTTTCTGGCATTTCAGCCGTCGTCGGCCCGGCTTGCTTGAATCCTGATGGTGCAATGAGCATCACCACCCCCTTTTTGTAATTATTTTGGCCACCATGAGTGTGGAAGGGTATGCTCAGACATGAGTCCCTTGCTCATTGCACCATCAGGATTCAAGCAAGCCGGTCCGAAGACGGCTGTAATGCCAGAAACCGGTCCCCGGAAGCTTGTTTCCTTTCCAGTGAAGAATTGGCTTGGTAGTTTGGTCTGCCCTGTTCCCATGATGCACTGGGCCAGGGACAGACTAATTTGCATATAGCCAGGTTCTGAACTGGGATGTTGCAGTGAGCTAAAAAACGGTGATGGATCAAGCCCTGATCTGTTGACTGGGTAGGAGTGTTCTGATTAACTCAGATACTCTGTCCATCACCACCCCCTTTTTGTAATTATTTTGGCCACCATGAGTGTGGAAGGGTATGCTCAGACATGAGTCCCTTGCTCATTGCACCATCAGGATTCAAGCAATCCGGGCCGAAGACGGCTGTAATGCCAGAAACCGGTCCCCTGAAGCTTGTTTCCTTTCCAGTGAAGAATTGGCTTGGTAGTTTGGTCTGCCCTGTTCCCATGATGCACTGGGCCAGGGACAGACTAATTTGCATATAGCCAGGTTCTGAACTGGGATGGTGCAGTGAGCTAAAAAATGGTGATGGATCAAGCCCTGATCTGTTGACTGGGTAGGAGTGTTCTGAATAACTCAGATACTCTGTCCATCACCACCCCCTTTTTGCAAATATATATGCAGCCAGCTAACCTTCCGATAGGAGATATATGTCTGTTTTTTTAATGGTATTTCCCTTCCACAGTTGTTGAGTGAAGCGGTCTAAAATCTGTCTGCCCTGTAACATTATCAGAAGTAGAGGCAGTGGTTACAACTTTGTCAAGAGGTGGGGCACTAAGAGAACATGGATTTCCTGCAGAGTGTTACCAGGTATTGGTTTCAGAGGTGAAAGGCCCTATGATTGCCCTATTTAATACTATGCTAATTGGTGGTTCCGTCCTTTCTTCTTTTCGTAAACGTCTGATTACATGTTTTTTTAAGAAGGATAAAGACCAGGAGTAGGTAAATTTGTTCTACCTAATTACGCTGATAAATTCTGTCCCAGCTCACAAGTCCAGTTATGACATTATTTCAGGGATCGTCTGCTGTAATATATAAATTAATAGTAAGGTTCAGGATTCTTTACAGTTTTCCAGGGGCACCAGACAGGGCTCCCCTCTATATCCAACTCTCTTTGCCATTTTTATTGAGCGCCTAGCTTGTTATATTCACCCTTGTCAGAACGTGGGAGTGAGAGTGGCAGCCCCAGGGATATCAAAACGTAAACTATATGAGGATGTTCTTGTGTTATATCTGGCACCAGAGAGGGGGTGCTCCAAAAACTGTTTGGTATTTTTCCCAATTTTTAAGGTTCACAGGATATTGAGTTAACATCTCCAAGACAGATATTCTTATTTTTAGCCGTGAAGTTTTTGCCTTACTCTCAAATTTGCAGAATATATAGCAGCCAACACCAGTTAGACATTTGGGCATTAGGGTGTCTGAAAAGTATGAAGAGCTATATGATTTCAATTACCCCACTTACTTGGTAAAGTTTGGAATTTGTCGGAACAGTGGGCTAAGATGCAAATTTCAATAACTGGGATGGGGGCACTAGTTAAAATGCATATCTTGCCCTTGTTAAAAAACAATTTACCTCAATTCCTTGTGTGCTTGATAATAATTTCTCTCAATGGCTGCATGGACAGATTAGTGGTTTTATATTGAAAAAGAGCGGCCAGAGAATAAGTATGACGCGGCTGACTCTACCGAATGATTAAAGAGGGGTTTGCTTTCCCACATTTCAGAATTTAATATTTAGCAGCCCATTTGTTGAATTCCACTGGAAATGTTCATTTGACCTAGTGCAAAACGTTTGATAATTCCTTTCTCTGTGTGAATAATTGTATTTCATTTAGATCCCAATATTACCCAGGAAAAGAATCCAAAAAAAGTGAGGTATCGTACGTCTTTGGCCTTTAGAACTAAACAGAAGCAACTTTTTCACTGGTTACAAATTCCTAATATTCATTCCGAGATTCCTGTTAAGAGCTTTAGACCTGATGAATTGCTTGGGGTAGGTTCTACATTGGAGAAGTGTAACCTGGGGAAAGTTGGGGACAGGATGGTTAAAGGAGCATTGATCCAGTGCAAAACTGCTACGCTCCTTTTTCAGATATTCCGCGGACAGAATAAGTTGTTATATTATCAGATTGCGTCCATTTCATTGATATACCAACCCTTGCATTACACAAAACCGAGGCAATGGGTAAAATGGCTGAAATCAGGGGGAGATACTTTCTGGCCCAGTTTCGAATTATATAGACCAAATGGTCACACGAGAATGGGGTGAACTTAACTCAGGACCAATGGCTGGAAGCTTCTGCCCTCAGTTCCAAAGTTTTGCAGGGCCCTAACTTTCCTAAAATGCAACTGTATGCCCAATGAATGGTATATTATACCCCAGCACTGTTGCATAAATGGAATTGTTAACATATCAGACTAATGTCTCAGATGCTCTGAAACGGGCAGCTGAATCCACATTATCTGGGAATGTAAATGTGAAAACGGTTTGGAAAGATGAGGTGAAAGGGTTGTGGGTTTCTTTGGGGAAAACGTACTCCGTGGGTGTGAATGCTGTTTTGCTAGGCTGCTCACAGCAGCCAGGCATTAGTCCAGCTACAGCCCGGTGGTTTATTGCAATGCTGTTGGCAAGATTGACTGTCACAGCACTTTGGAAATCTGCTGAACCACCGAGGCTGCAAATGTGGCCGGGGAATTGTTTTTTTTTTGATTTCAGTAGATTTTTATTGAAAAAAAAATTATATTTACATGGTGCAGAGGATATACAGGATATACATGGGAGATAGCTGAAGACAAGGAAAAAGGACCCGGGGGGGGGGGGGTGTTAGGTTTGCAGCCGTTTGTCCATTTTATTCTTGCTTCTTCTTCCGTTTCTTTTGGCGTTCCCCCTTCCCCCTTGCTGATTTTCCAATTGTCTTTTCGTTCCCCTGGTGGCGTGGAGAGAGAGGTATAGAGAAAGAGAGTAAAGAGAGTAGAGAGTAGAGAGGCTCAGCTAGTTAACAAAGTAGGCGATCTTAGTAGTCTATTCAGTGGTGTCTCATCTTGCTTGGGGCTTATTTCCCGGTTGTCTCTCTAGCGTTCAGGGTGGCTTGTGTGAGGACAGGTAGTTGTCCAGCGAGACCCACATTTCGCTTTTCTTCCCTGCGTTTGGTAGGCTGTTGGTTGTTATGTTGTCAGCCCCCCGCAGGAAAATGACCCAGTTAAACCAGGCTTTGAAGGTGGCTTTCGCTGTGTCTTTCCAGTTGGTCAATACCGTCTTTACCGCGGCTGTGAGCAGGAGGTCAATCAGGTCTCTGTCTGTTTCAGATCTTATGGAAGGATCGGTGTACCCCAGTGCTAGATGGTGGAAGTCAAGTGTTAGGGTGGCCCCTGTGACGTCGTTTATTAGTGTGTTTACCGAGTCCCATAATTTCCTGACCTTGGTGCAGTGAAAGGGGAGGTGTGCCAGGTCTCCTTTCTGATTGTTGCAGTTCCAGCAGGAATCGTTTTCTCTAATACCCATGGATGCTAGTCTGGCTGGGGTCCAGTAGGCCTTGTGTATCAGCCAGAATTTTGTCTGATCTAGTGTTGTTGTCACCTTCCTTCTTGATGTGGATGACCAGAGGTCGGCGCTCTCCTTGTCAGTTAGTTCCCTCCCCGCCACTGTTCCCCAATGGGCTGTGATTCTGTTGTTAAGTTTAGAGGTCTTGGGGCACAGGGCTTTGTACATGTGTGCTACTTGGTGTCCTGTTATGTTTAGGCTCGTGGCATATTGTAGTATTGAGGGTGTGAGCTTGTTTATGTTTGCTTTGGTGATTGCAACTCTTATCTTAAGGAAGTTATAGAGCTCCGCGCTGTCAAACCTATGTTGTTCCTTGAGTGTGTCGAAATTGGCTTGAGTTCCCTTATGCTGTAGCTGGCTTACTGTGGTTATACCGTGTCTGTACCATGTGTGCATGTCTAGTGTGTTGTTCCTGTATTTTATTTTTGGGTTGTGCCAGAGGGATTCTAGCTGCGTTTGCCTGATGCTGGTGTCTAGTAGCTTATCTATTCTTAGTAGGGCTTGCCTTGTGTTCCTTAGTATTGGGTTTTGTTTTATTGCGGGGTGTTTTGTTGCCGTGAGCAGGGCCACGGGTTCCATCCCGCCTAACATTCTCCTTTTCAGAGAGAGCCAGGCCGGGGTGTAGTCATTCTTCGGAGTCAGCCAGTACAGGCCTTGTTTTGCTATGCAGGCTGTTTGGAATAGCTGAAAATGTGTCAAGTTGAGGCCTCCTAGTGTCTTGGGCAGTCTGAGCTTTTGAAGGCTAATTCTGGGTTTCTTCCTCCCCAGAGGAATGTGTTGATTAGCTTGTCTAGCTTTTTGAGGAAATCTGCTGTATTGGTTAGCGGTAGCATGTTGAGCAAGTAGTTAACCATTGGGGTGACCATCATTTTGATGGTTTCTATCCTCCCCCACCATGTAGTGAATTTTGGAGACCATCCCTCGAGCTTCTCCTTAATTTTGTTTAGGGTGGCTTGTTCGTTCTGGTCTAATGTGGTGTGCAGGTCTCTCTCGAAAAGGAGGCCCAGGTATTTGACGGCTTTCCTTTGCCAGGTCAGTCCAGAGGACCCCAGCATCGTCTTGTTGGTGTGGATATTTAGTGGTTTGCACTCCGATTTTTCCCTGTTCAATTTATATCCTGATACCTGGGCGTATTGATCTATAGTGTCCATTAGGGCCGCAATGGATCTTTCTGGGTCTTCTGTTACAATGAGGACGTCGTCAGCATATGCTGCTAACTTGAAGGTCTCTCCCTCTATGGGTATCCCTTTTATGTCTGGGTTTGCTCGTATCATGCTTAGAAGGGGCTCTATGGCCAGTAGGAAAAGGGCTGGTGAGAGAGGGCATCCCTGCCTGGTTCCTCGTTTAAGGTCTAGCAGCTCTGACGTGCCTCTGTTTACTACTACGCGCGCCTTGGGCTCGTTAATAGGGCCATTACCATCTTCCTAAAGTTGTTGCCTAAGCCAAATTTTTTCATGCATTGATCTAGGTACGGCCATGATACCCTGTCGAAGGCCTTTTCTGCATCAAGGGCGATCATGACCGCCGCATTGTTGCTTTGGGCTGCGTGGTTAATTATGTGGCAGAGTAGTCTTGTGTTATCGTGCGACATCCTGTTCTTCAGGTATCCCACTTGAGCGCAGTGTATGAGGGAGGGTAGGTATGAGTTGAGTCTGGTTGCTAGGATTTTGGCGTATATCTTACAATCCACATTTTTGAGTGAGATTGGTCTGTAGTTTTTGGGGTGTTGTGTGTCTTTGCCTTCCTTAGGGATTACGATGATGTTGGCCTCTGCCATCGATTGAGTCATACGCCCCTTGCGTACACAGCTTGTGAATACCGATGTCATATTTGGCCTGAGTGTGGCGATAAAGTGTTTGTAAAACTTGGCTGTGAACCCGTCTGGCCCTGGAGCCTTGTTATCCTTTAAGCTTTTGGCTGCTCTTTCTATCTCCTCACTTGTTATTTCAGTGTCCAGCCTCTCTCTTTGGGTTTCCGTCAGTTCTGGTGTTGTGATGCGTTCTAGCAGGTCTTTGCCCCCATCTACACTTAATGTTTCGTCTTCCTTGTACAGCTGCGCGTAGAAGTCTTTGAAGGTGTCAAGTATCCCTTTGTTCGTCGTATGTGATTTGTTTGCCCTGTCTCTGACAGCTGCTATTGTGTGTTGTCTCTGTTTACCTTTGAGGTATGACGCCAGAGCCTTCCCTGCCCTATTGGCTGAGCATAAGTTTATTGCTTTGTATTTGTTGACCCAGGTCCCTGCCCTCTCGCTAAGGATCTTGTTCAGTTCGTATTTTTTCTTTGTTAGGGTCGTGAGGGTGTTTCTGTCCTCTAGATTAGCTATGTGTCCTGATTCTAGTGTCTTGATTTCTCTCTCCAGGTCAGTTATCTTCCTGCCTCTTTCCCTGTTTTGTCTTCCTTTGATGCTTATTATCGTACCCCGCACCGTGGCTTTTAGCGCGTCCCACAGGGTTTCCCTATCTATGTCCGGGCTGTCGTTGTTTGAGAGGTATTCCTTTATGGCTAGTTCTATTTCAGTACTGTTGTTCGTATTTTTGAGTAAGTCATCATCAAATCTCCATCTTCGTGTTGGGCGTTCGTTGTGTTTGCCTGTCATTGTTAGGCAGATGTGGGAATGATCTGAGATGGTCCTTGGGCCTATCTCCGTATGGTCTATGAGGTGCGTGTGCGTGTCTGATATGAGGATGTAATCAATTCTACTGTAGGAGTTGTGTGGAGTTGAGTAGAAGGTGTACTCTCTCTGGTCTGGGTTTTGCAGTCTCCATGGGTCCCCGAGCCTTAGTTTTGTGCATAGGTTCCGCAGTGTGTTGCCTTTCTGTGTACTCTGGCTGTGTCTTTGTGGGTGTCTGTCTATAGCTGGGTCTAGGACCTGGTTCATGTCTCCAGCAACTATTAGCAGCTCTCCTAGTGGCAGTGTCTCCAACTCCTTGCTAGTCTTTTCCCAGAATGCCTTATCCTCGGTGTTGGGGCCGTATATGTTTGCCACGTGTATGGGTTCCTCCCTTCTGAACAGGCTGGTGACTAGTAATCTCCCCTCTGTGTCCCCTTTTGACTTAGCTAGTGTGAGTTTCGATTTTTTGCTGAGTATTGTTATCACCCCGTTTTTTTTGTTCTTTGCAGGTGACCCTATTACCTGACCTATCCAGCTGGTCTTTAGGCGGTCTATGTCCCCCTCCTCTAGTCTTGTCTCCTGCAGGACGTAGATGTCGCTCTTGAGCTTGGCCAGGTGGTCTAGGACCTTCCTTCTCTTTACTGGGTGGTTAAGCCCCTTAACGTTCATCGACACTATCTTGATGTCGGTCGTGAGATTGTGGTATGAGTTGTGTGTCATCTCTCGTTTTGTCTGGGCTGGCTATTAGTCTGGTTAGCTTCCGATCGTCTACCTGTTTTGGTACTGTGTTTAGTTTTCCATTGTGCGCTCTCTAGAGATAGGTGATAGATGTGATAAGATAGAAAAAGAGAAAAGAGTAGTATCAGCCCATGTGTGTTCTCCTCGCACCCCCCTCCTCCCTCCATGCCCCCCTCCCTCTCCTCCCCCCTCCCCCCCTTACTTGCATAGTGGGTGTGCGACAACAAAGTTCCTTTGCTCCACATCTTCCCTGAGGTAGGTTGCTGATTCCTTACTCCTTCAGTGATCAGCGTTCGCTTGTTCTTTAGTCTTTAGTCTCTGAGTCCCTTCGTCTTTAAAGCTTGTGCAGATTCTTGCGGTTAGCGTAGGTTGTTAGGATGTGGGTCTTGGGGTTTCTGAGGTAGTTGGTGATGTATTTCTACATTATCCATGGATGGTTCGTCCCACGTTCCTTAGTTCTGTGCCTGCTCTTCAGGCTTGCTCTGAAGAGTTCCTTTGCTGGAGCTTTGAGGTAGGTGTAGGTTTAGTGTTGTTTCCCCTTGGTCTCTTAGCTTTTTAAGCAGGGAGTCTTGAGGTGGATCTGAGTTCTTGGTTATGAGGTAGATTCTTAGGGTCTGTTTTCGTCTATAGTGTTTTTTCAGTCTGATTTACCCTCATTGCTTGGTGAGGCACTTCTTTTTGGGGCGCTTTGGCCCTGGCCTTGGCCTCTCACCTCCATCTCCTCGGTCGGTGGTCCTCTCATGTAGCGTCTGAGTCCCTCTGGGTCCTCGAAGACAATTGATCTCCAGTTGTCCGTGACTTTAAATCGGGCAGGACCAGTGAAAGAGTAGTTGAGGTTTCTTTTCCGCAGAGCTTCTCTCATGGCTAGGAAGCCTTTCCTTGCCTCTACCGTAGCTTTCGAGTAGTCCTGTGTGAGCACGATCTTGCTGCTCGCCCATGTAAGGTTCTGGTTTTTCCTGGCAAAGGCGAAAATCGCGTCAGTGTGGTCCGCTCTTAGTGGGGAGCAGATTATCGCTCTCGGAGGTTTCCCCGTGGCTGGTTTTCCCGACGGTACTCTGTATGCTTTGTTGACTTCAAACTGCCTCTCAAAGTTTAGGCCGGTGAGTTTGGGGATCATGTCTTCTAGCATTGCTGCGCAAGACTTGTCTTTGTCCTCCAGGCCTTCTGGGACTCCCAGGATTCTGATGTTGCCCCTCCTGGCTCTGTCGTCTTGCTCCGCCAGCTGCTTTTGTAGTGTATTGGTTATCTTTGCGTGCTCCTCAGTGATCTTGATATTCTTGCTTGTTGCGTCTTCAACTTCACTTATTCTACTCTCTGCCGTCTCCAGTCTGGTGTTCGTGTTGTGCTGGTCAGCACGGATTGCAGCCAGTTCCAGTTGCATGTTATCTATTGTCTTTTTAGTCTCTCTTGCAACATCCTTGACTTCATTGATTCTTTTCAACACTGTTTCTAGTGTTGCTGTCTCCGTCTTAAGCTTCGCCGGGGACTCCAGATTGTCCTTCCTTAGCTTCTTCAGGTCGTTTGTGTTTTTCACATCGGCCATCTTCTGCGGCTGTGATTTACCCAGGCCTTGCGATCCGCCTACCTTCCTTGTAGTTGCTAGCAGTCTGGCTTGTGCCTGTTCTGCGGCTTGCACTACACAGTTGTAGCGGAAGCGGCTTGGTACTTTGATACACCGGGTCTTTGTTTTTGCCCTTGCTCCCTCCAGCGTTTGCTTTGTCTCGTTCGCCTGGTATGCCAGATTAGTTGCCAAATAGCTTACCAGCCTGCTCCTTTGGCGCGTTGCTGTCGATTGCTGCACTGCAGTTGATGCCTTTGCCTTGTGTGCTGGCTGAGACCGCTTGCCGGTATTTCAGATTAGTTGCCAAATGGTTGCCGGAGAAGGTTCTGCGGCTTGCACTACTTAATTGTAGCGGGAGCGGCTTGGTACTTTGATACACTGGTCTCTGGCTGCAGTGTTTTGGTAGTTGGCAGTCTCGCACTGCTGCGTGTGTTTGCGCCCTTTTATCCGCTGAGCGTGTTGTGTGGCTTCTCTACTTTAAGTGTCTGCTCTTAATGTCTGTACCGGTTGCCTCGGCTGCTTGCGCTTGTGCTTGTGCAGCTATTGCGTACCTTCGTCGCCTACCATGGGGGGGGGCTGCGCATCTCCCTTGTTATCTTCTATGCGGACACGCTGTTCGCGTTGTTCCCGGTGCTCCGGCGCTGGTCTCTAGGTAATTTGTTTCCCCTCCTTCGGTCGCGGGTGCGGTGTTTGTAGGTTCCAGTGCCGTTCGTCGTTGGGGCTGTCTTCCCCTTTTTCATCTATCTCGTTCCACTGTTCCGCTTCCCCCTTAGGCTACGCCTTTCCGCTTCCGCTTCTCCCCTTCTTCTTCCGCCTGTTGTAGTGGCTGTAATGGCTGCCCCCAGCCGGCACTTCCGGTTCCGAAACCCTTTTCCCCGACCTTCCTCCGGTGAGTGAGCATGGCACACTTTTCCGGTTATACCCGTTCGGTTGGACTGCGGTTCCGGCCTCCCTTCCTTCCGCTTACCGCATCTCTTGTTCGCGCTTCTTGGTGCCTCTTTTCTTTGCTTTTTTCGCGCTTTTCCCCCTTTTCGCTGATTTTGCTGGTTTCCTTTTTCAGCCCTCTATCGCTTGGGGTTAGCAGCACGTGGCTACCTGGCTTGTCGCTGGTGTGGGTGCAGCCCCTTCACATGACCATCTCGCCTCTATCTTGGTCCGATCGCCATCTTGCTCCTTTCTTCTCTTTCCTCTGCCGTGGCTTCTGAGTTTGTTTCCAGCTGTTTCAGAGCTTTTGGTGACCTCTAGCTCTCATCGCCTTTTAGCCTCAGTTCTCATCGCTTGCTGCCTGCTTTTTCGAGGTTAAATCCTCGTGTTTGGCTGATTTAATTCGCTTTAGTTCCTCAGGGGTCGCGGAGCTAACGGACCTAGACGACCATCTTCTTTGTCGTCCAAGCCACGCCCCCTGTCGTCCAAGCCACGCCCCCGGCCGGGGAAATTATTAAAGTGCACTTTAAGGAGCAGGTCTATGAACAGAGAGTTGGGAGAGAGAAGCTTTGCTAGAATTTGGAAATACAATGCTCAGTTTGTCCAAACTTGAAGTAACATGGGAATAAGAGGACGGCTTGGTATAGGATCGTCTTTAGATGCTCCTTGAAACGATTTCTCTTTGGTATTTTTTTTTCTTTAGGATTATTAGATGGGATGTATGTGCATTTACTACTTTGCGCTTGTCACTTTGGAACTGCATATCTGACACTCTAGAAAATTACATTTTGCACTAGACTTAAGTTTGAATAGGTGGAATTATTGATATTTATAACTTTAGACTAGTTCTCTTTCTGATACAATAAAAATGTTGGATTTGCCCTGATTGTCATTCTCAAGTATATTCACACTTTTCTCTGCCTGCACTTTGCCCTTTATGCTCTGAAAACTGTATTGATGGCGCTATGGATAATATTTTTAGGGTGACTATGTATTATGATGTATTGCAGCTTTTTTATTCTTTGTGAATATTTATTTATTTATTTAGTGCATTGTTGTTTGCTGAATATGTACCCTGTCTTTGGGAAAATAGAGTAAGGATATTAATTTTGGGGGAGACCTGGGGTAGCTTATCTGTGCAATGAAGTGAATGCAATGTGTACTAATAACAAGACCTACACGTTTGTTTACTGATGTCACACCCACAGAAGTGTATTCAACATGCCAAAGAGGATTAAAGGCTAACTGATGTTACTTTCTGTACACTCACTTCCTGTAATATAATTAGCAAATTTGATGGCCCTTGCTCTTTTCAACACTGTGTCCCAAAAATCCTGTAACCGGCTTCGCATTATTACATCTTTTTTTGTTGGCAGCATTGAAAGTCTGTCGCATTACATGAATTTTAAGGGTCCATGGTTTTTAGAAAGAGGCAGGAGAGCTATTTTTAGCCCCCTGTGACTGTCTTACTTACCAATTTAGATTGTTTTGCAAAATTGCAAAGGGACCTTGGGCCATATTATCAAGCAAGGGCGATACATTATCGCCGCTTTTATCGGCAGGAAACTGCCGCTAAAGCGGCGATAATGGGCTTGATAATATGCCTTTCTGAATTCCCATAGAAGCCCAGGTTAACACCAGAACCTGGGCTTCTATGGGAATTCCAAAGGGCATATTATCAAGCCTATTATCGCCGCTTTAGCGGCAGTTTCCTGCCGATAAAAGCGGCGATAATGTATAGCCCTTGCTTGATAATATGACCCATAGTTCGGAACATAATTATAGCTGCTAATTGGTTTTCAAAGGTTAGATGTAGTTATTTATTTGTATATCTGGTATCACGCACCCATTTTGTTGGTATTAGGAGTGGACTGATTTTAAATATTCAATTGGAGTGTAGCTATTGTAAACATTTAAAAAGACAGGTCATGTTATATTAATTTTATCATGAATTCTACGGGGCAATATGAAACTAGTTGCAATATGAAACTAGTTATAGATTTTACGCTAAAGATGTGATAAATGACTGAAGATCATGTATTTTCTTAACTTTAGTGTTTATTTGTATTGTTTTTATGTATTTTTATGCATTTTCATTAATGCGAAAATAAAGTTTGACTTGACATGAACATACCTTACATTGTTCTAACTACATTATCTTTTTGATCTAACGATGTAAGGGCAGGTTTGGAGCGTTGGTTTTCACACCTCTGACAGTTTGTTTGTGCCTCCGAGCTTGTATATATTTCTAATAAGCTTCCATCCTCCTCTCTCGCTTTCATCTCACAAGTCATTGAAAATATTGTCTGTTTTCATTTAATCTTCAGCAGCCTCTTGGTGCTCTTCCAATTGTGCATAAAGAGTTCCTCTACTGATATTAATTACTGTTCCGCTCCTTTAATCTATTTGTGGTTTCAAGGTGGATTCCAGAATGGGGGAAACACTCTTCAGTGTAAATTATACAAGTGATACATAATCCGTGCTCTTTTCATTTGCTTGCATTTTGTTCTACAAAGAGCTGCTACAGTTGTCAGGGCTGTAAGAAAAGCAGATGGTTTTCCAGGGCGATGCATTTGTAAATGTTCCGGTGCCGAATAAAGAACATTAATGTACTGTTCCACCTCAAGCAGATGAATGTGAATGCCCTCGTAAAACACAATAGACCAAACCGCGCTGAATAGGACAGATCTGGGTAAATAAACCTACCAGGGCACATTACTCTGGCACATTATTCTACACGTGTTTATATCCCTTGGAAGCTAATGCAAAACTCATTTCAAATGATTATCTTGCGAACAACGTCAACACAGGTGAAATTCTCAAGTATTCGGAACACATTTTTTTTTCATTTTCTAAGACAAATACTCTTCTGCATTAATGTAAAGGCCAGTGTGAGGCCAGTGTGCATACAATGCTTGCTCGCTGATCTACACAATAATCTATGTGCGAAAGGTTTTTGTTTTTTAAAACAGCTTCAGTTTTGTAACGTTCTAATTAAAATGTATCTTCGAAGGACATATGCTGTATATGTTTGGTGAAAAAAGTCACATTTTACCGTTAAATAATAATGTAAACTAAAAATACTGGATGTAACTTGACACCAATAAAGCCAACTCTACATAGCTATTGAGTAGATGGCCTATGCTCAAAATACAGCAAATAGGATGTAATAGAAATTAGTAGCAAATGGTCCTCTTTAATTTGCATGGGCCACAATCTCAACTAGATGCACAAGGATTCTGAAAAGAATGACAGCGCCTTTGTTCTTCGTTTTGGTCCCACTATGAGTGCAATTTAAATTCATTTCCCATTATTATGATTGTTTATAATTTTCTGATAGTTGTGCAAAAATAAACCAGCTATTTATGAAACACTTTAAACGAATATAAACGTTTGCACGTGTTGTCAGAATCATTTCCAGAAATTATATTGAGAGTTCAGGCTGCCTAAACTTCCATATATGTCCATTTTCCACAGTCCACATTCAAATGCAGCCTTTTAAAAAGGATCTAAACACACCCTTAATTTTTGTAAACTGCTTTCGCCACTTTACTGACAGAAATGTGGATTGATTAGCTGAGGGGTAGCCAGAACAGGATGTGGCTTAAGGACCGACTTTGAAGATGGGAAACCAGGTACTCTAGTCTTTGGGAGGCTCAAACATCCTGTGATTCTTGGCAAATCACTTAGGGGCATATTATCAAGAACAGTTTTAAGATTATCGCCGCTTTAACGGCAGGAAACTGTCGTTCCAGTGCCACTATTTCTAGTGCTGCAGTATGTCTGTACAAAATTCACATTTCTACTTTCAAAATCTGTGATCCAATTACTTCTATTGCTCCGTTTCTATTATAAATATTGAGGCAGTAAATGAAAGAGGGAAGGAGCAGACAGCCTCTTCCTAAGCCACCATCTCCATACTGTCCTATGAGTGAGGCAATGCTCATTGCACAAAGAACACAGGGAGATCCACCCTGGGGAGGTGCAGGCTACCACATGACTACAATGTGTCCACCCAGCAAGAGCATGCCCAAGGCCACAGGTTGTTCTTCCTAACCCTGGGTGTAGTTCACAAAGTAGCGCTACGCATAGCTACGCTAAGTGCACTTCGCACTACGCGAGCTACGCGTAGCACTACGCGAACTGCGTAGTAGCCTGTTCGCACTGTGCAAAATGCCATTTTCAATGATTGCACAGTGCGGACAAGCATCCGGCATTATGCAATCATTGAAAACGGCATCTTGCACAGTGTGAACCGTAGTTTTCTGCCACTCGAGTAGATTTTTACTCGAGCGGCAGCTTTCTCAACATAGACTTGTAATTTCTCATCGCGAGGGGTCGCGAGCATATGTGACCATTTTCAATGAGAAACCTGACCTCCCCGCGTTGAGAATCTCGCCTGGAGGTTTATTTTCCACGCTCACTATCGGCAACTTGATGTTGCTGATCATGAACGAGGAAAAAGTCTTGCCGGGATGTCATTCATTCAAATTCTTTATTCGGTTATTAAAACTCAATAACCATAAAAGTTCAGATAAAATCACATTCAATTAATAAATTCATCATGAGCACCATTGTCGAATTGTCATAAATACATAAACATTTTGTCATAATACCAAAGAAATTTCTACATAATTCGGGAGACAGTTCAGCATAATTTCATATACAGTACATTATAATTCAGGTTACCATTGTTTTTCGTAATTTAAAAGAATTTTTTAAAAACAAGGAAATAAATACGACAGTTAAAATATTATCCACTTTCTGTACAGCTAAAAAAGCAGGGCGACAGCGGTTTACATCCATAATCTTCAATAGGGGAATGACCAATCTTCGTCTAGGCTTAATGTAAAATTTACAAAAGAAAATAATGTGCATGTCTGATTGCTCTGACAAGTTATCGCAAGGACATTTGATCAGGTGTTTTGACCAGTCCTTCATATCCGGTAGACTAAATAACCGAAACAGTAAGTTAAACCTAAAACGAGTTAATAAAAACCTCTCGTAATTGCTCAATTGGAGTTTGACATATGGCTGCATTTTATTAGAAATAACAGTTTGTGCATGCGCAACTACAGTTTTCTTTTTCATTTCTATTTGTACTCTGCGTTAGTGTAAGAATGCCATACACTTTTCTTTCAAAGCTTTCCTTGAGATATTACTTAGAGAGGTTGAGTCATTAAAATAATATATGGTTCCCAGATCCTCGAAAAATTTCTTCACGTACGACAACCAACACATTTTGCCCTTCTTTTCTAAGCCTAACACATTATTTAAAATCAGACGATTTAGACCACATTCGTCAGTTGTCCAAACTCTGTGCCATAACAATATCGGGGCGGTTCTTATAATATCTACTAGATATGGTTCCCCAAGTTCTATATGGCAAGCGTACGTGGATACACTTTTCGGGACAGCCAGAAGGTATTTCATCTCGCCGGGATGTAATTTTGCTCGTTCGCCAACTTGACGTTGAGGACCGCGAGCAAGCAAAAAAGGACCGCTGCACTAGGCTACTCTACGCGTGTTTGCACTGTGCTATGTGCAATTTGTGTAGTGCGAAGTAGCGGAAACTTCGCAAACTCCGCAAGCGTAGCGTAGTGCTTTGCCCAGGGTTAGTTCTCACCTTTCTTCCTTGATGGTCAGGCCTTCCTTTGAGCCCTAGAAATAGTTAGTGGCCTGGAAATAGCAGAGCAGTGGGGGAATGAAAGGAAACAGAGCAGCAAGGGATATCTATCTGGAATCTGACTGTGACAGTACATGATATTCTTATTTAATGGCAATAACTTAATTCACCTGTTAAAATGCCCTTGAAGGTCTTTTTCATTGGTCTGTCCGAGACATTGCTAAATTTGCCTAACTAGATGACATACGTGGGTGTCTCAGTTACATCAGGGACCACTTACATTCCCTAATGGACACCCACAGTTTGCTCCATGATGTCCAACAATCCATGCCAGACATCGCTAGAGTCATGCCTCTGAGAGGAGAACAACTGTCTAGTCAGAGTGGCATCAGTGATGTCAGCCGAGAGTTGGCACAGATGCAGATGATAATGGAGAACATGGATCGGATGCATACGGAAAGAATGGCTGCCACAGATGCACACCAGCGAAAAGTTGTTGGTATCCTCCATGCCCTGCAGATCAACATCATTGCATTGCTGCCACTAAGGCAGTCAATGATGAGTGCTGCTGGTCCTTCTACACACACATCTCCGGCCCCTGATGTGTCAGTGGCACACAGTGCTGCAGACCAAACATCTATATCAATAAAAGGAACCCAGTCACTTTTTGATTCTGCTACTTATTTTTATTTGAGCAGATTTTTACACCCTACGATTTTTAATCCATGAGTGTTATGATTAGTTTATAACCAAAGAACAAGTTACTTCACTTGGATCAACAGATATGATAGTCCGAGGGTTTGCTTTATCATACAAAAACACAGGGTTATTATATACAAATTTTACAATTAACATCCATACAAACAAAAAGAAAACGACTATACATTACTATACAATTTCTACATATATTTTACAAAAAGAAGATCAAAATTGAACCCTACTAACAAGTTTTACCACCAGACCGTCATTGTATAACTTGTGTATTATTAGGGACTGGTTACGCAAGGGCAAACATTTTTCATAAACGTTTAAGTAGAAAGTACAGCGTTATATTGATGGCCCTTTGCGCAATAAATGTTCATGTACTGGGGTGAACAAAAAATAATACGCCGACGCGTTTCCAAGCCCGTGTCTTGTTCGCCAGGCTTTTCTTCAGGGCTTTTGTTAGTTGGGTACCTATATAAAAACAATGGAGGACTCTTTTCAGAATGGGACCTTACACTTACATCAATTCAGTACCTTGAGTCATTTGCGCTGTTGTTACCTTTACAAACTGTGTGTTTGGGTCTGTCTTGCTCGGAACTCCTGGAATACAGGTGGTTCTGCAGAAGTAAGAGGCACTTATTATCTGTATTTTCCGAGTTTCTACAAGCAACTTACTGTCACGGTGATTAAAGTGGCATCAGGACTTACATTTGTCTAATGTCTTCGTAATGTTGTGATTGGGGAGTTTTTTTCTTTTTACTGCTGTTTCTTTGAGCGGCGGAGGCAGGGTCTGTATTGGCGATAAGGTGAGGAGAATTCTAAGATATATATATTTCAACATATTGCGGGACTTTTTAATTAGTTCCCCATTTCTGATGGCTACTTACTTGGGGATTTAGCCCGCAGGCCTAGTGTCTAAGAAGAACTCAATGGCTTCAAGTCCCTCCTCTTGGGAGATCTGGGTATACAACGAGTTTACCTTACACATGCCGAAATCTTTTGTGAGCAGTTAAAGGCAAGAGGCTACCCGAAGAAAATGTTAAAACACGTGACCAAACGCGCGTGGTTTACTCCCAGAGAGGTACTGCTAACAAAAAAATTAAAAAAACCTCTGGAACAACTAGTTTGTGTCTCAACATATGGCCCACTCACAAATCGATTTAAATCAATAGTTCTAAAAAATTGGCACATGCTGTCAAATCTTGAAATTCCATTCGCAAAACCTATGTTTGCTCTAAAAAAGAACAAAAATCTTGGCCAACAACTAATAAGAGCTGACTTAGGCATTTCAAAAGTGAAAAGTGATCTTCGCACTCTATGGAATTTAGATCCAGTACAAGGCCATCATAAATGTGGCAATTGTGTATCATGTGCAAGCACTATTGAAGGTACGATGTTTGAACATAACACCATCAAATGGAGCCATAATGAATTTACCAACTGTAAAAGCAAAAATATTGTCTATGTAATAATTTGTCCATGTGACAAAATATACATCGGCAAGACAAATCAGCAAATCACACAAAGATTGGCACCACATCGTTCCAGGATAAAACAGAAAGTGTTGACCGCACCCATGGTCCAACACTTCATAGAGCAGAATCGCACTGAAAAAGACCTACGTTGGTCTGTTTTATCTGGAATGAAACTTCCTCCAAGAGGAGGAAATGTGGAAACTCTTTTACTCAGAAGAGAAGCGTATTTAATTACGAAGTTTAATTGCGTGACCGCGGGATTAAATGAGCAATTTGAAATCTGAATGTATGACTGTATCCTCTGTAAAAAGACTCACCAAGAACCTAGCATCAGGACTACATCACCCACAACCACCAGATCACATGACATGAGTATAATAGAAGGGGTCATGTGACCAGCATCACCAAACACCCGTTCAACACGAAAGCAGGCAGGAAACTCACGAGCGACAAAGAATTCTAAAGGTAAGGTTTGTTAACGGAAGGGCAAAAGAATCAAATTCCTAGTACAAATCCTAAAAATCCTCCCCTCTCACTCTTGCAGTAAACGTGACAAAACCGATAACTGAGAAAAAGGCGACGCCGCCCAATCGAAAAAGCAGCGGCCGGCCTGCGGGCTAAATCCCCAAGTAAGTAGCCATCAGAAATAGGGAACTAATTAAAAAGTCCCGCAATATGTTGGAATATATATATCTTAGAATTCTCCTCACCTTATCGCCAATACAGACCCTGCCTCCGCCGCTCAAAGAAACAGCAGTAAAAAGAAAAAAAGACTCCCCAATCACAACATTACGAAGACATTAGGCAAATGTAAGTCCTGATGCCACTTTAATCACCGTGACAGTAAGTTGCTCGTAGAAACTCGGAAAATAGAGATAATAAGTGCCTCTTACTTCTGCAGAACCACCTGTATTCCAGGAGTCCCGAGCAAGACAGACCCAAACACACAGTTTGTAAAGGTAACAAACAGCGCAAATGACTCAAGGTACTGAATTGATGTAAGTGTAAGGTCCCATTCTGAAAAGTGTCTTCCATTGTTTTTATATAGGTACCCAACTAACAAAAGCCCTGAAGAAAAGCCTGGCAAACAAGACATGGGCTTGGAAACGCGCCGGCCTATTATTTTTTGTTCACCCCAGTACATGAACATTTATTGCGCAAAGGGCCATCAATATAACGCTGTACTTTCTACTTAAACGTTTATGAAAAATGTTTGCCCTTGTGTAACCAGTCCCTAATCATACACAAGTTATACAATGACGGTCTGGTGGTAAAACTTGTTAGTAGGGTTCAATTTTGATCTTCTTTTTGTAAAATATATGTAGAAATTGTATAGTAATGTATAGTCGTTTTCTATTTGTTTGTTTGGATGTTAATTGTAAAATTTGTATATAATAACCCTGTGTTTTTGTATGATAAAGCAAACCCTTGGACTATCATATCTGTTGATCCAAGTGAAGTAACTTGTTCTTTGGTTATAAACTAATCATAACACTCACGGATTAAAAATCGTAGGGTGTAAAAATCTGCTCAAATAAAAATAAGTAGCAGAATCAAAAAGTGACTGGGTTCCTTTTATTGATATACATGATTACGTTATCCTACCCAGCGCTAAAGAGGACACAACCCCTCCTTTTCGCAGACCAAACATCAGCACCCACATGTCAGACAGATGACACAGAGGACAAAGATGCAGGTAATTAAACCTGTGTATTAAGAAGAAGCCTGTAGCAATCTCCTCTGCCATATGCCCTGTTTCAGAATGGTTCTGCCCTCTGCATCATGCCCTGTAACAAAACCTCTCACTGTCCCGAAACACTCAGCGACACTCACCTTTGACCTTGACATGGACTGACATATTTTGTTTGCTTATCAATGACACAGCAGTCAGACTGCGGACTGTACTCTTCCTCTTCCGATGTACGTGTCAATCCATAAATGTTTCTGGTTGCCCTCCACTGGGCTACAATGTAATGTGGGGTTTGCATGGCCATGTTCTGCTCCAGCTCCGATACTATACCGAATGTGAATAAATCATTCAAATTCACACAGATGTGTCATGTCCATAATCAATCAAGTATGAAAGTATGGATGAATGTAAGGACATTGATTGCACAAAAAGGCGCTCCTTGTACAATCGCTTAGTGTGTGGCCGCCCTCCGGGTGCATGCAACATTGCAACATTGTCGTTTGCGGGCAGTGTGGTACAGATACTGCGACAGAGACACACGTATCATTTGTTTTTCTGTCCAGCCCAGAAATGAACCACGCCCAGAGCACAGGGATAATTATTCACACCCCTACGCTGGCCTGGCATACGCCGACCCAGCCCACTCAGCTTACGTATAAAGGTGGGGACGACGCTACGTGTCCCAGTTCTTCCCCACTGCCGTAGGTGACATGGCTGCATCCGCCTGCCATATCACATGACTCAATCATAAAGGGTCCACGACTTGCGTTGCACAGTTTGTGGCACCAGATACACTGCGGCCGGCAAGGCCTACCGCCATGGGCTGGTGACTTTCGGTGCACTGAGGTAGGGGCACCTTAAGTGCTGAGCAGGTGTGCAGCCTGCGATGATGCACCATCCTGGCGGTCCGGACTGGTAAGGATTTGTGTGAGTCCTGTTAAACCGCAGTGCAGGCCTGAGCCAGCGGGTGGCGCGGGCCTACCTCCACGTGGCGTTGCCTTGTGGTACACAGAGTTAGTGGCACCTAAAGAGCTGAGCAGGTATGCAGCCTGCGATAATGCTGTGTGCACTGATATGACCTCTGCCATTGCGAAATCAAGACCCAGAATCACGTGTGTGACCTGGTGGCCCGCGTTGTAGGGCTGCATGATGTGGAGGCTACCAAGGTTGCGGGCCCTGGGCTTGGAGCTTGCACCGGCACGTGGTGGGCCCTCTTGGAGACATGCCAGTGGTTGAAGGTGAGCATTGAGGCCTGGGTGCGCAGGGGTCAGGAATAACCGCTGGGTGGCAGAGGGGACGGGGTGCAGCAGCCTGTGTGCGCAGGGGCGGGCAAGCGATGATGGCGTGTGCAATGTTGTAAACTCTGTCATTCATAAATCTGGACCCTGTTTCAGATAAGGGACCTGGTGGACTGTAGTGTATACCGGCACGTGGTTGGAGACACACCGGTGGCAGCAGGTGAGCAGTAAGGCCTGGGTCTGCAGTGTTGGCACTCTCTCTCCCTCTCCCTCTCTTCCTTTCACTGTCTTTCTCTTGCTCCCTCTCTTTCTCTCTCTCTTTCTCTCTCCCTCTCTTCCTTTCACTCTCTCTCTCTCCCTTTCTTGCTCTCTCTCTTTCTCTCTCTCTCTCTGTCCTTTGATGTACGCATGACACACCTTCTTATCTTGAATTTGTCTTGCAGGCTGTGACTTACAGATTATCCAGAGAAGACCCGCCATGACTCTTCCAAATAGTTGTTTTGAGTTTAATTTGAATAAAATATTGTGTTGGGGAATTCAAAGATGAATGAATGATTCTCCTTTATCTGACCACACATGAATGTTAATTGTTGTAATTGTACAACATCTGGTCAATTGTTTTGTTCATGATTTCGCAAAGTTGATGTAAAATATCTTTGTCCAGGGAGGCGTGCCCGGGGTAGGGCCCTGGGGTGGGGTCCTGGTGGGGGTGGGGGTTGGTGTTGTGGCCCTCTTGGCTGTCCAAGCTGCATGATCAGTAGCTCCATAGCATCTATTGTTCTTCTGGTGTGGCTGTGGACTGGGCTCCCATTTCTGGTGCAGGTTATCGTCCGACTTAATACCAGGAAAGAGTAGGTGTTAAATCCCTGCTGCTAACGCACCTTATTGCATGTTTTGGGATCTTATCACCAATCTGGCTGGTCGTTGAGAATGTTGTGAAGTGGTGTTGTTGTGGCTTTTTGCACAGGAACGCCTACTCTGCATCTCATTAGCGTTAGTTGCCGGTTGCATCTGTGGCGATGTTTTTTGCGGCTGCTATCGAAGGAAAACTGGTGATATTGGCTGTTAGCACCAGCTTGTAAATAGGGCAATACATTTTTTGTCACTTTGGCTGTGATAATGTGCTGCTAACTCGCCAATAAGTCCTTGAAAATATGCCTCTTTATGTTTGAAACTGTGTTTATTGGCATTTATAGCATTTCAATAGAAGTGTACATATAACATGTCAAATACATTATAAACCATTCACTCCATAGCGTCTAGTGATCTATACAGTGCCTCACTATAACATCAGGACCAAATCTTTAGGTCAAACTTAATTCTACATGCAGAGGGTGTCTGGTTTATAAACTCCAATCCTGTTTGTAAGGTCTATAGAGTCCTATGCCCATCACTGGTCTCTCACTTAATCTTTCACCACCCCCACAAAAGCTGTCTGGGCAGTTGTCCAGTCACCTGCGAGATGCGAGATATTGCTCTTGCAGGCCTCACTTTTCCTTGTCTGTCAGTGCTGACTCCTCCACTGTCACCCAACGCTCGACCTCACACTTCCACCTTCAGTGGGTGGGGGGGCCTTGGGAGATTACCAGTGCATGGCAAAAAGACCACCAGAGCAGAACCAAGGCCAATCCCAAAACTCTAGCACCCGCTCACTTCACGTTCAGGGTAGGAAATGTATGCCCCAGGACTGTTGTCAACTTCTCCCAAAAGCAGGCTATCCCGAGAAGGACCAGGTCATGTGTATGAAATCAGCTTCTAGTTTGTGCTATCTAGGACAATTGTTATCAGCCTGTGCCTGCATTGTGTTAAGTCTGTGTGGAGTAACACATGTAATATGGAGGTAATTGAGCAGGTTGTAGTGGAATCTGGTTTACTCAATACTGTGTGCACCTACTCTAATACCCTGGTCCAGTACTTGTCATTAATGTCCCTAGCCAGTGCAGCCTTCCACCTCCACCAAAGCAGCTCCATATTAGCCTGAGTCTGAAGCAAGGCCAGCTTGTACACCCAGGAGACCAGCTTGCAGCCTCCCCCAAAAGTAAGGAAAATTTGCACACTTAGTGGGTTGGCAGCCCTGTCTGTCCCGCCCACCACAGCGTATGTATCGCTGGGGTAATTGTCGCATAGGTCAGGAATTGTGAGGCAGGTAGGCTGGCATCTGTCAGTAGTCGCTCTACTCTTCACAGTCTACCCTCTTCAAAACAATCTCCAACTGCAATCAGGTCCACAGTCGTCCAAGTGTATAGTCTATTTCTTGTGAGGAACACAGACTTAGTAAATTTCACAAATGCTATCCATAGTAGTTTAGGGAGCGAGTTCACAACAAGCTGCACTCTCAGTAAAAGATATATCAATGCGGCATTGCTGTTGCAACCCAGTCCCTCCCAGTCCAGACCCACCCGCCATCTAGCCAACCACTAAGTCTCCTAGTATCCGGACCTCCAGCTCGCACAAGGGTAGTTTCCAAGCAGGTAAGATCGGACACCAAGAATTTACAGACTCCAACCTGTGGGCCAAGACAGTGCCCTGTAATTAGAACATTAAAAGGTTCTTAAACTGTGAAAGTGCCTGCCATGGATTGATTATTTTGGAGGTACTCTCTGATGGTATCCTCCAGGGAATTCCAAAACATAGGGCCATGCAACAACTCATGGCAAAGTCTCCATGTGGGGATCAGAGTTAACTTCCTACCCCAGCCTAAAAGCATCAGAAGGGGATTTGGCATAAATAGGAATATGCTAAGTATTCAATGTGAGAGGACATGCCTGTCACTGTTGGAGAGACTAGTAATGTGTCCAATCTGGTATAAAAGTCATGCACTGTGGAATTAAACCAGTATTCCGTTGCCAATCCATGTCTACGTCTCCAGAGATCTAGAAATTCACAGTGATCCAGCCACCCTTGGAAGAATCTGGCATTCTCGTTGACAAATCAAGTAATGGAGGGGTAGATACGTTCAAAGAGATGTCTGTCGCACAGTTATAATTCCTTCCCAGTATCCTGGCCGAATGTGTGGTGGAACTCAAAATCGGTACTAAAGAGTTTAGGAATGCGATCTGGTTGACACTGGGTACATAAATGCTGCCAAACCCAATTAGTGCACTTTCTAGAGTATCCCGAATAAGTGTTTACCTGTCCTCCTTGTCTAATTTCTGTGAGGCACATCTGAACAAGACACCAGACCTAATCCAGATGAGCGTTTCCCTGGCAAAGACAGAGTAGGTGGTAGCATAAAACTGTCCCCCCCACTTCCGTTGCAGACTAGAGACCTCAGTGCCTGACAAATATATTTCCTGAAGAGGGGCAACGTTAACCCCTCCTCCTTAAATATGAATAAAGAATATATCTGGTGTCATTTAGAAGCAAAACGCATGCCTCTAACATCCCATTTAGGATGGCATAGTTAGGTGTCTGAGGAGCCATGCAGGAATTATGACAGGTTCCTGAACTCTGCACCCCATCTCTGAATTTGAGACCCCCATAGCTAGCACAGGGACGTGTTTGCATCGGGAACCTACCAACTCAGATGAGAAAGGCTCTAGAATGTGACAAGCTGAACCTTAGCTGTACATTTAACATTATCAAAGGCTCTCCAACTCCCACCTTCCTGTGCGCACTGACAGAGGTCAGATACCCAAACCCAGCAAACCATCAGTTTGGAATCAACTTTGCTCCCATGCAAGGCAAGGACGTTTCATAGGGCACCAGTGGGGGGCAGCCAGCCATCTTGCCCACATGTGGAAGCAGGTCACCACTTTGCTCCTATCAGAGAAGTCAGTTTATCGTTCAGTGTCCTGTGCCTTCTGCTACAAGCTCAGGGTCGGAGTTATCAACAACCCCAATCGGTACAGATCCCTTGATATCTCAACTGGAAATGGTGAAGGATGCCCGGAGGAGGAAATAAATTAGAGGTCTTCTGCTGTGTGGAGACAGGTATGGGCTCTTCGATGCAGGGTCTGAGCCAGTGCTGGCCCTGGATGAATCCAGCATGCAGGTCCCCAAGGTCTTCCAGGATGGTCTGCTGAAGTGGCTTGCAGCCTCCAAGGCTGACACTCTTCAAGATCCTTTGATGTGTTGGTCTGTCAGCCCCCGATAGATCATGCTCTATGTCATAGCTTACGCATCTGCAGTCGGGGCAGGTGACATGTAGGAGTCCTAGATGATCCCCTCTGATGTTTCTTAAACCAGTCCAATATCTCCTCAGGATAACTGACAAAGAGTGAGTTGTCATCAACAGTGAGCTTGAGGGGAATAGCAACATGTCCTAGAGGCACAGTTTCTGAAGGGCCCGTTTTGCCACCACAAATGTGGCTCTTTTGCACTATACTAGTGTATAGTCTTGAAAGATGGTGACCGGCTGTTGTAAAGTTGAAGGGGGATGGCCGACTGCACCAAATGTAGCAGAGGATATCTGTAATTAAGTAGTTTGGCCCATCACCGTGCATGGTGGTGCTCCCGGTGTTGGAGGCTGTGCTGGCACTTGGTGCGCTCTTTCCAGGACGAAGAAGTGATAGAGTCACTGGGAGGGCTACTGTGGTCTGAATTCATGTCTCCAGGTATTTCACCATGTCATTACTCTCAACCCCTCTCAGGAAAACCCAACCACTCGCACACTGTTGCATCTACTCCACCCTTCTGCATCTTCTGCCTTTCTAGCCAACAGATCCACTTTTTCAATAATGGACGTGACTTGTTTTTAAGCTCGTCGATCGTCGGGCCCACAATGCGTAGAGTAGTTTTCACCTTGTCTGTGAGCTTGCAGTGATCATCACAGAGAATATTCATGTCTATCGCCACCTTGTCAATTTTTCCTTTGAGGTGTTCCCTGGTGGCATTTATAGTATCCACTATGTGGTCAAGTTTATCCAGGGCTGTGCCCTACATGGATGGCCATTCCTCATTGAGTTCTGTAACTTCCACATATGGGTGTGTGCTGTCCAGGCCAGACCGGTGTCCCCCTAGTTCCCTGGCTGATCTAGTGTGGCCCCTTGCCGCAGCCCAGGTCCAGGCACCTGTAACCACGATGTGCCCTTCACTCACCATCAGTGGTCGAAGTGGGGAAAAAAAGTAGGGAAACTGTGGGCGGAGAATCAGAGGGCGGGAATAACCTGAGGATTGGATCAGTGGGCGGAGTTAGAGGTGTGGGAAAGGATGCGCAAAACATCCCAATCTTTAGTATTTGTGTGGCATTTCACTGACCAGTTACAGCTTATTATCTTATGTAATTCAACCAATGGATACACATGATTATTTAACGATTAATATGAGCTATTGACATTAGAAACATATTCCACTTTGTAAATTTATTTTAATCACAGAATGTCCCAAAAATGCTTAAAAGTGGAAGCACGAGCCATTTGTTTCTGAGACATGGAGTTTCTATCTTCAGCAATATACACAGAGACAATCAATTTTACCTGTGTATATGACTGTATATGAAATGCTACATAAGACAAAGGACTACAAGGTGTATGAGTCACATGATAACCATACTAGTAGACAGTATAGTTTAATAGTGATTGGCCTGGAGAAACACAAACTCAGAATTTAAAACTTAATACCATGATTGGGGGTTCTCTTTAAAAATCATTATTGATTTGTATCAAAATAACACTTTTTGCAACATTAGGATAATCAAAGGCTTAGGGAAAAAAACATAACGCTCTAGTTTATACCTTGCGGTTTGTATGCAGCTCTTAGATAAAAGTTAATAGCTCACTGTTCTTTGTTAGGATTTTAACTTATAAACTGCAAGTAGCAAAAGGATCTCACTGACAAAAGCAGTAACTCACTGACCTATTTAAAATATGTGCACTTTGTAATGGGCCTGGTATATTTTCTTTGCAGCAGGCACATTAACCCTCTGCGCTATCTTTCCATGAGTCAAAACTTCCACTAGACAAATCTCCGATCTCGCTCTAGGAAGAAGTTTATTCATCAGAGTTATCATGACATTTTTATTATTGCCGACTTAGCTGGCGGCCAGGGAGGAGGCACCAAGTGCTTTTAAAACCATAATATATGACGCCCCCACTCAAAGTCAGCGCCCGTTGCGGTCACACCAGTCGCACCGCCCTAGAGCCAGCTCTTCTCAGGGGTCCTGTGACCTCAGTGACAGAGTCACTGTTGCTCTAGTGTCTGCTACTTCGTAGGCCTGCCCGCAAGACTGGAGGTGAACTTCAGTATGGATTGTGGTGGCAAGCCTTCAAGGTGAACCCACACTTGCCACTGCTAGGGTACACCTGCTGGTGCTAACACAGCAGGGCTTTTCTGGTGCCTTCTAAGGTCTGGCATGGGAATGTGCTCCTCAGGAGAGTGGTCTGGGGGACTGTTCATGAAGACTGAAACTGGTTCCCCAGTTCTAAATTTAGCAGCTCTGCCCCCAGTGCTACATCTGCTCTCTCACTGAACACCATACTGCCCCACTGAGAGAAACTCATACTTCCTTCAGCTACAATCCAATTTGACCTGCTATAAATAACTGGATGCGACTCAATTCAAATTACACACTAGGCAAGAGCAATATGCTGCCTAAAAGAAAAGGTAACAGCGGACAACGGACACCATACGTGTCCGCTGTCCACACCACCCAACCAAGGCCGGGGGGATGCTGTTCTGGATTGGGCCACTACAAAAGTCAAGGCCAGAGAAGGGCAGCTCCAGTGGCATTTCTGCGGTTATAAGTGAGGATCGATGCAGTGCGTGATGCGGGAAATATGAGACTGAAGTAACCTGTAAGAGCTCCCGGAGGAAGGTGCCTGTCTCTGTCTGGTAAGAATTAGGGGGCTAATGTGGACAGAGGAAGGCATCAGCTCCGCTGCCAATACCAGCCTGTAGTAGCCATCCAGGAGGGTCCTCAAGTGCACTGGAGAGCCCCAGCCCCAGGGCCAGGTTGTCCAGGCATGCTGAGGGCCGCCGCTGTCTCAACACCAGGCCTTGGTGCCAGGATCAGCGGTGCAGGGGTCAGCAAGACTTCTGTTTAGGGTTCCCTCTTCCCCACCAGGGGACTACCAGTGGCTCCAATGTTGTAAGAGCCATGGGAGGCCTCAGGGCCCATGGCCATAAAATGCAATACGATTGGCAGACATATCTCCCTGCAGGGCTCCCTCACCACTTTAGCGCTGCATCACCTGCCCTTCTCTGGTACGCAGCTTCTGTCCAACGTTAGCTCAACAGAGTGGGGCATATGTGCCGGTTTTGGTGGCAAAGGATGCCCAGGCCTAAGTTTTCTATAGGTGCTTCGAACGTTCAGTGGCGATGTCGTCTACCATCTTAGGGTGATTGTGTTGTGGCAGGGTCACTGATCCTCGATTGACCCCTCATACATCCGAGCACGGCTCCAATGTTGTAAGAGCCATGGGAGGCCTCAGGGCCCATGGCCATAAAATCAATACGATTGGCAGACATATCTCCCTGCAGGGCTCCCTCACCACTTTAGCGCTGCATCACCTGCCCTTCTCTGGTACGCAGCTTCTGTCCAACGTTAGCTCAACAGAGTGGGGCAGATGTGCTGGTTTTGGTGGCAAAGGATGTCCAGGCCTAAGTTTTCTATAGGTGCTTCGAACGTTCAGTGGCGATGCCGTCCACCATCTTAGGGTGATTGTGTTGTGGCAGGGTCACTGATCCTCGATTGACCCCTCATACATCCGAGCACAGCTCCAATGTTGTAAGAGCCATGGGAGGCCTCAGCGCCAATGGCCATAAAATCAATACGATTGGCAGACATATCTCCCTGCAGGGCTCCCTCACCACTTTAGCTCTGCATCACCTGCCCTTCTCTGGTACGCAGCTTCTGTCCAACGTTAGCTCAACAGAGTGGGGCAGATGTGCCAGTTTTGGTGGCGAAGGATGTCTAGGCCAGAGTTTTCTATAGGTGCTTCGAACGTTCAGTGGCGATGCCGTCCACCATCTTAGGGTGATTGTGTTGTGGCAGGGTCACTGATCCTCGATTGACTCCTCATACATCCGAGCACGGCTCCCTAATCGCATCCACACCAGGGTGGCAGAGCGGTGCTCAGGAGGAGTGGATGGGTACCAGTAGTGTTAGGATTTCAGAAAGATGGAGTGAAGGCAGCTGGATCTCACTAATGTGTGATCTTTTCCCTGCTCGTCTTGGTCACGCCTCATCAATCCACTGGCACCCACTGCTATTTCTACTATTGAAAACATTTCTGTAAGGCCCTTGTTATAAGTTCTTGTGATGTCCAGTAGGCTCATTAACAGGAGCTAATGGACCCCTGGACAGTTAGTGAGTACGATGCGAACCCCTGCACCTGTGAGATGGGTCTAGTGTTCATACAATGTCTTTAATGAAATTCTCTAAAAAAGAGGAAGAGTAAGAAGCCTAAAAGCTTGTCCATCTACCCTAAACTTATATATACAAAAACAAGCTAGTTACCATGTCGTACAACCGACAACTAATGTCTATAAGTTCCAGCCAAAAGTGCGTGTTGGATAAGTCACAGTGGCTTTCCACAGGACCAATGATGTAAGGGCCAGAAGCAACCCTTTCAAAAAGTGATTGTATGCTCACTAAGGCATGTGTGTGTGGTATGGTTACATAACTTATGATTTATACTGAATCTTTAATAGTATCTGAAAAGATAAAATATATGGAGACATACATGATGCATATCGACAAAGTACGTTCTAACCACTGAATATAAGTAGATGCAGAGTTAGTGGAGACGGTGTGAAAAGTGCACTATGCTCATCATGCAGCTGGATAAATGCTTCCAGTTCCTTGAACAGAAGAAGTTCTCCTAATGGAGAATTTCTTTTAATTTGAAGGTAAACTCTACCTGCAAATATTCGGAACTTCAATAAATGGGAAGTACCTAACTCCAAGCATGGCAGGATTATATGTATATAATTTTGATTGTGTGTGTGCATGTCTATGTGTGTTTAAATATATACATATAATCATCATAGCCTGTCCTCCATGGTCAGCTTGCTGCCCCAGACCCTGTCCCTCCTGTCTTCAGATTATGTCTGGGAGCACCTACTCCCTCCCTCCTGCACTCTGTGGTCAGGTTGTTATCATTGCCCATACCAGCCTGCAATCCCTGGTCATCACGTGGCCCTTGACCCAGCTACACTCTCCCCTGCTCTCTGTTCTTTGTGTACATGGACCAGCCCCCTGCCCTTCATTGTCTATTGTGTTGCCATTGCCATACACCTATCTTCCCTGGTCAGCAGCTGCCCTTGTCCCCTCCCTAGGTCCTCACTGAACCAGAACACAAGCATTGCAAGACCAGTTTTGACATGATTGGGTCTCTTCAGTCAGGTGTAGCTTGGTTCCAGTAGCATAGTGAGCAAGGGATGCACAAAGAATCAACTGTGGTTATCTAGATGCTCTAGACTGTGACACAGTCACAAGTTCAAGCCGACTATGATGGAACACAGGCTGACTACAGGGACCCAGCTGGGCCCACTGAACGAAGTACCGTAAATCCTATTTATTGATCGATGCGTAGTACTGCATCAAGGATGCATTGTGCATCGGTGGTTACGAGGAGCTGCTAGGCAGTGATGCAAGGTCCTGTGTCATCAACAAGGATGCTTTCGATACAAAGGCCTGCACAGAGAAAAACAACAATAGATTTAACCCAGATCTCCTGACTGGGATGAATGTTTGATTGGTTCTGCATTCTGCCCATCATCTATCTGTGTGCCTCTTGCTTTCTCGCATAAGTGCGCCGGGTAAGCCCAGATGTGGTTCCTGGGCTCACTGTGCCACTGGATTCAAGCTATCCTGGCAGATGAGGGGTGATATACCCCAGAAACCGGTCCCAGGATGCTTGTTTACGTTCCAGGGAGGAACCTGGCTTGGCAGTTCGGGCTGAACTGTTCCCATGATGCCCAAAACCAGTCCCAGGAAGCTTGCTTCCAGTGCAAGGAGGACCTGGCTTGGCAGCTCGAGCTGGACTGTTCCCATGAGACACAGGGTCAGGACTGATTTGCATATGGCTAGGTCTAACTGGGGTGGCATGGTTTGCAAAAGAACAATGGATTTAATCCTTTTCTCTTGACTGGGGTGAATGTTTAATTGGCTCTGCATTCCATCCATCATATGTGTGTCTTTTACTTTCTCGCCCTAAGTGCGCCGGGTATGCCAGATGTGGATCCTAGTCTCACTGTGCCACTGGATTCAAGCTAGCCTGGCTGATATGGGGTGATGCCCTGAAACCTGTCCTAGGATGCTTGTTTACCATCCAGGGAGGACCTGGCTCAGCAGTTCGGGCTGGACTGTTCCCATGAGCCACAGGTCAAGACTGATTTGCATATGCTGGATCAAAACTGGGGTGGCATGGTGAGGAAACGAACAATGGATTTAACCAAGATCTCTTGACTCAGGGTCAATGTTTTATTGGCTTTGCATTCCATTCATCATCTGTGTGTCTTTTGCTTTCTCGCCCTAGGTGCGCTGGGTATGCCCAGATGATGTCCGGGGCTTAATGTGCCACTGGATTGAAGCTACCCTGGTTGATATGGAGTGCTGCCCTGAAACTGGTCCCAGGATGCTGGTTTCTGGTACAGGGAGGACCTGACTTGGCAGCTCGGGCTGGACTTTTTATTTATTTATTTATTTTAAAAGTTGTATATAGTGCTTGCTAGAACCGGAGGTATCAGAGCGCTTTACATGAGTTACAGCGAGTTACAGGTTACATAGTTACATCACTTAAATCAAAGAGTCACAAGGATAGGAGGAGGGAGAAGGAGGGAAAACACAACGGGTAAAACAAGGAAAATAATGTCAGATGTCATGCTTGGGTAGGTGACGGGCGGGGGGGGTGAAACCAGGGCCAGACTCCTCTTTAGCTTCATATGGCAGCTCCACCGGGCATCGGCCAAGGTTGCTCTTGCATTGAGGCGAGTACAAACAGTTTTGGTATCTGCCCTGTGGGCATCGTCAAAGGGCCATCAGAAGTTCAGAGGAACGTTATAATGAGTTATATATAGTGCTGGCTAGACCCGTAGGTATCAGAGCACTTTACATTAGGCTACACAATGTTACAGAGAAGGAAAACAAATAAACATTGCGTCAAATATTAAGCAAACAATTGGGAGAGGAAAGAAAGGTGAGACAAATAGAGAGAGTGGAGGGAGTAGTGTGAAGGGGAGGATGAGGAAAAAGACGGCAGGAGAGATGAAAGGAAGTCTACCCAAAGACCGACCGGGTAGGTGACGTCCGAGGAGGGAATCCACAGCTTGTCTCCCCAATAGCTAAACAGGTAGCTCCATCGGGCATCAGTCAGAAAGCTAGGTCTCAACTGACGATGGAAAGTTCACAGAAGTAAGTCCAGTGGATAGACAGGGTGGGAACTATGAGCAAGGATGGCTGAGGGCAAAGGTCAATAGCTGGAAATAGGAGAAGAGTAGAGAGGAGGGGGGTATGGGGTATGGAGAAGAGGAGAAGGGAAAAAAGTCCACTAGAGAGATGCAGGAGAGTTTGCCCAATGACCGGCTGAGTAGGTGTTGGTCAAGGAGGGAAATCCACAGCCCATCTCTCCTTTAGCTCATGAGGTAGCTCCACCGGGCATCAGTCAAAATTTCTAGTTCTCAGCTGTCAATGGAAAGATCTCTGAGTCAAATGTCATGGAGGGTGAGCAGGAGCCGGGCCCGTTTAGGAGTGTCCCTGTGCCTCAGTAGACACCCGCAGCAGTAGTCAGGACTGGCCCCAGTCACCATCTTTGGGACAGGCCCTACAGCAAACTCCACCTCCGCCTGAGATACAAGCATTGTGAAAGGTAGATGGGAGGGGGGGCAAAAAATCACAGTTGCTTTTCCAGCAGGAGACATAGACCAAGGTCCAGCAGGTCGCTGGGCCAGAATCCGAAGGTGTAACAGGTACTCACTGTGGATGGTGAAGTTTCAGCTGAGCATTGGGTGCTCCTCACAGCAGCGATGTCACAGGCCCCAGATTCAACGACATGGGCATCAACCAGCCCCCCAACCACAGTGACGGTGTGCACTTTGAGTTGGGTGCCGTTACGGTGATGATTGAAATAGTGTGGGTGGCGCTGTATTGTATTGTGGGGGTACCATGCAGAATCGCATTACATGCCTCCCTCAGTAGTTCCTGTACTCCAGAGCGATCCATCAATGTGATGGGGAGATATTCGGCAGGCTTATGCTAAGCGTGGGTGTAAAATCCGTTCCGCTCGCGGATTTTGCGGATTTTCGGTGAATTCGCAATCCGCGAACTCTCGCGAATTTGCAAAAAATTCGCAAATTTGCGCGAAACAGATTTTTTTGCTTGGTCGCACTTGCCAAATAGAATACTATACAATTTTGCGGCGCGCAGCGTTCACTTACCGTCATTCAGCGTTTGAAGAGTTGTTTTTCTCCATGTTTGCGTGTGCTGCGCAATTTTGGATCTTGCTGCGGGAGTTTGTCGACCGCGATTACGTCATCGCGGCTTGCCACCTTGCACAGCAAGAGTTTGGCAACGCGAGTACGTCATTAAGTCCCGTGATCACGCATCGCGGGAGTAAACACTTGCGAACACGTAGATGCGGCGGGAAGCAACAATCTCGCAATTGCGAGATTGCAAAATTTGCAATTTCGCACAAGAATTCCACCAGCAGGCAGCATAAACCTTGAAAATTATGATTTTTATCAGAATAACTCCTCAGGTTGACATTTGCCTGCACTTTTTTTGCAAGGAGTCCATTTTGGGGGGGGGGGCGCTGGGAGAAAGGAAGTGCCCCACAGTCTCCAACTTCCTGTTCCTGTCCAGCAGGCTCCTCCCAGTGCTTTCTTCATGTGCTGGTCACTTTGATTTGGATCTTGACCTGGAAGGATTACTTTTTGTGGATGCTGCTGGATATTTGGATTTGAGGCCTTTTTGACTTTCTTTGGATTACTTTTGGATTAGAAATTTCACAAGTAAGTTTGTTTGGGGCATTACAGTTGTTGCAACTACAATTTTGGAACTTTTTCAGAACATTAAATAAAATATATTGTTGGTAGCCACAGTATCCAGTAGGACCAGGGTTAGTTATGGGTGCATGATGCAACTGTTTTGTTGAATTTCAACATCATTTAGGGCATGGATGGCATTGGATTGTGGTGATTTTTGTGTGTTTTTCGATTTTTTTGGGGTGTTGTTGGGGCCTTTTGCCCAGGGGTACTCACTCAGTGGTGCATGGGCCTAGTCTTTCTGTGTGTTCTCTTTAATGTAAACATCATGGAGGGCATGGATGGCATTGGATTGTGGTGATATTTGTGTGTTTTTCGATTTTTTGGGGTGTTGATGGGGCATGGCCATGTGGGTGGGGGCCATTTTGAGGCCTGGTCCAGGGCCCTGTGGTGGGGGTGAAGGGGCCATTTTGAATCCAGGCAGTGTGCTTTGTGCCATAGGCCTGCATCCAATGTGCCTTGCTTTCATCCATTATGCCCAGGGGTACCCAGTGGTGTATGGGCCTAGTCTTTCTGTGGGGTCTCTTTAATGTAAACATCATGGAGTGCATGGTTAGCATTGGATTGAGGTGATTTGTGTGTGTTTTTCGATTTTTTGGCTGTTGTTGGGGCCTTTTGCCCAGGGGTACTCAGTGGTGCATGGACCTAGTCTTTCTGTGGGGTGTCTTGAACGTAAAGATCATGGAGGGCATGGATGGCATTGGATTGCGGTGATTTTTGTGTGTTTTTCGATTTTTTTGGGGTGTTGATGGGGCATGGCCATGTGGGTGGGGGCCATTTTGAGGCCTGGTCCAGGGCCCTGTGGTGGGGGTGAAGGGGCCATTTTGAATCCAGGCAGTGTGCTTTGTGCCATAGGCCTGCATCCAATGTGCCTTGCTTTCATCCATTATGCCCAGGGGTACCCAGTGGTGTATGGGCCTAGTCTTTCTGTGGGGTCTCTTTAATGTAAACATCATGGAGTGCATGGTTAGCATTGGATTGAGGTGATTTGTGTGTGTTTTTCGATTTTTTGGCTGTTGTTGGGGCCTTTTGCCCAGGGGTACTCAGTGGTGCATGGACCTAGTCTTTCTGTGGGGTGTCTTGAACGTAAAGATCATGGAGGGCATGGATGGCATTGGATTGCGGTGATTTTTGTGTGTTTTTCGATTTTTTTGGGGTGTTGATGGGGCATGGCCATGTGGGTGGGGGCCATTTTGAGGCCTGGTCCAGGGCCATGTGGTGGGGGTGAAGGGGCCATTTTGAATCCAGGCAGTGTGCTTTGTGCCATAGGCCTGCATCCAATGTGCCTTGCTTTCATCCATTATGCCCAGGGGTACCCAGTGGTGCATGGGCCTAGTCTTTCTGTGGGGTGTCTTGAATGTAAAGATCATGGAGGGCATGGATGGCATTGGATTGTGGTGATTTTTGTGTGTTTTTCGATTTTTTGGGGTGTTGATGGGGCATGGCCATGTGGGTGGGGGCCATTTTGAGGCCTGGTCCAGGGCCATGTGGTGGGGTGAAGGGGCCATTTTGAATCCAGGCAGTGCGCTTTGTGCCATAGGCCTGCATCCAATGTGCCTTGCTTTCATCCATTATGCCCAGGGGTACCCAGTGGTGTATGGGCCTAGTCTTTCTGTTGGGTCTCTTTAATGTAAACATCATGGAGGGCATGGATGGCATTGGATTGAGGTGACTTTTGTGTGTTTTTTTATTTTTTGGCTGTTAATGGGGCCTTTTGCCCAGGGGTACTCAGTGGTGCATGGGCTTAGTCTTTCTGTGGGGTGTCTTGAATGTAAAGATCATGGAGGGCATGGATGGCATTGGATTGTGGTGATTTGTGTGTGTTTTTTGATTTTTTGGGGTGCTGATGGGGCATGGCCATGTGGGTGGGGGCCATTTTGAGGCCTGGTCCAGGGCCATGTGGTGGGGGTGAAGGGGCCATTTTGAATCCAGGCAGTGTGCTTTGTGCCATAGGCCTGCATCCAATGTGCCTTGCTTTCATCCATTATGCCCAGGGGTACCCAGTGGTGCATGGGCCTAGTCTTTCTGTGGGGTGTCTTGAATGTAAAGATCATGGAGGGCATGGATGGCATTGGATTGTGGTGATTTGTGTGTGTTTTTCAATTTTTTGGGGTGTTGATGGGGTATGGCCATGTGGGTGGGGGCCATTTTGAGGCCTGGTCCAGGCAGGGCCTGGCCATGTGGGTGGGGGTCTAGGGGAAATTCTGAAGCCAGGCAGTGTGCTTTGTTGTGTCATAGGCCTGCACCCAGTCTGCCATGCTTTCATCCATTATGCCCTGGGGTACTCTGTCAGTGGTGCATTGTATTGGTCTTTCCATTTTGGGGGTGGGTATAATAAAAATGCTTACTTGCAAACTATTAATTGAAGCGCTACATATGCAACATTTATTTAACTGATGTTCCTCTGGCTTCGTTTGCTTTTAGGCGCAGAAAGACGAGTCATCAGCCTCATCGTTCTTCATCAGTGCCAGGAAGAAGTCCTGCTGCGGTGTGTGCAGCACAACGTCACGTGTGGCCACAGACAACTCTGCAACTTGTGCAACTGCGACCTGCTGTTCTGACATCTGAAGAAGATGGCCCCAAAAAACGTTGCCCGTAGCTCCTCTAGCAAGAAAGTTGCCAGTAAGGAGCAGAAGAAGCAAGTAGCGCCACTTACCAAGGAGACTGGTGTGCCGACCGCCGCATTTTTTCGGGAAAAAATTAGTACGCCTGCAGCAGCAGGGGGGTCTGCTAGGGACCAAGCTGGGAGCAGCACCTCCGCTCCATTGGGCTCAGTGCCACCACCACCATGCCAACTTAGGTCCAAGCCCTTGAGTGCTGCAGAGGCAGCCAGTATAGTTGTTCAATCACCATCGACCAGTGATGTTGGCTCATCGCAAGAAAGTAGCAGCATACCTCAATCAACACAGGTTGTTGTAACTCATCTGATGAGTGTTCAACAACCACAGCCGCAACAACAACTACATGTGCAAGTACAAGCCCAAGTACATGTGGAAGGAGAGGCGGCGCAGGGAGAGGAGCAAGCAGAGGTGCATGGAGCGGCACAAGTGCCCACAATAGTTGTTCCTCCCGAAGTAGGGGCACATCAGGAAATCGACATTCAAGCCGAGGTATCACATGAGGAAGCCACTCCTCCTGATGATTCATTGTCTTCCAGATCCCCAGCAAGGAAAAGATCAAGGATGGTGTCTATTTCTTCTTCAAGCCCCCTTACTTCTGATGATATGGATGAAACTTGGGAACCACCACGGCCGTCTGAGAGTGAGGCACACCATGATCTGACAAAGGTAGCTAAGCGTAAAAGGAAGGTCCCCGAAAGTCTCAGAGTTATGGAGTGTGATGATGACGCTGAACAAGAAGTGGTGTATACTCCTGGTGATGAAGACTCTCACTACGACGACGCAGTCATCATAGACGTCACTCCAGCCTCAGCGGGCATGCAGCACACAGACATTTTAACCTTAGCCCGAAATGCTGCTGAGCGTGATGATGATGATGGCGACATGGGAATGGGACCACCACGAATGCAGTTACTAGTACACCATCACCTACAGCTTCCATATTTTCTCACCAGAAGGGACCTCCATCCACCTCGACCTCCACTCCCTCAATTAGTGGTGCTGTAAGTGCACAACGTACTAAATTTCGGCAACACACATCCTCCAGTTCATCTGGCAATAGCAGCATTCCCAGTATGGCCTCCTCCGCCCCCCACAGACATTTGAAGTCCGCAGTTTGGGACTTCTTTAGTGTTAGCCCAACAAGGGAAAACATAGCCATTTGTACCATTTGTAAGGTTCGAGTTAGTCGTGGTAAGCTTGGTACCAACTATGGTACCGGAGGCCAGAGAGGTCATCTTGAGAGACAGCACACTGTCATATGGCAAGCGCACCTAAGGGAGATCAAGGATGCCCGAATTGCAAGTCAACAAATTGTGTCCGTTGATGTTTCATCTGCTGATGACGAGGAGTAAGAAGCGTCAAACATTTCTTCAGTTACACCCAGTACCCCTGTCAGCAGCACACCCCCTGCAAGATATATGAGCCACACTAAGAGTGTGGGAGAGAGTTATGTTATGTTATGTTAAGCTACACTTGTAGAGCGCACTGACACCGTAAGTTTCCTGGCGCTGAGATTGGGATTGAAGGAGATGGCAGAGGACTAGTGGGAATTCAAGAAGAGCCAGGTTTTTAAGCTCTTCCTGAAGCTCAGCAGGGTGTCAGAGGTCTTGATTCGTAGGGGGAGGGAGTTCCACAATTTGGGTGCCAGGTAACTGAATCTGCGGCCACCCAGTTTCTTTAGTTTAACCACCGGGGTGGTTAGGAGGCGAAGATGGGCAGATCGGAGATTACGGGCTGGACAGTGCGAGATGATGAGAGATTTCAAAAAGGCCGGGCACTTGGACTGTCGGGCCTTGTAAGTTAGGCAGCCGATCTTGAAAGCAGCCCTTTGTTCGATAGGCAGCCAGTGCAGCTTGGACAGAAGGGGTCTTGCTGATTGCCATTTAGGGGCTTTATAAATGAGCCTTGCTGCCTGGTTCTGCACCATCTGGAGGCGATGGAGCAGGGACTTGGGTGGGCCACAGTGAAGAGAGTTGGAGAAGTCAAGACGGGAAAGAGACACCAATGCGAAAAAGTTCATCATCACTGAGCGTAACTGGGTCACAGAAGTCATCATCATCCCGTAAAATGGTCCAGCCCACCATTAAAAGCATGTTGTTTTCAGAAGCGCCATATGAACGCAATCACCCAATGGCGCGTCTGTATAACAGTAAGCTGGCTAAAATGCTAGCGCTGGACATTCTCCCTTTTTCTTTTGTGGAAGGGGTGGCTTTTCTTGAAATGGTGGCAACGCTCTGCCCTAAATGGAAGGTTCCTAGCCGGTTCTATTTTGCCAGAGTTGCGGTTCCAGCACTACATGAAGATGTGCTGGAGGTGATTGGGGCAGCTTTGCAGAAGAGTGCTGTTAACACTATACATCTGAAAACAGACATGTGGACCAGTTGCGCAGCCACTGATTACATGTGCATCACTGCACACTGGGTCTCTTTTTCAGGGGTTAAAGCAAAGATAAACGCAGGTGTTGACTCAGACAAAGTTTATAAAGCTGCTCGGAAACATGCAACAATAGCCATGTTTGCCATGGAGAAAAATTATACAGGAGAAAACATTTTGCATGAGTTTAACACAAAGGTCTTTGAATGGCTGTCCCCAAGAAAACGCATGATTGGTTATGTTTCCACGGATAATGGCGCCAATGTAGTTAAGGCCATGGATATGGGTAACTATTTCAGAGTGCCGTGTCTGGCGCACTGTATAAACCTGGTTGTTAAAAAATTCTTGAGTGAAGAAAGTCCAGTCTCCGAGTTACTGACCACCTGCCAAAGAATGTGCACACATTTCAACCATTCTTTTAAGGCACGGAAGCAGCTGAGGTGCTTGCAACATGAACGTAAATTACCACTGAAAGCACTCATCCAGGAGGTGGCAACACGTTGGACCTCAACCTTCTACATGCTTGAGCGTCTGTATGAGCATTATGCGGTAGTCGATCAGTATTTCTTTAAACTGGGTACACCTATGATAGACATGGGGATACAGGTGGAGCAATGGAACCTAGTTAAAAGTCTGACAGACATGCTTCGTCCTTTTGAGGTCTTCACGCGTGCAGTCAGCAGGGAGGACTGTAATTTGGGAAAAGCTATCCCATTGTTGAGCATGCTAGAGCACCGACTGAAGGCGGTGTGTTCTAAGTTTGAAAAAGATGGAAAGGAGGAAGCATTTGAGTTGGCGGAGAAGTTATTACACCGCCTACTTGGCGATGATCGTCTTGAAATGATCAACACAGAACAACATTACATTTGTGCTACTATTCTGGATCCACCATACAAAAAGGCAGTGGCAGGCAGAGTATTCTTTCCTTTTGATGACGCAGATGTTACAAAGTACAAACATTGGCTAGCTGTGTCAGCCAGTCGGTTTGAAAGAGAACGGCAGGAAATTGAAGGAAAAGGCAGTACATCAGCATAAGCAGATCGTCCGCAATCAAAAAAATCCACATCTGCATTTGTGGCTGTGGCAGAAGTGAGTGATTTTCCCTCTCAGCCGTTAACGACACCAGCAACCGTATCATCTGCACCAGACACAACAGTAATATTGTGTGAGGAAGAGGATTGGCTAACTCAGCTTGGGTTTGGTTCTGAAATGGTCCCAGAAAAAAGTAAGCAAAGTGGAGGAACCTTGGAGAACCTTGAGTCGATGGTGCAGGCCTATCTGAATGACTCAACAGAGGTCCATCTTTCTCATGACCCATTGGCGTATTGGCATGGGAAAACAGATGTGTGGCCAGAGATCACCAACCTGGCTATAAATTACTTGTCTTGCCCACTCGCAAGCGTGTCTTCTGAACGTGTTTTCAGTGCTGCTGGTGGCATTGTAATTTCCAAAAGGACCCGCCTCTCGCCCAAAAATGTGGAGAGGTTAACAATGATCAAGATGAATCAGCACTTCATACCACCAGATTACAAATTACGATAATGCACGCAGGAAGAAGACGAGGAGGACACCAACTTAGATGAGGGAAGTTCTTCCCTGTTAACTGACCTACTCCCGTCTGAATTAGCAGAGTTTGAGGACGAGCTCTTCTTCCCTGACACCTAGCCCTGAAAATGAGTCAATGAATCACTAACTTTCTTTTTCGTCCTTATTCACTTATATTCCTGTGTGTCTGTCTTTGTTTGTTTTGCAAAATCTATATAAAACAAACTTTAATCACAAAAACAAGCCCATCAGCAGAACTGTCTTCACTTATTTGCTTATTGATTTGAAGGTGCCGCAGTCTGCATTACTCAGGTTCACAAGTTCACAAGAACATGCTCCTCTATCCTCCTCCTCCTCCAGACTCCTATTTCCCTCAAAGCAGATGGCTGGATTACGCCCAATGAAGAAAGAGTCTGCAATTGTGGGGGTGTTTTACTTCTTTGCGGGTGAGTTGACGGGTCTGGGGCCATTGCTGGGAATGTCTAATACGGATAAAAGTGGTTTGGAGAAAATCGGAGCAGAAAAAGATTTTGCGCTTTTGATCACTTGCCTGTCTTTGGGGTGCTGTTTGGCGGGCTTTTAGGTTGTTGTGGGTGGGTTTTGGGGTCTGGGAGCACTGCTGGCACAGTCTAATGTTGATTGCATTTGTTTTTCAGGAAATCCATGGTGGAAAAGGGGAGTTAGGGCCTAGCTGCACAGCGTATTTGGGCAGAATTGAAGGTAGTAGGCCCATTTTTGCTTTTTGGCTGTTTGGGGGTGTTCTGCTTTTTTGCGGGTGGCTGCAGGGGTCTGGGGCCATTGCTGGGAATGTCTAATACCGGATAAAAGTGGTTTGGAGAAAATCGGAGGTGACTTTTTTTTGCGTTTTTGCTGACTTGCTTGTCTTTGAGGTGCTGTTTGGGGGGGTTCCAGTTATTTGTGGGTGGGTTTTGGGGTCTGGGAGCACTGCTGGTACAGTCTAATGTTGATTGAATTTGTTTTTCAGGAAATCCATGGTGGAAAAGGGGAGTTAGGGCCTAGCTGCAGAGCGCATTTGGACAGAATTGAAGGTAGTAGGCACATTTTTGCTTTTTGCCTGTTTGGGGGGTGTTCTGCTTTTTTGCGGGTTGCTGCAGGGGTCTGGGGCCATTGCTGGGAATGTCTAATACCGAATAAAAGTGGTTTGGACAAAATCGGAGCAGAAAAAGATTTTGCGCTTTTGATCACTTGCCTGTCTTTGGGGTGCTGTTTGGCGGGCTTTTAGGTTGTTGTGGGTGGGTTTTGGGGTCTGGGAGCACTGCTGGGTATGGATAGTTTTGATTGCAAGAGGTTTGAAGCAAATCCATGGTGGCAAAGGGGAGTTAGGGCCTAGCTGCACAGTGCGCGTGGAGTGATTTTGGAAATTTGCCTGAACATTTCTAAGTCCCCATTTTTGTAGTTTTGCTTTTTGGCTGTTTGGGGGTCTTCTAATTCTTTCCGCCTGGCTTGACGGGTTTAGGGCCATTGCTGGGAAGGTCTAATACCGGATAAAAGTGGTTTGCAGAAAGTCGGAGGTGAACTTTTTTTGCGTTTTTGCTGACTTGCTTGTCTTTGAGATGCTGTTTTGGGGGGTTCCGGGTGTTTGTGGGTGGGTTTTGGGGTCTGGGAGCACTGCTGGCACAGTCTTATGTTGATTGCATTTGTTTTTCAGGAAATCCATGGTGGAAAAGGGGAGTTAGGGCCTAGCTGCAGAGCGCATTTGGACAGAATTGAAGGTAGTAGGCCCATTTTTGCTTTTTGCTTTTTGCCTGTTTGGGGGTGTTCTGCTTTTTTGCGGGTGGCTGCAGGGGTCTGGGGCCATTGCTGGGAATGTCTAATACCGGATAAAAGTGGTTTGGACAAAATCGGAGCAGAAAAAGATTTTGCGCTTTTGATCACTTGCCTGTTTTTGGGGTGCTGTTTGGTGGGCTTTTAGGTTGTTGTGGGTGGGTTTTGGGGTCTGGGAGCACTGCTGGCACAGTCTAATGTTAATTGTATTTGTTTTTCAGGATCTCCATGGTGGAAAAGGGGAGTTAGGGCCTAGCTGCAGAGCGCATTTGGACTGAATTCCAGGTAGGCCCAAACTTTTTTAAGTGTGGCTTTTCCCGGGTTTTTCCTTTTGGCTTGTTTGGGGGGGTTAAACTTGTTTTTGCCCAGGTTGACAGTTCTGGGGCCATTGCTGGAAAGGTCTAATACCCGAAAGAAAGTGTTTTGGAGACAATCCCTGGGGAAAATGTTTTTGCATTTTCTGAGATTCTGCTCACTGTACCGTTTTCGGGGGGCTGTTTGTGGGGGTTCCTGGTGTTTGTGTGGGTTCCTGGTGTTTGTGTGGGGGTTTGCGAGTCTTGGAGCAATGCTGGGTATGGATACTTTCGCTTGCTTGCAAGTGATTTGAATACAATCCATGGTGGGTAAGGGGGGATTTGGGCCTACCTTACTTTCCAAGTACGTTTTGTCACCATTTTCTACTAGGCCTCGTTTATGGAGATCTGATTGGGGGTCTTCTACATTTTTGCGACTGGGTTTAGTAAGGGTCTGGGAGCACTGCTGGGAAGGTCTAATTTTGTTCTAAAATACAGTTTACAGTACACCTAGCTTGAGGGGAAAGATCCGCTAAATTAATTCGCCCATACTTATTTATCCTTCAAAAGGAGACTCAGACAGAGTAGGCACTTTCAAAAATATTGTACTGTCTATTAGGAAACTCAAAGTGTGACTTTTTGCACTACACAGCGTATATACCTTATATTTATTTGTCAGTGGTGTTCTAATATCACTTCCTGTTTTTCCATCAATAATTACAGGCCGGGTGTCAGCCTGTGCAATGGGAAAAAAAGGATGAAGTCAGGCTTCACATTAGCGAGCCGCAATTCAGCATCCGCCAGGCAGGCAGTGCACAGGGTGTCTTCTGGTCACCAACATTGATGGACGGAGCGTCAGATGGAATGGAGGAGTCCCGCTAATGAGAGGAATGGTTGGATGCATGCAACTTACCAAATTCACAGGACAACTACAAAAACATACAGATACAGTATCCGTTCTTTTCTAATTATGTCTTAAGTAATGTTATTGCTGTGAACTTCTATGAGTGTGACTCTGCATTTCTTTGATCTCTGCTTCTAAATTCATCCCTACAGCCATTCTATAGGTTTTACTTCTACTTTTTTTAAACCTAATTTAATGTAAGAAGTGTTTCTCTGAGTGCAGAGATAGGCAAGTGAAAAGTAAACGCATAATTATTACTGCAGCCCTGTACTGTCGCATTCTTTCATTCACGGTTGTCGAAAGTACTACTTACTTTTCAGTAACCATGCATGCAGTAGTGCATGCACTTCCTTTATGTCACTTACAAGATTTATGGATAGCTTTGTACCCAAAGATTTGTTTATCTTCAATTATAGTTTGTCCATGCTGTGCTTTTTTTCTTCTCTTAACAAAACTTTCCCAAAAACCCCCATTCCCATCCGTTTTCCAAACCCTAACCCTCTTCCCCCGGGCTTTATGGTTTTGATTGATGTGTGACTAAATGACAGCAATAATTCCACACACTAGCTGGGGAGGATAAGGTCATAGCAACAGGCTGGTGAAGGAATCCGAGGATATATTCTTACTCAGCTTGACACTGAGTCACTATTGGCAAATGAAAGCAGATTTTCATGTGCGCCATCAACTTGATTGGTCATCAAGAACATCCTCCTCCTAGACGTGGCAAATTAATATTACGCTGCTGTGTCCTTCACCTTCAGTACTATTTCTTGTAGTAGTAGCCAATGTCAAAGAAATTCAACGCAAGTACTTTCAATACTTTACCATTTGTTCGGCTACATTGTGGCACTGTTCTAGTGTACTGTCACCTGCTATATTCTCTATCGTACCATTCTAATGCTACGGTAAGGACAAACAAGGTTTAAATTCCTTTTTTTCAGATGCTGCAACTGCCACTGTGTAACACCACAAGTATCACCGCAATGATGACATTTCATCCGCCCAGGATTGCCAACCTTAATCGCCATTTCCTGTGCAGCCAGCCCTGTGCCTAGCCCTATTTCCAAACACAAATTACAGGTAAGATAAGCGTTTGGGGGGAGGTAGTATAATGGAGTATTAGGAGAGACGAGAGACTGACAGTCCTAGGACTATTGAATTCACTTACTCTGTGACAGGCACTTAGTTTTGAAAACATTTGGGCAATTACTAGTAATTACACAACTTGAATCAAGATGCCACTTAAGTTTCAGGAAAACAAACTTACTGTTAAACCCCCACCCACCAGCCTCAAAAGCAGTAAAAAACACATATGCTAAGATAAAGTTTAAAGGATATTTATATATCCCTAACATAAATAATCTCCTCAAGACCCAACCCACCCCCCTCCCAAACCCCAACGAATGTCCGTGAAAACTAAGTCCAAAAAAGTAGAAACCCCAACTCCCAATTCCCACCCCCCAGAAGTCTTTAAAAGAGGGGCAAGGGACAGTCTCCTCCTACTGCTGGCTGCTGTTGACTTTTCGGGCCAGGTCGGCATGCTCCTTGCGGAGGGTCTCGAGCAGGGTTTTGGTGTTGAGGAGCTCCTGCTCGAGGTAGGACACCCTCAGTGAAAGGCGGTACACGCGTGCCTTGCACCTGCTGTGGGGGGGCAGCTGATTTCTTTGGTGCTCGGCGGTGGCGGGTGGCTGCGGTACCCCGGCTCCGTACCGCTGGAGACCTGCTGCGCTGACTGGCTGACCCAGGGAGCGCGGAGGAGGATGCACATGTCGCCGTGGATGTTGTCGACGTACTGTCCGTGTCCTCCTCCTCCTGGGCCACCAGCCACCGATATTCGGCGACAGTGGCCTCCAGCCTCCGTTGCCGGGCCCTTTTAGCCAGCTCCTTCCGTGTTGGTGTGGAAGGAGCATCTATATGAAGAAAGAAAGACATAGTCTGTAAACAATGCTCTTTAAGATTAACACAAAATGATTCAGCAGAAAGTTGTGTCACAGTAGAACTAGCAACTTGCAAGCGCAGTACATAACTATTGTGGCCAGTATCTATCTAACCTCCCACTTCTTCATCCTTGCTCTAACATTAGTGGGAGTTTAAGGAATCAATTCTACGAGCACTATGGACTCACTCCATTAGAGTCAACTATGACAGTACACCAGTCTTATTCATCTTCTTCTCTCTTGTTTAGCAAAATTGGTACGTTAGCTTCTGCAAGCCGGCATAATGCCAGCGCAGTCAACTTGCACCCGAGAAAAACAGACGCCCGCCATGATGAGTGAGACAGACTTGCGTTACTGTACCAGTCCAGTACATGCAGGTGGTGATGCTCTTACTTTTCTATTACGGGTGGCACTGAGAATACTCTGTTACAAGGGCTACTGCTTAATTAATTTAACTTTCACCCTACAGTGCCAATGAATACTAGAAAATGAAAATGAAGAAGATAAATAATCTGATTATCTATCACTGCACATGGTATGTATTTGCTTACATATGGGATGACTTTAGGTGCTTTGCTTTTTATTGAGTGAACAGTGATACATCCACACATGAATGACCGAGTTCTACTAAACTTATTAACAGAGGTAGTGAGTGGCCATCGTAATAGCCAGATATATGCTGTGCTTGCAATACAAACTACTGCTACTATTCATGGTAGTATTCGGACAAAATTACAACTTCTTTCCCTGCCTTTCCTACACTGGGACGGACGTGCGGGTGCGGTGTTACATGTTCTTCAAAGTAACACTTAGTTCATCCAGTGACTGTCTACTCTCTCTAGATACACATATGGTATCTAAGAGTCAGATAGTACCATGATCCAGGCATCCATCCATTCAAACTATATGTCAATCATTCTTCTTCATGTCTCTCATCTGGACAAACCTTACGTTTTCTCACGGGAAAACAACCTTTTCAATTTATTTGGGAAACCGCAAGCCATACATCCGTGCTTGACTTGCATTTGAATTTCAACCAAAGCATATATTGCGCACCCATACAGTGTCTGTTTCACCCACCCAGGCTGTTCTCCTTCCACCCATCCTTGCTTCATCCTTCTCCCAGCCATGCATCATATTCCTTCCCAGCCACCTCGGGCACCAATCAAACACGTATCATTCTTCTTTGTCAGTCATCATTACTTTTAACTTGCTTGTCCTTCCACACTTACTTACACCCTTCTTTCGCTCTTCGTTCATCCCATCCATCAAGTTCATCTCAGATCAGATTTGGATTCTCGAAAAAAAAATCACCGCTGAGTTGAAGTAAATTTAGAGGAGGCTACTACCTGGTTGATAAAAAACTTTGTTCTAAATTTGAAAGTCTGCTTAACAGTATAGTAACTTAACTGTAGAAAATATATACTACACCCGTGCAGAGAGCACACTATGCAGTCTGCAATCTCAATAAGTAAGGAATATAAGAGCTTACCACTGCCCGTCACTACCGTGGCAACCCGCACAGCAGTTTCGTCCGGCACTTGCACCGCCTCCTCCCCAGAAGTGTCCTCCTCTACCTCCGCGCTGGGCCCAGCACCAGATGTTCCACCTACAAAGAACATTTAAGAATGTTAGATGTCATAGACATACACCACTCACTAGTATTTTGTCTAGGAATGAAGAAATGTGAATACAGAAACCAATCTAATAATTTGTGACTGTCTTCTCTAAAGTAAAAATGTCCCTTTTTCCAGGGAAGGGCTACTGCTTAATTAATTTAACTTTCACCCTACAGTGCCAATGAATACTAGAAAATGAAAATGAAGAAGATAAATAATCTGATTATCTATCACTGCACATGGTATGTATTTGCTTACATATGGGATGACTTTAGGTGCTTTGCTTTTTATTGAGTGAACAGTGATAAATCCACACATGAATGACCGAGTTTTACTAAACTTATTAACAGCGGTAGTGAGTGGCCATCGTAATAGCCGGATATATGCTGTGCTTGCAATACAAACTACTGCTACTATTCATGGTAGTATTCGGACAAAATTACAACTTCTTTTCCTTGCCTTTCCTACACTGGGACGGACATGCGGGTGCGGTGTTACATGTTCTTCAAAGTAACACTTAGTTCATCCAGTGACTGTCTACTCTCTCTAGATACACATATGGTATCTAAGAGTCAGATAGTACCATGATCCAGGCATCCATCCATTCAAACTATATGTCAATCATTCTTCTTCATGTCTCTCATCTGGACAAACCTTACGTATTCTCACGGGAAAACAACCTTTTCATTTTATTTGGGAAACCGCAAGCCATACATCCGTGCTTGACTTGCATTTGAATTTCAACCAAAGCATATATTGCGCACACATACAGTTTCTGTTTCACCCACCCAGGCTGTTCTCCTTCCACCCATCCTTGCTTCATCCTTCTCCCAGCCATGCATCATATTCCTTCCCAGCCACCTCGGGCACCAATCAAACAAATATCATTCTTCTTTGTTAGTCATCATTACTTTTAACTTGCTTGTCCTTCCACACTTACTTACACCCTTCTTTCGCTTTTCGTTCATCCCATCCATCAAGTTCATCTCAGATCAGATTTGGATTCTCGAAAAAAAAATCACCGCTGAGTTGAAGTAAATTTAAAGGAGGCTACTACCTGGTTGATAACAAACTTTGTTCTAAATTTGAAAGTCTGCTTAACAGTATAGTAACTTAACAGTAGAACATATATACTACAACCGTGCAGAGAGCACACTATGCAGTCTGCAATCTCAATAAGTAAGGAATATAAGAGCTTACCACTGCCCGCCACTACCGTGGCAACCCGCACAGCAGTTTCGTCCGGCACTTGCACCGCCTCCTCCCCAGAAGTGTCCTCCTCCACCTCCGCGCTGGACCCAGCACCAGATGTTCCACCTACAAAGTACATTTAAGAATGTTAGATGTCATAGACATACACCACTCACTAGTATTTTGTCTAGGAATGAAGAAATGTGAATACAGAAACCAATCTAATAATTTGTGACTGTCTACTGTAAATTAAAAATGTTCCTTTTTCCAGGGAAGGGTGTTGTCTTGCTGCACTTTTTGGCACAACTGATGAATGCTTGCTTTTTAACATGCACAATTTTTCTCATAACAGACAGAAGCTTCACTTCTAAGAACAAATCATCATCACTAGGACCGAGTGACCAACGATTCAGCACCAAAAAGAAAAATGAAAGTTCAAACCAGGTGAGGGCTCGGCTCGCCCACAATAAATGTGTGAAATAAATCACTAAGCACTTTCCCATTTTTAATCAACCGTTTATGTTTTATGACAAGCTTGATTTCAATAAATATTTTTACTTTTAATAAAATTTAAAACTTAAATAGACTCTGTGGTTTTTGGTCAAGAGTGAATGAGCAAAAGTTTTTGCAATTTCCAAGCATGAGTCCGTGCCTCTGACACTTATGGACTCTGACTCCGTACTCTTGTCCTGCGCTGGATAATCATCATTGGGGATCAATCATCGATGAATTCGGGAGCTAAATGACTCTGCCACACTATCTAGTCAGTAAGGAGATTGGGGCTTCTTCAAAGTCTGATATCACTAAGGTATGTGGAAAGTCTACCTGCGCCTATTATAATTGATAACTATTTTGTGTCCATAGTTCTGTTTGTGCAGATTGGTCCCTGCAACAATAGTAGGATGGATTGTCCTCCTATCCAAACCAAAAGTAAAGTAGTATCTTATTCTTTCTTGGTGGTCATTCACCTTTTTATTGTTGGTAATTGCCAAAGCATAAACATTTAGAAGACTTGAAAAGACATTATGGACAATCCCAGAGGACTGCACTTAGTGCATAGAGCTATTGCTGACTAGAGTGGGAGTTGCCAACTGTGCAATCTTAGTTAGCTACACAGACAGACTAATAAGAATAATCTAGTAATACCACAGGGAGTCATAGTAGAGACAGGATAAGAATTTATATAGTCTACAAGAAGATCAAAGACGATTTAGAAAAAATCGAATGAGGAACGCTAGGAAAAAATAGGTACTCTATATTAAAATTAAAACTTACCGGGGCCAGCAAAGGAGCCCTTGCCTGACCGATCCTGGCCCAGCAGCCGATAACCCCTCCTCCCCTGTCCTCTTGCCCCTGGGGGGAGCTGATGTACAACATGAAAGACAGAAAGAAAGACCCGAAAACATGGATGATTGTTGTCAACCAAATCAAACATTTCAAAAGAACAATAACAAAATATTTTGGCGAAATAGCAAATAGACAACTATTCCACGGGATATATTGACCTATCTCATGTGGTCTACTACGATATTAGTATTGCTTGATTTGCGGACCGTCGACTTGGAAAGTTATGTAACTCACTAAACAAACTACTAAAAAGGTTTGCCTAGGACTGGCAGGCAGCAGTCCGTAGCACGCGAAGTGACAGACAAACTCCATCGTGATTGCAGATCAGCGACACCACTAAAAAGTTTCCTACTACATTAACCAGTCATTAAAAGACACAAACTATCAATCCACCACCACTATTGCTTCTTATTGCCAGGTGTACAAAGGAAGGACTGGACTTGAGTCTGTAGGGGCAGATTTACAAGCCCCTTGCGGCTCTTTTGCTCCATTGTTGTGTGAATTTTGTGACGCAGTGGCAGAACAAAAGAGGCGCCATGGTGCGGCGTATATTAACAACGTGACGCATATGGGAGATGAATCACGTTGTAAAGCCCTGCGTCATCAGGGGGCGTTCTGGCGCAAGGGAGGGCGTTCCTGCGCAGGAACACATCCTAAAAGTGGCTGAGGGAAATCTACAAGATTTCAATCAGTCACTTTTAGGACAATGGTGCGTGACTCAAACCCTGCGCCTGCTTGAAGCAGACGTACGGCTTCACGCAGCATTGGGGAGATAGGGCACCCCAGAGCATTGCTGGAGCTGCGCCATCATTGCGACGCAACTCCAGCAATGCGCCGCCTTTACGGCACAGATGCGTAACGCTTCGGTGACGTTTTGGGCCCATGGGGCGCCGCATTGTAAATACGGCGCACCATGGGTGGTGGTGGCATGGCACACAATTACTGGCGCATCCCTGCTACTTTGCAGGGATGCGCTGGTAATTGAAAATCTGACCCTTAGTGTCTAGCATTACGCAGTTCTTTACACTACACTCGTACATAATTTCTCAGGCCAATGAAATGAACACAACATCGAAAACAAATAAGCATAGTAGCAACGCTACTGAGAAGGAGAGCAGTGCACCTGAAATGCACAGAAGATTTTGAAATATAATTTTCCTACAATGTAATCGGCAGCATTATTGCTCTTGGTAAAAAACAAAAATTTGCAATATAATAACACACAGAGCGGGAGAAAACAGAGTAGTGATGAAATAGCTAGAAATAGCTACTACTACTCATCAAGCCTGGGGATCTCGATGCCGAGCACGTCCAGCAAGTCGCGTTCCCGGTCCAGAAGATCCGTCCAACGATGGGTGGCCTGTTGTAGGTGCGCCGGACCCGAGAGTGTTGAAACATGGCCTGGCACACCTTCTCCCACCGCTTCCGGCGCTCCCGGAGCCCGTAGCTGCTAGCGATCTTGCCGCCTCCCATGATGGTCCTGGGGAGGCGGCGCTGGACATAAAACACTAGTGCGGCCACCTCCTCCGCGCTAAAAATCTCCCGGGCTATAACTTGCTTCCCCCTCAAACGCCCGCACGGGAGCCGGGCACCGGCTGCGGGACCCTTCCCCTTCTCAGGCTGCCTCCCGGCTCCCTTTACCATGGTCTGGGCAGAAAGGAAGGTAAATAATAAATAAGAAATAGAATAGGGAAGAAGAAAAGAAAAGAGTTTAAAAAAGTAGTTTAAAATTAACCAAAAGTAGCAGAAAACACAAAAATATAGAGCTAGAAAAATAGAGGGATAGATAATAAATAAAATAGATTAAAAAAAAACTTCAAACAAGCAAAGGATGGCAGAGATTGACAGAGGATACAGAAAGCATGCCCAGAACCATAGCAATGAATGAAAAACAAGATGGCCGCGCAAGTTCACGACCGCGTGGGTAAGTTGGCGCGAGATTCCCCCCGCGATCACACGCGAACATGTACTAGCGAGCCGCACACTTTGCGAGATTAAACATAGCGCCCGGAAACGGAATTACGTCACGCAAACAAGATGGGCGTGCCCATGTACGACCGCTAGGGTAACTTCGCAAACGTTGCGCTACAAGCAGCTTGCGAAAACTCAAAAAATCACGCGAACTAACACGCCGCAAAAAAAAAATCGTATATTCGCACAAATTTGCAGCTTCCGAATTCGATCTCGCACGAATTTGTGCCCCTCGAATCGCGCGAAAATGCAGAAAAATGATTTTTGCAAAACTGAAAGCACTCAGCAGGTGCAAAAGTTCAATCTTATCATTATTAACCATTCCCTGTAGTGCTTCCTGAGGGGCCCCTTCAGAGTTCAGTTGCCTACTTGCAACTATTCTATGACCCTGCTCTGACCCTCACAGCAGGCTCAGAGAATAGCTACATGTATGCCACAAAGGTCCTGTTAAAAAAAATTACACTGCAACAGAAAGCAATTACAGATAAGGAAGCAGGTGCCAGCCTGGAAGTTCAAATTCAGTGACACATTAATCAGCCCCTAATTCATTCTTGTCAGTTGAGGCAGGGCAGGTGTGCTAACGAATTTTACAAAACTGAAAGCACTTGGCAGGTGCAAAAGTTCAAGCTCATCATTAATGAGGAAGCACTTACAGCTAAGGAAGCAGGTGCCAGCTCAAATTCAGTGACACATTCATCAGCCCCAAATTAATTCATGTCAGTTGAGGCAGGGCAGGTGTGCTTTTCCCCCCATAATCTACAGTGATGATGAACCAGAGGGTGGCATGGGTGAGCCAGAGGGTGGCAGTGGTGAAACAGAGGGTGGCAGTGGTGAAACAGAGGGTGCTGTGATGAACCAGACGTAGAAACAACATGGTCGCGACCGTTGCTACCCCAAAAGTAAGTTCGCGTTTGCGAACTGGTAAAAAACCCTTGCGAAATGGCAGAAATACTTGCGAACACACAAAAAAAAGGAATCCGCAAAATTTGCGAGAGTTCGCAGATTTTTGCGGATTGCGAATTCGTAAATACGCAATTTCGCGGATTGCGAATTCGCAAAATTCGCCCATCGTTAGCTTATGCATTATCGGGTCTGATGTGCATGGCTGCAGAGTGTACGATCACAAATGATGTGGAATGTCACGCTTCCACTAGGTGGGCGCCATCTTATATGCAGGGAGAACAGAGTCAATAATGTTGAGGTCAGTTGCCATCATTATATTACCCAGACAGCAATGGACAGCAGGCAAGAAATGAGTTATGGATCTGGCATGAGTGAGGCACAGCGTTAACTCACCTAGACCTGTGCACAGGGTCAAGACTGATTTGCAAATGACTGGGTCTAAACTGGGGTGTTATGGTGAGCAAAAGTACAATGGATTAAGCCAAGATCTCTTGACTGGGCGTAAATGTTTGATTGGTTCTGCATTCCATCCATCATCTGTGTGCCTTTTGCTTTCTCGCCATAAGTGCGCCGGGTATGCCCAGATGTGGTTCCTGGGCTCACTGTGCCACTGGATTCAAGCTATCCTGGCAGATATGGGGTGATATACCCCGAAACCGGTCCCAGGATGCTTGTTTCCATTCCAGGGAGGAACCTGGCTTGGCAGTTTGGGCTGAACTGTTCCCATGATGCCCGAAACCAGTCCCAGGAAGCTTGCTTCCGGTGCAAGGAGGACCTGGCTTGGCAGTTGGAGCTGGACTGTTCCCATGAGGCACAGGGTCAGGACTGATTTGCCTCTAGAAGCTCTCCCTAGTTGAGGGAACTGGGGCTGCGAGCTGCACGTGTAATACTGTGATCTGTGTTATTTGCGATCTGAACTCGGAGCATTGGAGCGTTTTTTACAAATTTTAAAAACTGCATCATTTTATCCTGGGGGGCTTTTAGAAGAAGGGGAATTTAAATTACAGGCACTCTGACACCTTAACAAACTTTCTATCACTTGCCCAGCCGCTTCTCAGCCGATATTCGGCGGCGGTGGGCGCCATATTGAGTGAGGCGGGGACAGCGCTCTAGTCGCGCCGTCCTCCCGCCCTCCTAGATTATTTAATCAGCCTTTTTCCTGCGCTCGGTGCCTCTAGAAGCTCTCCCTAGTTGAGGGAACTGGGGCTGCGAGCTGCACGTGTAATACTGTGATCTGTGTTATTTGCAATCTGAACTCGGAGCATTGGAGCGTTTTTTACAAATTTTAAAAACTGCATCATTTTATCCTGGGGGGCTTTTAGAAGAAGGGGAATTTAAATTACAGGCACTCTGACACCTTAACAAACTTTCTATCACTTGCCCAGCCGCTTCTCAGCCGATATTCGGCGGCGGTGGGCGCCATATTGAGTGAGGCGGGGACAGCGCTCTAGTCGCGCCGTCCTCCCGCCCTCCTAGATTATTTAATCAGCCTTTTTCCTGCGCTCGGTGCCTCTAGAAGCTCTCCCTAGTTGAGGGAACTGGGGCTGCGAGCTGCACGTGTAATACTGTGATCTGTGTTATTTGCGATCTGAACTCGGAGCATTGGAGCGTTTTTTACAAATTTTAAAAACTGCATCATTTTATCCTGGGGGGCTTTTAGAAGAAGGGGAATTTAAATTACAGGCACTCTGACACCTTAACAAACTTTCTATCACTTGCCCAGCCGCTTCTCAGCCGGTATTCGGCGGCGGTGGGCGCCATATTGAGTGAGGCGGGGACAGCGCTCTAGTCGCGCCGTCCTCCCGCCCTCCTAGATTATTTAATCAGCCTTTTTCCTGCGCTCGGTGCCTCTAGAAGCTCTCCCTAGTTGAGGGAACTGGGGCTGCGAGCTGCACGTGTAATACTGTGATCTGTGTTATTTGCGATCTGAACTCGGAGCATTGGAGCGTTTTTTACAAATTTTAAAAACTGCATCATTTTATCCTGGGGGGCTTTTAGAAGAAGGGGAATTTAAATTACAGGCACTCTGACACCTTAACAAACTTTCTATCACTTGCCCAGCCGCTTCTCAGCCGATATTCGGCGGCGGTGGGCGCCATATTGAGTGAGGCGGGGACAGCGCTCTAGTCGCGCTGTCCTCCCGCCCTCCTAGATTATTTAATCAGCCTTTTTCCTGCGCTCGGTGCCTCTAGAAGCTCTCCCTAGTTGAGGGAACTGGGGCTGCGAGCTGCACGTGTAATACTGTGATCTGTGTTATTTGCGATCTGAACTCGGAGCATTGGAGCGTTTTTTACAAATTTTAAAAACTGCATCATTTTATTCTGGGGGGCTTTTAGAAGAAGGGGAATTTAAATTACAGGCACTCTGACACCTTAACAAACTTTCTATCACTTGCCCAGCCGCTTCTCAGCCGATATTCGGCGGCGGTGGGCGCCATATTGAGTGAGGCGGGGACAGCGCTCTAGTCGCGCCGTCCTCCCGCCCTCTTCTCTTTCTTCCCCCTATATCATGTGTCAGGGGGCCAGACGGCGCAGCGGGCTGGCGCAGCGGGCGCGCCGGATGCGCGCCGAAGCCGCGCCTAAGCCAAGCCCGTCTGCGCCCGTCCGCGGCCGACCGGGGACAGGGGCAATGACCCCTGCCCAAATTATGAGTAAGATGCCGGACTCTAGCGGGGACTTCTCTTATACACGCCGCAATTTGCTGGATCTGGCTGGAACGACGGCCATAAATACATCTGACTGCGCTCATATGGGTCCGATGGACACTTACGGCCCATTTAGCTGTTATAATTGTAGATGGGAATGCACCCCCACGTTGTTTCCCGTGACACTAAATTTACCTACAGTTCCCCTTAAATGCATCTACACGAACGCAAGATCATTACCCAAACACTCCACTTATATTTGGGATCTTCTTAATGAACATCAACCCGATCTACTGTGTTTATCGGAAACCTGGCTAGATGACCACAATATCCCTGATATAGTCACAGCCCTTCCCCCAGATTATAAGATATTGAATGTTAATAGAGTCGATAAAAAGGGTGGTGGTGTAGCTTTATTGTTCAGAGACCACCTCTCATGCAGGCAAGAGACTATCGTGCCGGCTGAAAAATATGAAGTCCTGGCATTTACTGTGTCTATGAACACCAATGTACTGTTTGGAGGCTTTTTAATCTATAATCCCCCAGGTTGTACTTTAAATTTTAGTACACAACTACTTACACAAATCATGCCTGTCTGTTTGAAGAATAAGAATATTCTCCTTCTTGGAGATTTTAATATACATCTGGACAACAGTAGTAGCTCCCTGACGAATTTACTAGTGGAAGACATGGCTATCCTGCAATTATCTCAGAGAGTCCATCAACCAACTCATATTGCAGGACACACATTAGATTTGATATTCTCTAATATTGAATCCATAGACATTGACCCTTTAATTCCTCTGTTATGGACTGATCATTACTTGATTACCTTTCGTATCAATCTTCCTATCCCCCAGACCAAAAAACACAGTGTATTCACAGCAAGCACGAGAAATTGGAAATCCTTCACAATCGATAAATTTAGAAATCATTTCTCACATCCCTCGTGCACAAGCACCAATATCCATGAGGAGATAGATCTCCTTTACAAAAATATTAAAAATGCTCTTGAACATTGTTCGACCACCCAATCTCGTCATACACCAGGCAACAAAAAATCAGAGAGATGGTACGGACCTGAGCTTAAACTTCTAAAAAGAAATTGCACTTCTTCTGAGCATAAATGGAGAATATCCAAAACAGATGAGACCAAAGACAACTTCAGGAAAGCTCAAACACTCTATCACAGGGCTATCAGAAAGGCGAAAAAGGTATACTTCACGCGTAGAATATCTGAGAATAAAAATTCCTCAAAAGAACTTTTTAAAATCGTTAAAGAACTATGCAATCCAACCAATCTTTCCCTACATCTTACCCCCTCACAGGAAAACTGTGATAAGCTCAATGACTTTTTCTGTGAAAAAATTGATACCATCTATGCCTCCTTTCCTAATCACCTGACCGAAATCAATGAACAGGATGTACCAACCGTTGCACATACCAGCTGCCTCGGTTTCGGCCCTTTTTCAGAAGAGGAGGTAGAAAAGGTCATGCTTGAGGTCAAGTCGGGCTCTCCACTTGACCCTTGTCCACATCACATTTTCTCCCAGTTAACTCCTGTAATATGTCCAGTAGTTACTAGAGTACTCAATCTCTCCCTTAGTTCTGCTGAATTTCCAGATTCATGGAAACAGGCCCTAGTCACCCCTTTAGTAAAGAAGGACGGAGCAGACGTAAACAATCCGGCCAATTACAGACCAATATCCCAGCTACCTTATTTATCAAAGGTTCTGGAGAAGTTAGTCAACAGAAGTCTCTCCACATTTCTGGAAGCAAATGGTCTGCTGGATGATTCACAGACAGGGTTCCGGACAAACAACAGCACCGAAACTACACTCTTAGCGGTGACAGACAGTATCAGAACCATGGTGGATCAGGGTAGAACAGTTGCGCTGATACTCCTTGATCTATCAGCGGCTTTTGATACCATGCCCCACAATCAACTATTGAACATCCTGGCTGAGAAAGGAATACTGGGCAAAGCATTAGGATGGCTACAATCGTTCCTAGCGGATCGAACCCAATCAGTACGTTTGGGTGACTACACATCCCCTCCACGACTTATAAAATACGGAGTTCCCCAGGGGGCGTCATTGAGCCCAACTTTGTTTAATGTATTCGTCTCCTCGCTGGCAACCATTGGCAAAAAGTGGGGTGTCGAAATGTGCTCCTACGCTGATGACACTCAGCTGATGGTCACCATCGATGGAAATGATGACTCCAAAACTAGATTGACAAACTGTTTGACTGAATTGGCAACTTGGATGCAGGACCATTGTCTTAGATTAAACGCCGACAAATCCGAAATCCTACTGTTCGGCAGAGGTACACAGGCCAGGGACAACAGCTGGTGGCCAAGTGACTTGGGTTTGCCTCCCAATCCCACTGCTAAAGCAAAAAACTTAGGAATAATACTGGATAGGGACTTATCCATGAAATCCCATGTTTCTATAACTTGTGGAAGGAGCTTTGGACTTTTGAAGTTGCTTAGACGTGTCTTCCCCTGGGTGCCAACGGATTGCAGGAAAACCTTAGTCCAGTCACTACTGATGAGTAGGCTGGACTACGGTAACTCTCTGTTTGTAGGAATGGCGGATTACCTCTTTTCTAAATTACAGTTGGTTCAGAATGCCGCTGCCAAAGCCATCTGCAATAAAAGAAAATATGATTCAGCTAAAAGTTGCATGCGTGAGCTTCATTGGCTCCCAATGCGGCAACGAGCCATTTTTAAGCTGTTGTGTATTTCTCATAAGGTACTCCACGGCTCAGGCCCCACCATCCTACACGACAGGGTCAGATTTCATAAACCTTTTAGACACCTACGATCTATGACGTTAGGAAGAGCAGTCATCACCCGAGCCCGTACTGTCAGGATGGGAGAGCGGGCCTTCTCTCACATTGCGGCAACAAAGTGGAACGAGCTACCCCCTAAAATTAGAACAAATGACTGTTTTGTCTCATTTAAGAAACAACTGAAAACATTCCTCTTTCCCAGGTCAGATCAATAATCTTCAATCAGAGCTGATGTCAAATCACTTGCAACTTTCTTCAGCGCCGTGATGTCCTTGCAGGATGAATGTTAGCGCTTTACAAATAAATAAATACAAATAAAATATGGCTGGGTCTAACTGGGGTGGCATGGTTTGCAAAAGAACAATGGATTTATATCTTTTCTCTTGACTGGGGGTGAATGTTTATTTGGCTCTGCATTCCATCCGTCATATGTGTGTCTTTTACTTTCTCGCCCTAAGTGTGCCAGGATCCCAGTCTCACTGTGCCACACGATTCAAGCTAGCCTGGCTGATGAGGGGTGATGCCCTGAAACCTGTCCTAGGATGTTTGTTTACGTCCAGGGAGGACCTGGCTCAGCAGTTCAGGCTGGACTGTTCCCATGAGCCACAGGTCAAGACTGATTTGCATATGCTGGATCTAAACTGGGGTGGCATGGTGAGGAAAAGAACAATGGATTTAACAAAGATCTCTTGACTCAGGGTCAATGTTTTATTGGCTTTGCATTCCATTCATCATCTGTGTGTCTTTTGCTTTCTCGCCCTAAGTGCGCTGGGTATGCCCAGATGATATCTGGAGCTCAATGTGCCACTGGATTGAAGCTACCCTGGTTGATGAGGGGTGATGCCCTGAAACCGGTCCCAGGATGCTGGATCTGGTACAGGGAGGACCTGACTTGGCAGCTCAGGCTAGACTTTTTAATTATTTTTATTTATTTATTTATTTTAAAAGTTTTATAAAGTGCTGGCTAGAACCGGAGGTATCAGAGCGCTTTACCTGAGTTACAGCGAGTTACAGGTAACACAGTTACATCACTTAAATCAAAGAGTCACAGGGGTAGGATGAGGGAGAGGGAGGGAATACACAATGGGTAAAACAAGGAAAATAATGTCAGATGTCCCGCTTGGGTAGGTGACGGCCGAGGGGGTGAAAACAGGGCCAGACTCCTCTTAAGCTTCATATGGCAGCTCCACCGGGCATCGGCCAATGTTGCTCGTGTATTGAGGCGAGTACAAACAGTTTTGGTATCTGCCCAGTCAAAGGGCCATCAGAAGTTCAGAGGAACGTTATAATGAGTTATATATAGTGCTGGCTAGACCCGTAGGTATCAGAGCACTTTACATTAGACTACACAATGTTCCAGAGAAGGAAAACAAATAAACATTGCGTCAAATATTAAGCAAACAATTGGGAGAGGAAAGAAAGGTGAGACAAATAGAGAGAGTTGAGGGAGAAGTGTGAAGGGGAGGATGAGGGGAAAGACGGCAGGAGAGACGAAAGGAAGTCTGCCCAAAGACCGACCGGGTAGGTGACGTCCGAGGAGGGAATCCACAGCTTGTCTCTCCAATAGTTAAACAGGTAGCTCCATCGGGCATCAGTCAGAAAGCTAATTCTCAACTGACGAGGGAAAGTTCACAGAAGTAAGTCCAGTGGATAGACAGGGTGGGAACTATGAGCAAGGACGGGTGAGGGCAAAGGTCAATAGCTGGAAAGAGGAGAAGAATGGAGAGGAGGTGGGTATGGGGTATGGAGAAGAGGAGAAGGGAAAAAAGTCCACTAGAGAGATGCAGGAGAGTTTGCCCAAAGACCGGCTGAGTAGGTGTTGTTCAAGGAGGAAAATCCACAGCCCATCTCCCCTATAGCTCACGAGGTAGCTCCACCAGGCATCAGTCAAAATGTCTAGTTCTCCGCTGCCAATGGGAAGATCTCTGAGACAAATGTCATGGAGGGTGAGCAGGAGCAGGGCCGGTTTAGGAGTGTCCCTGTGCCTCAGGAGACCCCCGCGGCAGTAGTCAGGACTGGCCCCAGTCACCATCTTGGGGACAGGCACTACAGCAAACTCCATCTCCGCCTGAGATGCAAGCATTGTGAAAGGTAGATGGGAGGGGGCCAAAAAATCACGGTAGCTTTTCCAACAGGAGACGTAGACCAAGGTGCAGCAGAATCTGAAGGTGTAACAGGTACTCACTGTGGGCGGTGAAGGTTCAGCTACGCATTGGGTGCTCCTCACCGCAGCGATGTCACAGGGCCCAGATTCAATGGCATGGGGCATCAACCAGCTCCCCAGCCACAGCGACGGTGTGCACTTTGAGTTGGGTGCCGTTATGGTGCTGATTGAAATAGTGCGGGTGGCGCTATATTGAATTGTGGGGGTACCATGCAGCATCGCATTCCATGCCTCCCTCAGTAGTTCCTGTACTCCAGAGCGATCCATTAATATGTTGGGGAGATGTTCGGCAGGCTTATGCATTATCGGGTCTGATGTGCATGGCTGCGTAGTGTACAATTACAAATGATGTGGAATGTCAGGCTTCCACTAGGCGGGCGCCATCTTATATGCAGGGAGAACAGAGTCAATAATGTTGAGGTCAGTTGCCATCATTATATCACCCAGACAACAATGAACAGCAGGCAAGCAATGAGTTATGAACATGGCACGATTGAGGCACAGCGTTAACTCACCTAGACCTGTGCACAGGGTCAAGACTGATTTGCAAATGACTGGGTCTAAACTGGGGTGTTATGGTTAGCAAAAGTACAATGGATTAAGCCCAGATCTCTTGACTGGGCGTAAATGTTTGATTGGCTCTGCATTCCATCCATCATCTGTGTGTCTTTTGCTTTCTCACCATAAGTGCGCCAGGTATGCCCAGACGTGGGTCGCGGGCTCACTGTGCCACTGGATTCAAGCTAGCCTGGCTGCTGAGGGGTGATGCCCTGAAACTGGTCCCAGGATGCTTGTTTCCAGTCCAGGGAGGACCTGGCTCAGCAGTTCGGGCTGGCCTGTTCCCATGAGCCACAGTAAGACTGATATGCGTATGGTTGGATCTAAACTGGAGTGGCATGGTGAGCAAAAGAACAATGGATTTAACCAAGATCTCTTGACTCATGGTGAATGTTTTATTGGCTTTGCATTCCGTCCATCATCTGTGTGTCTTTTGCTTTCTCGCCCTAAGTGCGCTGGGTATGCCCAGACGTGGGTCCGGGGCTCAATGTGCCACTGGATTTAAGCTACCCTGGCTGATGAGGGGTGATGCCCCAAAACCGGTCCCAGGATGCTTGTTTCTGGTACAGGGAGGACCTGACTTGGCAGTTCGGGGTGGACTGTTCCAATGAGGCACAGGGTCAAGACTGATTTGCATATGGCTGTGTCTCAACTGGGGTGGCATGGTGAGCAAAAGAGTGATGGATGTAATCCAGATCTCTTGACTGGGGATGAATGTTCGATTGGCTCGGCATTCCATCCATCATCTGTGTGTCTTTGGCTTTCTCGTCCTAAGTGAGCCGAGTATGCCCAGACATGGGTCCCGGGCTCACTGTGCCTCTGTATTTGGGCTAGCCTGACTGATGAGCACTGATGCCCTGAAACCGGTCCCAGGATGCATGTTTCTGGTCCAGGGAGGACCCCAGGGAGGACCTGACTTGGCAGTTCGGGCTAGACTGTTCCCATGCTGCACAGGGTTGAGACTGATTTGCATATGCTGGGTCTAAACTGGGGTGGCATGGTGAGAAAAAGAATGATGGATTCAACCCAGATCTCTTCACTGGGGATACATATTTGATTCTCTCTGCATTCTGTCCATCATCTGTGTGTCTTCTGCACCGAGGATGCTTCACTCAGCCTTGGTTCCGAAGAGACTGTGGGCTGCAATGCAAGGTTCTGTGTCGAGATGTATTGCACAGTGGTTCCAATACAGATTTTCGCAAGGCTCTGCATCATGGTGCGTCATCTCTACTGCGACCACAAATTTGCTGACAGGGAACTTACAGACCCCCTTTGAAGGGTCCAGGACTAGGAAGGCAAAACTTGGGAGGGCATGACTCACAGCTGGCAGAGTCCATGTACTGAGCTTAGGGTTGTTGGAGCCTACTCTGTTCCTGAGGCTCTGATCAGAAGGCCACCCAACTAGCCCTTGGAGTCATTTTGGTGGCCCTGGGTTCAAGATGTAGGTGCTGTCCTTCTTATACAGACTGCAGGGTAGCAGGTCTTCACAGCCGGGCAGCAGAATGGGGGTCCTTCTTCAGCAAAGCAACACATCAATACTTCTTCTGAGTCTTTCACAGGTATAGATGTGTACTGCAGAGCTGGGTATAAGGGTCCATTATTTATACCTGGTGCTTACTTTGAAGATGGAAACATTTCTGGAGTATCCCACTCCCCTGAGGTGTCAGGCATCCCCTCCCTGCCCTGGCCTCAGATTTTCTGGGGACACAACAAACTAGTGACAAACCTTTTGTGAGTGTGTTCAAGAAGAGCATTTGTGAGGTGCAAGATTGGTTGGTGACATCTCCTCCCCCTTGTTAGGTCAGAGTAGGCCACACCACCAACAACTAGCCTCCCTTTGTTTTACTGAGTGGGAGCATTACCAAATACCAACTGCTAGGTACACCTAGTCATGTGACCCAGGCACAGGCTGCAGACACCAAGATATAGGCATGCACATAAAATCCAAATTTACCCTTAAAGAAGACTTTAAATTATGATTCTTTAGACATAAACTCGAGCTGTCTGCCTGCTCCCAATTGAAAATTATCACTTATTACATTTAATAAGGAAACCCAATGTCATCCTATGGGAGAGATATGGTGCAGTAATGAAAATGGAATTTACGAGTTTTTCAGGACTGGAACATGTACTGTTACAGGGCCCCTAGTAGCATTTAATATGTAGGCCCTGGGTACATGGGGTACCACTTTACCAGAAATGACATTAAAATTAAATGTGCCAATTGGGTGCAAGCCATTTCTACCATCTTTAGAGGAGAGAGCACAAGTACTTTAGCACTGGTTAACAGTGGTAAAGTGCACAAAGTCCTAAGAACAACAAAGACAAGATCATCAAAATAAGAAGGGGGTGCTAAAAGTTAGGGGGAAGCTTACTCTAAGCACAGGTTTAGCAACCATTTTTTCTGCCCTGCTTCCCAACATTTGCCATAGGAATTAATGTTTTGGGATTCCAACCCCCCTCATCCACATTTAACATTTTTGCACAAAGTTTAGAGAAGGAGCTGCGATGGACGAACTTTAAATGATGTAATTTTGCATACCATGAGTGATGTAATATGTGAGGCGATAAGCAGTGCATGATGGGAGCTAAAATTATAGCAAAATCCACTAAAGTACTACTGGTTTAATTCAGTATTTCATTTAAAAAACATATTAGCCTGTAGTTCATTCCAATACCTAACAACAGCACAACGTTAATAATTTTTTTCAGTTCAAACACACACAATAAAAAATATATGAGGTATGCCATGGGCCATGTTTCTTTGTTGGCTTAAATTATGAAATTATTGCCCAATGGGAAGATTGTGAGTTTTGCTGGAAAATCCACACCTTTACATTTTCCCCAGAGATATTTCTCCAGGAAAAATCAGACAAAATACATTAGGAGAAAAGTAGTACGATTGAAAGAAAATCATGCACAAATCGGTGTGCAAAGACCAATTTACTCTGTTACTCCCGATTCTGATGACCAAAATTGATTATGGTGAGGTAAAACTGTGCCAGTCATTTATTTCAGTAAATGTGGGTCTTTACTACTGCTTTGTTTCTCAAGCAAGATTAATAATAAGCCCGGAAGTAAAAACCAATTCTTGGTACAAGCATTGGAAATATTACTTTTTTGAGATACTTTTGCACATAACCCTTCTTTGATTGATATCTGCATCAGAGACAGAATCAGACACAGCTACAGCTATTTTTAAAATGTGAAAGTATCTTTATGTTGTACTTCAGTCATTTTTACTTGCTTTAGAATCACTGATTTTAGGTTTCGACTGCTCTGTGCTTGAGAAATCTATTGTTTTAAATATAATCCTAAAGGGGACGTACCTCCTGCCTCCTCTCTTTCTTGGCTTCTCATTGGTTTCTGTGTGTGCCACTTTCCTTTCCTACATTTTTATTGGCTGTGGCATATTTACCTGCATTTACCAATGCTTATTCCTCCTCTGCTTCTCTTATCAGTTTTACGCTGCCGAAATACTTTTAACATCCGCTTTGGTGGAATTATATTTTCATAAAGTATTTTCGTACTGCCTTTTACTCTTGCAGAATATTTATGTAACAGTTTATAGCCGGAGATATTAAGGCAGTTGGAATTCATACTGGCCAGTCAATCCAGCTGACTTCCGATGGGCTCAAGGAGCTGTCGGCCAGTCTGAACTGCCAACATAATCCCATACAATACAGACAGCATTGCCTTCCGTTGTTGCGATTATGATGTAAATTTTTAACAGGCTTTCCATGTTGGGCTTTCTAACATGGAAAGCCTGTTGGAAAGTAACTTTGGGTCCCTCTAGCAGGGCTAGGTTTCTTCAGCGGCCTCCAGTTGAGTGCCAAGGGTGCACCTATGGTGCAACCTTGTAAATCCCTACACCGTGTAGCAGGCACCTTATGGTGCCTGCCACACGGTGCAGGGATTTACAGTGACTCCCATTTCTCTATGAGAACTTGTGCTGCAGCCGGTTTCCGACCGCCGGACAAGCTCCCATAGGGAAATGGGAGTCTACGACCGCACCATGTGCGGTCGCATCATAATTGTGGTTTTGGACCGCCAACCCAAGGTCGGTCAGTTTAGAAACCGCAGGGATGTCAGTCAGAGAAAACTCTGACCGACATCCTAATTAGGCCCTAAGTGATTTGCATAGACTCACAGGATGTGGCACAGACTCAAACCAGGATTCCAGCTCTCGACTCAGCAGCTCTATGCCACATTCTCTCCAATCCCATGTTATCTGTCAGGGAGCTCTTCCCTTCTGCCAAGCGGCCCGGTGGCAGAGGGCTGGCTTGAGGTAGCTGGAGTGTTGTTGGGCATCTCTGAACTTCGTCCCGCTGATTGCGAGCGGTGGCGTTTCTATTTTTGATGCTGTAATTTTAAATTTTTATGTCACTAATTCCTTTCTTTTGAAAATCAGCAGGTCACTAATTTGATCTTGTTTTTAGGCTGACCGGCTGGCTGGCTGCGGGCTGATCGTCCTCGGCGGGCTCCCAGCGGCCGCGGGGCCATCTTGGGTTGGGCAGGTTAGGCGACCAACACCATTGCCACTCCCCCCACGCTCCTCCTCTACTTAGGAGGGCAATCTCCTTCCCTTCAGTAACTAGCAAGCGGCCCGGTGGCAGAGGGCTGGCTTGAGGTAGCTGGAGTGTTGTTGGGCATCTCTGAACTTCGTCCCGCTGATTGCGAGCGGTGGCGTTTCTATTTTTGATGCTGTAATTTAAAATTTTTATGTCACTAATTCCTTTCTTTTGAAAATCAACAGGTCACTAATTTGATCTTGTTTTTAGGCTGACCGGCTGGCTGGCTGCGGGCTGATCGTCCTCGGCGGGCTCCCAGCGGCCGCAGGTGCCATCTTGGGTTGGGCAAGTTAGGCGACCAACACCATTGCCACTCCCCCCACGCTCCTCCTCTACTTACACGGCCACTATGCGTCAGCGCAGCGGGCGCGCCGGAGTTGCGGCTGAGTTAAGCCCGTCTGCGCCCGTCCGCGGCCGGACGGGATCAGGGGCCACTCCCCTTGCTTCTGACCTTATTTCCACCAGACTTACTTATTTCCGTTCTTCCTTGTGGAGCTTGCGACCCTCGCCCGGTACTGACTGTTCCTGCATTTGCTGTCAGGATGCTCCTCTATCCTGCCCCGCATGCGCTCTGGTTCTTACATCTCTTCCCTCTGAGCTGTGCATTCCACCCTCCCCCCTTTGGAATATCACCCCTTGCCGAGTGACTGCACACTCATCAGATTCTCTTCCTGACCTTAGTTTTATCAGTCTTAATTGCAGATCTCTGCCTAAACACAAGAGGGACATATTTGACCTCTTAGTATCCTCAAGTCCTTCTGCCTTGTTTCTTACTGAGACTTGGCTCAATGACTGTTCTGGCCCCGACATTGCCACTGCCCTCCCTGATGAATACACCTTTGTGGGGCCTAACAGAACACTCAAAGAGGGAGGTGGCATTGCCATTATTTATAAGAGGATCTACTCCTGTAAGTGGGAAGACCTTGTCATCCCTAATTGCGAGACAGGTTGTTTTAAGTTACTATTATCGCCGAACTTCACACTGTCCGGTGTTCTTTTGTACCGCCCTCCCGGGGCGGTTGGCGCATGGGCAGCTGGTCTCCCTGAGCTAATTGCTCCTCTTTTGTTGGAATCCACCAATTTTCTGTTATTAGGTGACCTAAATATTCATTTCAATAACACTACGTGTCCAATGAGTACTCATCTTATTCAGGACCTTGCTGCCCTCAATTTAAGTCTCCTCAACTCCGGTCCAACTCATAATGGCAGCAACTTACTTGATCCAATTTTTACCAATCTGGACACTGTAACCTGCCTACCTTCCAGACCTATCGTCTGGTCTGACCATTTCATTGTGTAGTTCCACATTAAGACTGCGCCTTTCCCCTCTGGCAATCCACACTCCCTTAGAACCAGTAGAAACTGGAAAAAGCTTAATCGGGAGCAACTTAATAACTGTTTAGAGAAGACCTTGCCTCCTCTTTTAGACATCACTACTGATGATGTGGGCACGATTGGTGCCTGGCTTACCTCTGCAATTGACTCTTGTCTCCCGGCACGTAAATGCAAACTAAATTTTCTTCACTCCCCTACCCCCTGGTTCAACGGACAGCTAAAAATAGAGAAGTCTTGCTGCAAAAGATTGGAACGTATTTGGAGGGCTAACTACTCTCCTACAGATAAAGAAAACTATAAACTTGCACTACGTAAATACCATTCTTTATGCAACACCGCCAGGGCCAATCATGTCAACGCCACGATACTGAAAGCCCAGAATCGTCCCAAAGCTCTATTTAAAGCAGTTCAAGAACTATCTGGAATGTCATGCGCTCCCAAAGCCCCCTGCCTGGACACTACGCAATGTAATTCCTTGGCGGACTTCTTCACGGAGAAAATTGACAACATCTATGCTGGCTTTGGAGCTACACCACCTGTTTCATCCAGCCCCTCCATGCAGAGCCTAAACCAACTACCTTTTCAGGAAGAGTCTGCACGGTCCTCATTTCCTCTGGTAGATAATTGGGAACTTATCTCTATGCCTTCTTTTCTGAATCTGCTGGCGGGGATCAAATCCGGTTCTCCCATGGATCCTATGCCCCCCCAGATTCTCTGTACCCTAGCCACCTCCTCACTTTATCCCATTTTGGCTCTCTTGAATGCCTCTCTCATTGAGGCTATTGTCGCTAATGTTTGGAAGCATGCGATGGTGGTCCCGCTTTTAAAAAAAGCGAATGCTGATCCCAGCAACCCAGCCAACTTTCGACCCATCTCCTTGCTCCCCTGCCTCTCGAAAGTGCTGGAGAAAAATATCAATCGTCACTTAACATCTCACATCGAATCGGCAAACGCCCTTCATCCTTCCCAGTCAGGTTTTAGGGCGGGCTTCTCCACGGAGTCCACACTCCTGGGAGTCACGGAGACCGTCAGACGTCAGGTAGATGGTGGGGAGACGGTGGCACTCATCCTTTTGGACTTGAGTGCCGCTTTCGACACCGTCTCCCACTCCATCCTTCTTTCTGCCCTGAAGTCGGTCGGTATCGGTGGCTCCGCACTTGCTTGGATTTCCAATTTTCTTTCTGATCGCACTTTTCAGGTTTTCTCCCCCTCTTCTGTGTCCTCTGTTCATAATTCCCCCCGTGGTGTTCCCCAAGGCTCTATTCTTAGTCCTTTGTTTTTCAACCTTTATGTTAGACCTCTTGCTTTTCTTGCCGAACAATCTGGGTTATCTATTTTTTCTTATGCAGATGATACTCAAATCATCTTCTCTCTTTCTTCCAATCAACATTCCCCCTCATCTTCTCTTCGTTCTGGGCTTATTGATATCGCCAATTGGATGCTGACTAACAAACTGAAGCAGAACGGCAACAAAACGGAGCTGGTCCTGTTTGGGCCGGACTCCGCTCTCTGGGGCCCACAACAGTGGCCTCAGCAAATGGGACCGCTGCCAGTCCCAGCAACAACAGCACGCAATCTCGGTGTCCTCTTTGACAATCAGTTATCTATGAGGCAACATGTGGTCAAAGTCTCAGCCACCTGTACTACCATCATCAGGTGGCTGAGGAAGATCACATGGATGCTTCCCTCAGACACCCAGAGGTCAGTAGTCCAGGCCTTAGTGACAGCTCGGCTGGACTACGGGAATGTACTTCTACTGGGTGCCTGCAAAGAGGTCACCCGCAAGCTCCAAGTGGTCCAAAACATGGCTGCCCGATTACTCTGCAATCTGCCTAGAACTGCCTCTGTCTCTGCCTCCCTGCGCAGCCTGCATTGGTTGCGCATAGAGTCTAGGTCTAAATTTAAAGCATTATGCTTCATGCATCGCATCAAAGCTGGAAAATCCCCTCACTATCTATCCTCCTTAGTCCATCTCTACTGTCCCTCCCGCACCCTCAGATCCTCAACTCAAAGCAGATTCTGTGTTCCCCGTTTCAAGCGGGCTAGAGTTAGTGGGCGCTCGTTCTCCTACTTGGCGCCCTCGCTCTGGAATTCGCTACCCGTCCCTTTGCGGTTGGAAACTTGTTATCTCAAGTTCCGCAAAGGAGTGAAGACCTGGCTGTTTTCTTTGTAACCTGTTCCTTCTCACTCCTCTGCCTCTGCTTCTCTAGCGCCGGGAAACCTTCGGGTAGCTGCGCGCTGAATAAATTCATATATAATAATAATAATAAGGATAATTGATGAAAACAGCTCTTTATTCATTACATAGGCGAAACTGATGCATTACCAATGCTTGTTTAATTATCGCCACCTGTGCTGGTTTGTTCAGCTGGGACTCGCTATATCCAAATTCCATTGGTTGAGGGGAAAACAATTGAGAGACGAGGGCAGTTAGTAAAAGATCTGAATCCCATAAAATGCTCTCTGCAGCGAGGCCACACGTGCATTAGTGACGGAATCGGACACAGCAACAGCTATTTTTACAACATGCACTCATCTTTTTTTTTTGCACATTAGGAATGTTACCTTTGCGATTGGTTTGATTGAAAAAGCTTTATTCGAGTTATACACTCATAAAAGCACACATATAAAATTGCACATTTAAAAAAACTCTAAACATACATTAACACTTGTTTCCAGATTAAAATACACAGTATAAACACATAAAATATTCACACAAAAGTTAATATAAGCTTTCTCATAGGGTACATGAGCTAAATGCAAGTTAAAAAACCGAATCGCCCACAATGTGGACCATAACCAAAGTTTAGACAATCAAAAGTTATTACGTGCATTTAGCAGCATATTATAGCTAAAATTCATAATTATCTCCCTCAAAATAATTAGTATTGCAATTCATACAAGCATATAAGCAAGAAAACGAGATTCAAAGCCTAAATAGGGATAGGAACCTCCGCCTTATGGACCAGGCCCACCCCAGGTATTTTGCCGTTCCTATTACTATGGGCAATTCGGTCGAGGAACAAATAATTCTCAGCCCCTCGACACCACTTAAGACACCAAGGTTCCTGCAAACAGGTGCCAGCCACAGTTTTCTTGGTTTCAGATAGGCCTCACACAAGAATAGAAAATGTGCTATACTTTCATTGGGGGCGCCACAAATCGGGCAACACGAACTACTATTAGATCCCCAGTTAGACGTCAATGGCCGCAGGGGAAGTGAACCTGCCCTTAGCTGGAAAAACAATTTCCTGTCTAGTGGAACAGTTAAAGTATCCCAATATAGTTCTAGTGCAGGTCTTGTTTTAATTTCCATAAACCTACCCGCCATAGATTCTGGGGTCGCACTCCTCCAAAACTTCTGGTCAATGTGATCCCAATATATAGCTTTTATAGGTGTTTTGCTAGGGAACACTTCCCCAGAGGGATTTTCCCACAGTTGGGATAGACCAAGCTCGGCAAGAACGTCCCTGAGCTTCTTTAGCCATGTAATTTTGTGGAAAACATCTGATTTAACTAGGGCAGAAAACCCCTGGGCATAGTGTCTAATTTCTGGGGTCGTCCACAACCGTCTCCAATAAAGGATAGGCCTTAAGCGGGCGCGATCACTGAGCGATCTTCTTCCTAAATCCAGGCCTAGTGGTATTAGCGGGGTACTTTGGGGAAGACTAGTTATCCCTCTCAAGAACCTGTTCTCCGATCTTTGGAGCGTATCAAACCTCTCAAAGCCCCAGACTTCAGCTCCATAAAGGGCTGCGCCTAAGGCTTTGGCGTCGTATACCATGAGAACAGGTTTAATCGGCCTGGTTTTAGATTTTGCTTGTTCCACTCGAAGCGCTCCCGAAATCTGCTGATGTTTCAAAACTGCCTTCTCAATATGTCTTGTCCACCCAAGTTTACTTGATATCTCCACCCCTAGGTAAGTAAAAACATTTACTACCTCTAGTCTAATACTGTTCAGAGATACTCTGGGTTGGATGTGACGCTTTTGCCCAAAGACCATCAGCTTAGTTTTGTTTACATTGACTTCAAGACCCCGTTCTTTACAAAACATATCGAATATATTCAAGGCTCGCTGGAGTCCTACCGGGGTTTTGGACACAATCAGGGTATCGTCGGCGAACATCAGGATCGGAACCCTGATGCCCGCCAGCGAAGGTGCGTCTACCCTCGCATCCAACATCCTATCGACAATACCATTGATGAACAAGGAGAACAACAAGGGTGCCATGGCACAACCCTGGCGTACCCCCCGCTCGACGGGGAAATTGATGGAAGATTCCCCGTTCCTTCCCCACTGGACTTTAGCAAAGTTACTTTCGTGGAGACGCATTATTAATGTGAGTAGTTCGAGTGGAACCCCTATGTTACTCAAGACACCCCACAGCTTGCTCCTGGGCACCAAATCGAAGGCAGCCCTCAGATCTACAAATGCTACATAAAGGCTGCCTTCACCAAGGAGTACAGTCCCCCACCGTAGCATAGTGAAGCGAAAGATCTGGTCGACCGTGCTGGTTGCACGTCTAAATCCTGCCTGGTAGGGGGATAAGGCATTGTTTTCATCTACCCAAGACATAAGTTTGTCGACCACCATCTTGCCCACCACTTTCTGGATAGTGGCCAGCAGACTTATGGGTCTGCCGGTAGTGACCGATCGCCTTTCTTAAAGATCGGAATTATAATTGCCCCCTTCCAGACATCCGGGATTTTTGCCCCTTTTGCAAGGGCATTTCCGAGCACAGTCGCATATTTTGCCCACCGAACCTTATCATGCTTAAAAATGTCTGAGGGAATTCCATCCAGCCCTGGAGCTTTCCCCCCCCCCCGCAGTAACGAAATTACGAGTTCTGCATCTTTAGATGAGAATAGGTCTCCCTTGGAAAATACCACAGGGATTGGTTCAATGTCCATTATATCCCTATTCTCCGCATACTGGGGTTGGAAATACTCAACCCATGAGGCTTCGTTAACATTATTATCGGGGTTGTTTGGCGTACCACCTCTGCCCCATTTCATAATTTTCCAAAAGAGTCTTGAGTCCTTTTGCCCAGAGGCCTCAAGTAACTCCTCCCAATATTCCTCGTCCCACAGCTTCTTAGCCTTACGAATATTCTCCTTATATTGTTTCCTAGCAGTACTAATCAAAGCCTTGTCCCTGCTTTTGATTGCCCTGCCCAACTCCAATCTAGTTGCCCTGCACTGCTTATTAAACCACCTTGCCAATTTGATAGGTGGATTTCTATTTGCCTTGACAGATTTGATAAAATACGGTTTTACCTTTGCTTAGAATCACCGTTTTTTAAATTATCGCAGCCTGTACTGGTTTGTTAAGATGGGGCGTGCCATACCCAACTTCCACTGGTTGGAGAGAATCCAATTCAGTGACAGGGGGCAGACTTTGTGAGAGCTCCAAATCCCATAAAATGCTGCCTGCAGCGAGACTGCATAACGGACACACACAGCAGGCATACTACTGACGTTTCTAAGTCACCTCTAGGGCATGCCTGTCTGCACTCGATCGTGTCCGGCCAGGGGACCAGGAACCCAGGTCGTTCTTTGTCAAAAAGGCTGATGTATACCTCTGATCAGCTTATGACACTTTGGCTTGCTTGCCCTGCTAGATGCCAGGCCGAGATTTATGGGTGTGTTTGCTATTATGCAATGATTGTAATTTTTCTTTCCTATCAGTTGACACAAGCTCTAATAAAGTGACAAGTAATGCAGATTACTGTGATACCACAACGCCTATAGGCAGAAGCTGCTTGAGTGAATTTCATTTCTTCTAATATTAATTGTCCTTCTCTTCCAAGGCATCACCAACATCTATTCAATTGTTTTGGGAAACATAATCCGAATGCTTTGTTTATTAACAGGGACATGGCTTCATGATGGATCACTACATGATGTGATCGCTACTCTCACTCCTAATTATTCAATTGTTAAAAGAGATATACTGGCTAGGATAGGTGGGGGATTATGAATGCAAAATAGAAGAACTCCCATTCACTGCTTCTGAGGCTTTGCTCTTCTCTCCCTCCCTTACACATACATTGATGTTATCTGGGCCTTTGATTTCTCATCCTCCAAGTTAATTCTGGAAACTGGTGTGCTACCATCCCGGACCTACTGGCTCTTTATATTCAGAAATTTTCCAATTATATGCTGCTCGGAGATCTGAATTTCTATTTGGAAAACCCCAAGTGCAGTCAGGGAACTATTCTTATTGAAGATTTGGGTGTCTTGAATATGGCCCTTTGTAACTCATCTATTAATCATGAGGTCAGTCACCTTTTGGATCCAATTTTGTTCCACATAAAGGACCTGTCTACAGAGTCTCACATGACATTATTCTGAACTGACCATTTAGCAGTGCTATTTGCTATTAGGATCCTGGTTATTCTGTTGTTAGGTCCATACAAACCAACTACTAAGTCTAGGAATTTGTTTTAAGCTCGATGTTCTGGCAGTGAACTTGCATCTTCCGAGTTGATTCTGCTCAGGGGCTGATAGATAGCTGGGTTTCTAATTCTCTGGAGGCTTCTACTGACCTCATCTATTTACGCAGCTAGATACCTCCCAATGTTTCAATGAAGCTCTTCGGCTGGAGAAAAAACGTTGTAAGGCCCTGGAAATACTCTGGAGGAAGTCTTATAAAGAAGAGTCTAAAAAAGTAGAGAACAGCAATAAAAAACTACTCTGTAGAACAGCACAAGCACTAGTTTATTCTGACAAAATTGTTAATGCTCAGAACTGTCCTAAGATGATCTTCAATTGGGTCAAAGAACTCTCTGACACCTTCACAACTTCTCCAGTACCCTTGCTTTCTTAGATACCATGTGATGAGCTTGCCCTTTTTTCATCAAAAAGGTGGCAGATATCCATATTCATTTTTCCAAGGACCTCAAGGGTGGAGTAAAATCTGTTGACTGTTAACAGTAGTTGCACTTTGAATTACTACCAAGTGAATAATGACAGCTTGATTAGGTCTGATCTTATCCGAGTATGAAGTCATGGCCCCTTCTGAATACCTCCACTTTTTAAAAAATCTTACACTCATTAAATCTGCTTCTCTGCTGCATCCCTTACCACCGAATATGCCTCTTTACGCTGCATCTCATTTTCACGCTTGCTGTCACAACACAGTCGTAACAACGACCGCGTTGTGACAACGCATACCATTACTCAGCAAGTTGTTACAACGACTTGCGGAGGGGGGGCACTGGATGTTTGAATAGTAAAAGGTACTATTCCAACTCCAGTCTGTGCGGACTTTAGGGAAGGTGTTGGATTTTAAATCCAACACCTTCTCCTCCCGCTGCTAGTCGTTGTAATGACTTGCGGAGTAATGGTATGTGTTGTCACAACGCGGCCGTTATAACGACCGCGTTTTGACAGCATGCGGGGTCACGGATGTGGGGTGAAGGTGCTTTACCCTTACCACCTTCTAAGCTCTGCCTTTTGGATCCAGAATTGTTACAGGTGGTGATGAATCGCCTTAGCTCATCTCTAGGGGAAGGCTCTCTTTCTCTGACTGGAAGCATGCTATGGTGCTGGATGGGGGGAATGACTGCACCCTTTTTTTAATTAGATCTTAACATAGCCTTTGAAACTGTGCCAACGTCCAGCCCATCCTGCTCGAAAGATTGGCATCACTGGGTCTTGAAGGAACAGCTTTGGCCTGGTTAACATGATTCTTAAATGATCGGTCATTTTACGTTTTTTCGGCCAATGTCAGATCTGAGATGTGGGCTTTAGCTTCTGGAGTTCTTCAGCGCTCAGTGCTAAGTCGAATAATATTAATTCATCCCTAAATCCACCCGTTAGCAGACATAGTGGACTGTGGTGGTCTGACTCTATTCTCTTATGCAGATGACACCCACATTATTTTATCTGTGTCATCTGCACAGGATCATGGACTGTCTGAACTTAACCTGGGTTTGAGTCGAATCACCACTTGGATGAAAAACAATTTTCTCAAGCTCAGTGGTGATAAGACTGAGGTCATGATTCTGGGTAAGAATCCTAAACTCTGAGGCCCTTAGCATTGACCAGAGTCCCTAGGGATTCTTCCTGAACTGTCCTCCAAGGTTACGAATTTGGGCTTTGTTGTTGACGAGAATCTCTCTATGAAGTCCCAGGTGGTCAAGGTTACCTACGCTTGTTTTGCTGGGCTCAAGTAGTTAAAAAAGATCATCTGAATGATTCCCCAATCAACCCAAAGGATAGCGATCTAAGATTTAGTATTGTCTAGACTGGACTATGGTAGCATCTTGTACTTGGAAATAGATCAGGTGTCGTCCATTCACGTCTACAGATGTCCCAGAACTCAGCGACTAGACTTCTGTTTCGGCTCCAGAAGCATGCTGCAGTTTCACACCTGTGCCACGAGCTTCATTGGCTTACAGTTACCAAGTGTATTCGAATCAAGGCTCTCTGCTACATGATCACGGCCAGAGCCTGGGTTGGCCCATGCTAAATTCAGCATCTGGTTGTGCCTTACCACCCCACACGTATGCAGAAATGTTTGAAATAGGTCTTATGCATTGTGCCTACGTTTTGCTTGGCCCACATGGGAGGGCGCTGTTTCGCAGTCTTGGGTCAGAAAATATGGAACTCCCTTCCAGAGCCCCTGAGAAATTTCTCTACTCGCTTTCTGTAAGGGCTGAAGTCCTGGCTGTTTTAAAGCTGTTAATCTGTACTTCTTTCCCTTTGCTCTGCGCAGGAAACTCTTTTTGGGTAGCTGTGCACTTTGCAAGATTATATTTTAATAATATCTCCTGTCTTCCTTTGTGAATTGAGTAACAATATTCATACATTTGAAGTCAGTGCAGCTCTATGTATGCTGAACATTGCAGTTAATATTTAAATGCTGCCTGTGCTGAAGAGCGCTGTGTAAACACGTCTATTTATATGATACTTCATAACTGTTTGTTGTATTTGTGTGACACATCTCTGATTCTGAAGCGTAATTCCAAAGGCTTTAAATCTGAGGCATATGGCAGGCGTTGTTAGTTTCATTGTTTGGAAAACAAAAATGTATCTCTGATATGTTTTCTCTTTGATTACTTTACCTTCAAAGGATATGAAACAGAATAAAAGCCTTTGAAATCCTCGGAGTTGAAGAGACAAGAGATGTATTCTGTATGCACGAGATAAACAGATGCATTGGTCTTTCAGAGACAGCAAAGTATAATCATCTTTTCTGTCATAAAAAAATAAATCAATGTATGGGTACATTAGGAGTTGGAAATGCAAGAAGCAGACAACATTTGTTTTCTTGTAAAAAGATTTAATTCAGATTAACAACTCTGATTCAGACATGTTTGCAATAAATGAATTATAGCAAAAGAAAAATTGTTTTCGGGTAAATGCCAATATTCAAAGAAAAAACATGTGCATTGTGATACATATTTTCGTTTCTTTGTGAATTCTCAGTGCTTTGTCTGTTTAGAGCATTGAAGTTATACTACATATTTGTGTATAATATTTTTAATCCGCTGCTTTTGCACACTTATTAGATATACACCTTGGACCGCTAACCCACTGGGGAATTGAGAGATGCATGTTTTTTGTCACCTTTTAAGGATTTTCTACTCTGTTTTATTTTATGGGTATAAACACTAAGGTCCCGATTTAGAGGTTGATGAAGGGGGTACCCTTTTGCAAACGGGACAGTGTACCCGGTCCATGAAACCCTTGGTCTGCCTGCCTGCTTCGTTTAGAGATGGGTGTATTTACATAATCCATCGACAGAGTCCATTGATGGAATACTTCCTCAAATGGCCCAACAGAGTAGGGGATGTAGGATACATTGGGCCTTTCTCCCTATTTAGAAAAGCGGAGGTTTGAGAGGCAGGAAAAAAACAATAATGACCTCTTCACCCTGGGAGAAAACTCTCAGGGTGAGGGGGTCTTATTTTTTTTTTTTCAGAAACGTAAACCCACTTATGGAATTTGTATTTGATAAACTCAAAACTTTTTTAAAAAGCATTTGCAATGCAGTAGGTCTCACATTCACACACGTTTAACCCTTTCCATGCTGATGACGGAACCGCTCCGTCATCAGCCGTGGTGGCGCTGTGCTGATGACGGAGCGGTTCCGTCATGGCCCGGCCGCCGCGCCTGCGCGGCGCGTATTCCGCGCCTGTGCTGGACGTTCCATTGAGTGGGCGCGGCCATGACGGAACCGCTCCGTCATGAGCACAGCTCAACCGCGGCTGGTGACGGAGTGGTTCCGTCACCAGCCCCCTTAGAGCTGCGGCAGAATAGCCGCCGTAGCGATGCGGTTAAGCTATTGGTATTTTAAATGACAATCCCTTTTATTTATGTTTTAAAAACCAAAACATAAATAAAAGGTACTGTCATTTACAATGTCAATAGCTCAAACTCATGTAAATGCTAGACCTATTGCATTACAAATGCTTGTATTATTTTAATGCACCACACTGCGCTTTAACCATCTTCTAATTTGAGCCATCCGGTGTCTACCTAAGTCACGAACATGTCATCTTCTTAGGAACAAGCAAGCCCCTGAACTTTTTGACCCCTTTGAACAGCCCAGTAATCCCACGGCCCCCGCCGCTGAGTCCCAGTGCCCGGACCACCTGCGCTGAGTCCGAGCTTCGGAGGGAACTCATACGTGGCTACATCTCGCCTCCAAACGTCGGCTGCTGAATTATCATCTCACATCTCATTGCCAATCTCTAAAGATCTGCGGGGCGAGTACCCTGGCAGCAATCACAGCTGGGCGGCAAACGGAGCACAAGCCCCGAGGCCACTGATTGCAGGAAGGGTCGTGGCTTTAACAAAACAAATGGATACATCTAACAATATCTAACCCAAATATTGAACGAGACTTGGCGTGAGGGGATCCCGCAGATGCACAAAAGTGTCACATCCTGAAAATGCAGAATAATGGGTTCCCTCGGATTATTTTAGAGATGATGTTTTGTGTAGTTTATCAGCTACAAACTTTCAAACGTACCCACACCACACATCGTGCACCTCAGGTAACAACATTGAAGGCTATCGATACCATCACCACCACCGAACAAATCCTAGTCACTGTTCACCAAGAAAGTCTGCACCTTCATAGCGCACTTAAGTAAAATGTTAGGGAAGCGTCCCTTCCCTCAAATGCACTTGTTGTTTCCAGGGACAATACACTTCCCCGTCTACAGCCCGTTAGGAGGGCTCCCCCTCAGCAGCACAGACGAAGGCACCCTGGACCCTTCTGTTTACAGTTCACTCCACAGGTCATGAACTAGCTGTTCTTTCTAGGAATTTCCGTACTACGCCTTTTGGGTGCAACAGTGACTCCAGACCCGCGCCCGTCTAGCCTAGTACAGAGTGCAGTCTGAACCCACGGCCCAGTACATAATGCATGCTACTGAACATACAGCCGACTACAGAGTGCACGATGCACGCATACAGTCCAGTACAGACTGCAGAATACATGCACAGCCCCAGTACCTCATGTATGATGCACACAAAGCCTACTACAAAGTGCATGACGCACGCAAAGTTCAGGGCTTCCACCTATCGCCCGTCCCAACCACCACCTGACAAGAATCGACTTGTTACTGTACGCTGACACAGAGACCTCACAGGTAACAAGCATTTGCAATGCAATAGGACTTGCATTTATGCATTTGCAAATGGTAGTCCTCGAGCACAACGGGAGGGAGGGCGGGGGATGCATGGACTACAGGAGGGAGGAAGGGGAAGAGGGGAGAAGGCACGGACTACGGGAGGGAGGGGGAGGAGGCACGGACAATGGGAGCATGATTGGGGCCGTGGGGGAGAAGGCATGGACAGCCGGAGGGAGGGGGGATTAGAGAAGGCAGTAGGAGAACCTCATTAAAGAAAATAGTGCTTACAGTCTCAAGAACATGTACCTTGTAACACTCGAAGTAAAGGGGCCAGTAACCATGGGAGGATACAAATGATGACATGGCCGTAATAAGGAGGGACTAGCAAGCCAATAAACAAATCCAAAGGCAGTATTTCTGAAGGTCAAAGACACAAGCCAATGAAAAATATGGGCATGGAGTGGGCAGGGCTTCCCTCACGTACTAAACTACAGCAAATCTTCACCAGAGCAGCATAGTGACAGGGCCATTCACCAAATGTTTAGTACATGAAAAGGAATTGCTGTGACAACAATTCCCTTCTATGCATAGAAATGGCAGCTTGACAGGCAGAACACCTTTGAGGTGGCAGAGGTACCCCGTCTGCCAAACTCTAAATCAAGCCCTAAGATTTATCTCTCTTTTCAAAGGTGACAGCTATTAACACCTTATAGCATGTGGTCAAGGATGTTATTAGAATTCCTCCCCTTAGCCTCACTTAACACTGGCAAACAGACCCACCCACTCCTATCTACTTCAGGTGACTGAACGTAGGGTCTCATGTGCAAGACTTTTTTGCAGTGATAATGCCTGTTAATCACGGAAAATAGACTTCCAACCTCAAAAGAGCACGTTGCTATGAACAAACCCTATTTTGTTGTGCAACCCATCCATCAAATACAGACACCTCAAAGGCAGTGGGATTTGATTTGTAAAGGAGAATTTAAAAATTAGGCTAGCTTTCCTTTTTGGAATTCTATCAGGCAGCATCACTTAAGGGTATGTAGCTATAGCGGACCATTTCATGCCCCCATGTGTTCTCAAACAGGAAACATTTTTAAGCAGCACCTATCTCTTTAATGCAGAGTGACTGCTTTAAAAAGTAAAATGTTTCCCATTTTGGAAAGCAAGTGCAGGGATGTTGGAATGCTGTCCCTTGTAGACCACCTTCCTAGCATTTGATACAATTCAGCCAGAGCCACAAAATGTGACCTGAATGATTATAATTAATTAGGCAGGTTGTTTTGCCATCCCCAGTGTTAGACCTGGCATCATTAGTGTAGTTTCCCCAGACTTTTTGCCCTTTTCCCTCCTGTTTTGCTGACTTCATTTTCGCTGGCTTTAGGACTCTGCACACTTTACCACTGCTGACAAGTGCAAAAGTGCACATGTTTGTTCCCTAAAATATGATAATATTTGGTTTATCCACAATTGGCATATTTAATTTACATATAAGCCCCTAGTAAAAAGCACCACATGAGCTTAGGGCCTGTAAATTAAATGTTACTAGTGGGCCTGCAGCACTGATTGTGCCATCCACTTTAGTAGCCCTTTAAACATGTCTCAGGCCGGCAATTGCAGAGCCTGTGTGTGCAGTTTTAAACTACCATATCGACTTGATAAGTGAACCGTTTTGCCATGCCAAACCTTCCTTTTTAATACATATGTCACCCCTAAGGTAGGCCATAGACAGCCCCAAGGGCAGAGTGCAGTGTATTTATAACATTGGACATACACTTTTAAATTTTGCATGTCCAGGTAGTGAAAAACTCTTGCATACATTTTTCACTACTGCAAGGCCCACCTCTCGTGCAGGTCAACATTGGGATTACCTTAATTTATTTTATAAGTGTAATTTCCAATTGGAATTAGATGGATATTTCGAATTTGGTGTCTCTGGACTCATACTTTAAAATCACAACTCGTGGTGAAGTTAGATTTTAATTTGTAATTCTGAAAATGCCACTTTTAGAAAGTTGGCCTTTTTGTACTTTAGGTTGTACAAAGCAAACACAAGGGGATGATGGACGGAGTGCAAAAACGTTTCAGAAATTCACCCCAGTCACAGGTCTGGGTTAAATACACCATCATTCTTTAGCTCACTTCGCCACACCTGTTCAGACCCAGCCATCTGCAAACTAGTCTTGACCCTGTCCCTCTTGAGAACAGCCCAGCCCGAAATGCCTAGCCATGTCTTCCCTGGACTGGAAACAAGCCTCCTAGGATCGGTTTCGGGGTAACACCCCTCATCAACCAGGCTAGCTTGAATCCAGTGGCAAAGTGGGCAAGGGACCCACTTCTGGGCATACCCTGCCAACTTAGGGCAAACACAAAGAGATTAATGGCAGGAGTGCTGAAACGTTTCAGACCCTCAACCCCAGTTACAGATCAGGGTTGAATCCACTTTCGTCTTTAGCTCACTTCGCCACCCCTGTTCAGACCTAGCCATATGCAAATCCGTATTGACCATGCCCATCGCCTTAAGCTGGCAGGGAACTCCCAGACATCGGTCCCTAGCTCACTTTGCCACTGAGTTCTAGCTAGCCTGGCTGATGAAGGATGTTACCCCGAAACCAGTCCCAGGAGGCTTCTTTCAGTTCCAGGGAAGACCTGGCTTGGCAGTTAGGACTAGACTATTCCCATGAGGGACAGGGTCAAGACTGATTTGCATGTGGCTAGGTCTGAACTAGGGTGGCGAAGTGAGCTAAAGAACAATGATGGATTCAACCCAGATCTGTGACTGGGGGTGAGTGTCTGAAAAGTTTCAACACTCCGACCATCATATCCTTTGTTCACCCTAAGTTGGCAGGGTATGCCCAGACGTGGGTCCCTTTCTCACTTTGCCACTGGATTCAAACTATCCTGGCGGATGAGGAGTGTTACCCCGAAACAGGTCCCAGGATGCTTGTTTCGGTCCAGTTAAAACCTGGCTTGAAAGTTCGGGCTGGCCTGTTCCCATGATGGAGAGGGTCAAGACTGATTTGCATATGGCTAGGTCTGAACTGGGGTGGCAAATTGAGCTAAAGAAGGATTGTGGATTCAACCCAGATATTTGATTGAGGTTGCCTGAAACATTTCAGCTCTCAATCCATCATCTCCTTGTGTTTGCTCTTTTCGTACTTTAATTATTTTGTGACTTCAGGCTTTCTATGAATACAAATCTGGGGTGGCTGACAGTTAGGCCTTGTGTATTCCTACTAGACAGCCACACACATTGGGAGCTTAGGTGTGGCTTAAGGGGCCATTAACAGGCTTGATGGGGAGCACAGCAGAGCACAGCCCCACTCACATTGAATATGCTGTGCCCTTTTTCTGCACAATAGGCTTAACAACCCTTTATTGTCACTCCAGCCAGCTTGGAGCCAGGGTAAGGGAGGAAAAGGGTACCCCGCACATCAAAATTACTGTCAAGAAGCTTCTCCCACCTTCCAGAACCACGGTCCCAAAGTATAAATATAGGACCTCAGACACCACCACTACAGTACACTTCTGGATCTGGGGATACTAAGCCAGGAAGAAGGACTGCTGTGTTATTACAGTGACAGCGACTCTGCTGGACTGTTACTTTTCTTGATTCCTACTTTGCTGGGCTTACCTTCTGCCTTATTGCCTGGGAGTGAAAAGGACTGGACATGAATCTCTCCAACCCAGTCTCAGGGACCTCAAAGGCTTCACGCACCCCTGCTATAGCATCTGGACATCTGTGAGTCTTGCCCTGCCAGGTGCTGCCAATCCAGCCCTGGGGCCTTGGAAGTTGGTATAAAGCGCTGCTCCTGTAGAACACTGACTCATCCCTTGGCTACAGCCCACATCTTTGCTGGCTCAACCAGGATTAAGGTAGTTTGATTCTGTGGCTCTCACTGGGTCCCTTCATCTGGCTCACGCTCCATCGCGGTCAGCCTGAACTCTTGACTTTGTCACGGCCCAGCGCGACCAGATAACCCAAGTAAGCACTTATTGCTTCTAAACACTATTTTGCAGTCTATTCTTTAAATAGTCGTATCTCAAGTTCTACATATTGGATGTTTGCTTTTTTGGTCTTGTTTTGATCATTAGATTCAGCCTTATTCTTCTAACCAGGCCTGGTGCCTTTTTGTGTGGTGTTTTAACTGTTTTACTGTTTTAAGTGTTACACAAATACTTTACTAATTGCATCTTAAGTTTATATGGACTGCTTTATGCCAAGCTACCAGAGGGTGAGCACAGGTTAATTTAGGGTGTGTATCTGACTTTCCCTGGCTAGGTTTGCAGTTCCTGTTTGGACACGGTACACACCTCTGCCAACCAAAAAAACAATGTCTGACACCTGGTATATGAGCAATTTGCAATTTTACTTAATACATGGGTAGCATCACAAACTACATCCCAGTTCACAATACTATCAGTGTGCAATTTGTACACCCTTGTTTGCGAACGTTGATAGTGCATCAGTCTCTCAGTATGCAAGTAAACAACATTGAATGCATAAATATAGGGTGCTTATATGCATTAATATTAATGTATTCAAATGTGAAGCGCTCTCTGCAGAAGGTAATGTCGTTGTATTTCATTTATCAGTAAATCACCTCTGTGTGGTAAATGGCATTCTATAAACTGCCATTCACTTCCTGAACTCACCGTTTGAGTGCTACTGGTTCAATGTGACTAATGAGGAAATAAAAATTAGTGTTTTAGATACCTCATCCTAAAGTTATCCCTGGTAGAAGTGAAGCTAAAAATTAGGTATGCATTAGAAACTGAATCTCTTTAGCTACATGATATGCAGCACTGCTGAACTGATCACTGTGGTGAACAAATGTGTTCAATGGAAGGTCTATTGAAGACTAGCGAGTATTTGAAGTGATGTGTACATGGTGTCTCATTAAAAAAGCATATATCTGTCAGAGGTTTACAACTGTGTCATTGCTTGTCGTACGGACTTTCCCAGATCTCGATCCAATGAATCAGGATTTGAGGATCTGTCTCAAATTTGCCCCACTTAAAGTGGTGGCTGCTCATGCACAGCCTTGTGGTTAGCGTGAATGAGCATGTAAGTTCCTTGCGAAAATGTGTTTTTCTACTTCCAATTAAATACCTAACTACAGTTAGAAATAAAAGTTGAGCTACGTGAGGATATTGGCTACAAAAATTATCAGAATAGCTCACATTGTAAGGGTAATTACCTAAATGTATTTTTCAAATTGAGAAAACAAGTCAAAATACTAATTTAAATTTGTCCTTAGCTCAAAACATAAGCTGATGTGTGTGTTCTTGTAAACAGTTTACAGATATAGATATGGGTGGACACATAGAATTGCCATTTTTGACCAAATACTGTAGATATTTTTTTTATTAGAAAAAATCACTTCAAAACATAATCTAAAGCTTACAACTTGTGTGTGTTTTTCTGTGAATTATACACGTTGCTGATAAGTTAAAGAAAGATTAAAAATGCCAAAAATGGGGGGCAAGAGGTGTTGAATTTTAAACAAAGATGGCAATCACGACAAAAAGTGCCAAAAATATTAAGGATTAATATTTAGTACACATATCAAATAGTGCAACCAGTGACGTAATGAAACTTGCAGGTGCCCCCACTGCAAACTACATGGAGTCCCCACCCCCATGCTCCGAATCCAGTCAGAAGTTCTTAGGCCAGGGGTCCGCCACCAGTGCACAGTACTGGAGGAGGCCCCTTGGATGTCGTGCCCGTCCCCCACCCCACGCACTGTTGGGGCTTATGTTACGCCACTGAGTGCAATACAAGTAGCGGAAATTCCATCTTTTCTTTCTGCAGTGTGATATACAAAGGATAGATCACAAACCCGACGTGCAACAATGCATGCCAATGAATAAAAAAAAAATACCACTTACCTCATCTGCCCGTCCTGTCTTTCCTCTGCTTCGCTGATGCCGGCAGCAAGTCCTGGAACCACGAAACACCAAGGCTCCACCATAGCCAATCACAATGCTGCAATGCAGTGCTGTGATTTGCTCCCCTAAGCGAATCACATCGCTGTAATGCAGAGTTGTGATTGGTCTGAGGGCTGTGGATCAGCACTCAGGTGGGGACTGGGGGCCTGGGCATGTTTCCCCCGAGGCTGTATAATGCAGCCTGGTGGGGAAAATGCCAAGTGCGCATGACTGTTTGGCTGGCCGTAGATGGCCGGCCAAGCAGTCATGGGTACTTGGAGTGTGAAAACCCACTCCTTCCCCTGTGGCACAAGCCCCACCCCACCCTAACCAAGCCCGACCATGCAAAAAGGAAAATGATAGTAACTATGATATTATCATTTTACTTTTCCTGCTCAAAGAGCAGTGGGGCGATGCTCCTCCAACAGCCGCGGTCAGTAGGGGAGTACCTGCCGGGGCGGTGACGTAGGGAGGGGGAGGGGCAGGGTGGGGGTAGTAATGTATGGATAATGGATGTTTGCAGGTAAGTAAACATATAAATAAATCAAACAAATTTTGTTTCGTGCACTGGATCCCTAAATGCAATGCACCTCACCTCGTCACTGCCCCGGCAGATACTCCCCTACCGACCGCGGCTGTCCTCCACCTTAGCGGAGAAGCCGCCCCTGAAACGCTGCCCCTAACGTATTAGTGGTCAGTAGTGGTATCTTGTGAGAGTGTTTCACATCCCTGATAAAATGCTGGCCCTGGAAGAAGATGGACATTTCTGGGTATCAGTTATTTAATGGCACCTACCTCTCACAATGTTGCTTGCCCTGACATAATGATGAACATTTCTCACTATTGTGTGCATCCCTGGCATGGCATAATGCTGGTCCTGGCAGTATTGTGCTAATTCTTTAGATATTGCTGGCAGCATCTATTGCACAATGGACCCTAATCAGGGCATACTATTCACCAGGGCAAAATGGTGGTTATTCCTAGAATACTGCAGTCATCCATGATACACTGATGGTTCTGGCACTAAGGTAGTAATTTGTATTATTCGGTGGTTGGCAATCAGTTTTTGGGATCTGTTGACATATCTCAGCCCAGCATTGACCAATAGTGCCCAACCTAATATGCTGGCCTTAGCCTAATGGTGGTAATTCCTGGGATATATTTGGCAGTAATGACAATGAAAATGTTAAAGAACAGCTTAGGAATTTGATTTGTACATGCATACCGTTGGTCTTGCAAACTTTCTGCTCTTTGACCTGCTATAATAAGGGCCTAAAATGACATATACGTGCTGACATGGAGAAAGCAAATGTTGTGAATATAGGTGCCACAGTTTTAGCAGTTCCCAAGTGAGTATAAATGGATCATTTGATATGTGGATATGTCAAATGTTTCTTGATCCATCCAAGGAAGAGATATTGATGTCTTATTTACTTACATGCAAGAAACAGAGAAAATAAATTAATAAAACCAGTAATTTTGCTTTCATATTTAAACCCTGAAGAAGTGGGTGTATGCTGCACCCAAGTGTTGGATGTTATACAAGAGATTCGAAAGATGTACATCCTCAATTAAAACAATGGTAAGCAAATGTTTTTTGCTGTTGCACAAACTGCATTTTCAAATGTAAAACTTATGTGATGAAAAAACACTTCAAATCTGTTTTGCAATACACTTTATTATTGGCCAACATTCATATTCTAGCATTATCTTATTCACAGATAAACTTGTAATAACATTTCAAAAATATCTTTAATACTCCCCACCTAATGATAGGTATCCACCGTAATATTTATTTTTCTCTGTTTAGTAAATAATTTTGAATACATTAAAGTGCAAGCAGGCTCAGGGAGAAACCAGTGCAACTCAACATATGCCTAATACACATGGATAGTCGACCCATGCTCTAAAACCCATGCATCTTTGACGATGAAGACTTGATGAGGGTGTTTTGGGAGACGGTATCAAATGCCATGGAGAGGTTTAGGAGGATCAGGGCCCCAGTTTCTCTACGATCTGATGTAATCTGTAGCAGCAATCAGCATGTTCTCAGTGCTGTGGTTGGCACTGAATCCTGATTCTGAGACGTCCAGTATGTGGTTTTGTTCCAGGATTACAGTGAGCTGCTGGTTGATAACTATTTCGGGTACTTGTGCCAGGTAGAGGAGCAAGAAGATCGGACGATAATTTTTGAGATAGCTGGGTTAGGCCTTTTTTAAGGAGGGGTCTAAATTCTGCGTGTTTCCATCTGTTGGGGTAGATTGCTGTGGAGATGGAGAAGTTGAGGATAGTGGTGAGTTGCATGCTGATTGGGTTATTAGTGAGGTATTAGAGTTGCTGGGGTTAGGGGTCGGCGGGTGCGCGGCAGTGGATGGAAGATATTATTGCTAAGGTGGTCAGGGTGGCTAGCGGAGACAAAGTGGTAATCGTTTAGCTTTTGTTTGCTGGTTGGTTGGGGTTGAGGGTGGCGGGTTCGAGCGTGAAATTGTTGTAGATGTTGGTGATCTTGCTGTGGATGTAGTCATGGAATTCCTGGGAGGGGTGGATGGTGTTCTCTGGGGCTGTTGGGTTGGAGAATTCTTTGACTATTTTGAAGCATTCTATTGTGCGGTTGCCGCTGACTTGATGCAGGTGGTGATGCTGCTTCCTTGGCTTCCTTGATGTGTCTGTGATTTTTGCAGAGGGCTGCTCTGTGGGCAAGGTTCTTAGTGGCACACCATCGATTCTATAGCTGGTGGCAGATGCGCTTGGTGGTCTGAGTTCTGGGGTGTACCACCTGCCATGTTTGGAGGTCTTGTTGGATTTTGAGATTTTTTAGTGGGTTGGCTTTGTCTGCGCTGTTCGTGGTCCAGGGAGTGAAGTTCTGGACGGGCTGGTCCAGGTCTGTTGAGTCCTCAGGTTGGGAGGTGGTGAGGGCCTGTGATCACTGTATTTCGATGACCTTGCTCCAGCTGCGGTGGGGGGGAATCTGATGCCTGGTGATTGTGTGATGGGCATCAGTAATGGTGAAGTACACGTTGGTGTGATAGTCCAGGTGAGTTCTGTGGTGTGGCCAAATTTGATCCTGTCGTTAGAGATGAAAATGGGGTTGAGATTGTGTTGGGTTTGTACGTGGGTTCGGTGACCAGTTGGGTGGGGCGATGTTGTTCAGGTTCTACAGGAGGGCAATGGAGTTGCCTTTGTTATGTTCATTGATGTGGAGCTTGAGGTCACTAAGTAGTACGTAGTGACAAGAGTCAATTTCTAGGTGGGAGATGATGTTGGGGATGGCATACCAGAATAATGCTCACGGTCCAGGGGCTCACCTCGTTAGTGTCTATCAGATGTGTAAAGAATGACAAAAGGAAAAGAAGAAAACAATAATATGGGTTCTATTATACCATCTACCGCTTTCATGGTCATAAAAGGTAAAAATAAAAAATAAAATGCATGTTAGAACACATATTTACTCTTTACACTCCCAGAAACAAATAACTAATTAGCAGGGCTAAAAATTATTCAAGTGAATCTGGACATTATATTAGGAATAGCCAGCCAAAACTAAATAAACTTGATAACGATTTTTCAGGTGCAGTCCATCCCTATTGGTCACTCAAATGAAATGAAGGAGTAGATGATATATGTCTGGAAAGTTGCCCCCTATTCTCTTTTTTTTTGTTTTTTTTTTATTCAGGCATAATAAGTAGGATATCATTGCAATGGTACATCAATACAGAATTAACTCAAATAATACAGTATTATGAATAAATAAATCGCAGGGTTTGAGATTCACAGAAATGATTTAAAAATCAACATAAATAACATTTTAGAAAGATAAAGATTATACAACAATATAAACAAACTCTAAAGTCAATTATAATTATAGTCACCAATCATCCGATACCACCAGGGACAATGCGATTTTTCCATTCAGTTATTGGACACCAAAGCATATCTCCTCGTAATTTAGATCTTATCCCTCTTGTTTTAAATATTGCAGATTCATATCTATAAGCTGCCAAAAAGCGTGCTAACCACATCTGAAAACTTGGAGGCTCTACATCTTTCCATCTCGCAGATAGAAGTATCCTGAAAACAGCCATGCCAATAAAAACTAATCTTTCTTCAGATTTTTCCAGATTTAAGGTATGGTCATGGCCAAAGAGAAATAAGGTTTCGGATTCTGATATTATATGTCCAAAAATGTCCTCCCAAAAGGAATTTATCATACTTTTAACTAATGCCAAATTAGGACAAGTATAGAACATATGGGTAAGGGTTGCCGGCCCTTGAGTGCATCTTGGGCATAAATCATTCTCACGTTTGCCCCAAGTAAATAGTTTAGCAGGGGTAAAGTAAAGGTCAAAGATAGTTTTGTACAATTGTGCCTTAAGATTACTTGCCATCAATAACTTTTGACTCATATTTAACACCTGGTTTAGATCCACAGTTGGATTATTCAATTTTAAACACCAATTTTTTTCCGTTTTATCGAGATCATCATTCTTCATGCTTAAAAGAATATTATATAGGGTTCCAATTCTAGTGTTTGTTCTAAATATTACATCCATAATTTCATACTTATGCAAGCAGATTAGTGATTCCTTAGCTTTTAGTGTAGCAAATATCTGTGCAAACTTCAGAAAATCCCCATTCGGTAGTTTATATTTAATTTTCACATCTAGAAAAGTTGTGTCATAGTCATTTATTAGAAAATCACCTATTGTCTTAATTCCTATCTTGGCCCATTGTTTTAAAAAGGCATCTGAATCCTGTCCTTGAATAAGATTAGAATGAAAAAGTGGTGTATAACGATTAATTTTCTCAACTTGACTATATTTAGAAATTTTACTCCAAATTTTCCAGGCATCAATCATAATTTCACCTTTAAAATCTTTATAATTTCTTGTCTCAGTTTTTCGCAATAACAAGCCTTTTGCCTCCCGACCGACTATAAGTTCATATATTGACGGTATTTCAACACGGCCCTCTGAATTCTCTTCGCTATATCCTTTAAACAAAGGTGTAAACTGTTTTAGTTGTGCTGCCCAATAATATAATACCATATTAGGTATAGCAAGGCCGCCTTTATCAATAGGAAGAGACAATAGTTCAATAGATCTCCTAATTTTCCCATTCTGCCACACAAACTTAGATATAAGTGAATTAATCAATATTAAAATCTCCTTTTTAATGGCTAGTGGTATTGCTCTAAATAAATAGAGACATCTGGGTAGCGTATTCATTTTAACATAATTAACTCTCCCTATAATGGATAGATGAAGGCTATTGACCCTTTCAAAATCATTCTTAATTTTTTTCAGTAATGGATCAAAATTAATTTGTGAGATTAGCTTAGTGTTTGCACAGAGTTCAATGCCCAGGTAAGTAGCTTTTTCAACTCTTCATGGATCCATACAAACTGTGTCAGGTGTACTTATTATAATCGTCTTTCCTTTGTTGAGAGAGTACCCAGAATAAGTCCCAAATTCAGAAGTAATTACCTCTATTTCATGAATAGTTTCTGTTGGATCGGGTGTGACGATCGCAATGTCGTCAGCATATGCCAGTACTTTCGTTTCAAACTGATGACTGACAACCGGTTTAATATTAGTGCTCTCTAATAGTTTCAAGATAAGAGGGTTGATATATAGAGCAAATACCAGAGGCGAGCACGGACAGCCTTGCCTAGTACCTCTTGTTATATTAATGTATTCAGAAAATAGTCCGGCCGCGAGAACTTTGGCTTTGGGGCGGTGATACATTGATTTTATTGAGTTAATAAATTTGGGGCCAAAATTATTACGTATCATAACTTCCCATAGAAATTTCCAGGTGACACGATCGAACGCTTTCTCAGCATCCAGTAGAATCATTGACATACGCTCCCCCCTGGCTATCGTGGCGTCAAATAAGGCAATTGCCCTACGGATGTGATCAGTGGTTCCCTTGCCAGGGATGAAACCATGTTGCCATGGGGAAGCGAGCTGTTCAATGACCCCACTGAGCCTGAGTGCTAAGATTTTTGCATATAATTTGGAGTCCGAATTGATAAGGGATATAGGACGATATGACGTGAGAAGTTCTGGGGATTTTCCCTTTTTTGGAAAGACGATTATATTAGCTTCCTCCCAAGAAATTGGAGGTACACCATTAAATTGTATTCCAAGAAACAAATCATGTAGAATCGGTAGTAACTGATGGCTAAGTATCCTAAATAGCTCAATCGGTATCTTATCTGGACCTGCTGCTTTGCCTGAGGCTAATAATGATAATGCGGTCCTAACTTCTGCAATTGTTATTTCTTTTTCAAGATCCTCCCTTGTATCATTGTCCAATGTTTTCGTAGCTTCGGAGTTACTAAGAAAATTGTTTATGAAAACTTTTGTTTGTATTTCAGACCTCTTAGTATCCTCTGTATATAGCTTCTGATAATACCTCTGAAACTGGGAATTCATTTCAGCTGCATGAGTAAAGGTCTGCCCGTTTTCTATTATAGTAACTATGTCCCTTCTTGTAATTTTCTGATGCGTACTAAGTGCCAATTGTCTGCCCACTTTCTCTCCACTTTCATAGACTTGCTTCCTGTGTGATTGATATGTCTCAGCAGCTTTCTGACTTAGTTTAGAGTTTAGTTCTGATTTTAGTATAGCTACCTGCATCATCACCTGACTTGTATCTTGTCTTTGCCTAATTTTACTGATATGTTCTTCTTCGGCTTTAGCTAGCGCAACTATTTTTACTTCAAACTCTTGTTTTTCCCCGTTCCTAATTTTAGATTGGTACTTCATGGTTTCCCCTCTTAGAGCGGCTTTATAAGTATCCCAAACAATATTTCTTGAGGCACTAAATCGATTCATGCAAAAAAATTCCTCAGTCCAGGCTTTAATAAAATCAATATATTCTTGGTTACATAGTAATTTCCTATCAAAGGACCATGTTGTTTTTTGAATATAATTAGTATTATAGTCAATTGATAATAATAGGGGATTATGGTCTGATAGTGTTTTTGGAAGTTTCCTTATATGTGAAGAGGATGTTAAATCTTTAGATGTAAAAATGTAATCTATCCGTACATATTTTTGATGGGGGTGTGAGTAATACGTGTAGCCAGAATCTGTTGGGCTATTTTGCATCCAAATATCAGTTAGCCCAAGGCTACAAATTAAATTACTAATAGCCCGATACACTTTTGGTTTCCGGCCAATATATTTTAATCTAGTTACATACGGTGACAAGGATGGTATTAAAGAAATGTTAAGATCGCCGCAAAAAATTAGTGGACCTTGCCAAATGGCTAATTCTGCTTCTAATTTTTCAAAAATTATAGGATCATCCTGATTAGATCCATAGACAATGCATATCGTAATTCCACTACCTAATTTAGCAATTGCCCATCTTCCATATGAATCTGACGCACAACGTATTCCTTGTCCATGACAACTCTTAGCCAATATTGCAACCCCCCTTATGTTTGTCGTTTGAGATGAAGCTACTATCAGATTATATCCCCAGGCATAGAATGTCTACCGGGTATAGCTTTAATAATTCTTCAAGTCGTACACGTTTATCTCTAGTCAGTAAACCTCCTATATTCCAGGTTTGTATATTAAGCTTACCCATTATTCATATGGTAGTTTTGTCGATTAATGTTACTCAAGTCATATTCCCTGTACATACCCTGCTTTATATTTTCCAAAATTAACTCTGTTCCTACTATTATGCCTGATTTTTTCCCATTTTCTCCTTTTCCTTCCCCCCTCCCTCTTCGTCGTCCCTCCCTCTTGCCCGCCCCTGCTCCACTCCCTCCCTTCTTGCTGAGGCTTCCTGACTCACCCAGAGTCTGTGTGATGAAGTTGCTGCACTTCTACTGAGCTACCTTAACAAATTTTTTAAAGAAAAGTGTCATAAAAGAGAGAAAAAAAAAAAAAAAGACAGGATTCTACAAAGGATTCTGCATCACATTCAAGTATATCATATTATATCTCAAAGCTATGTACAGTCTATGCCATACATCCCTGGATTATACCTCCATTGCTTTGTTACTATCTCAAAAAGGAAGAGCACACTTAATTCACCCGTCAAGAAGATAAAGAAAAGGACATATCTCACTTAGGTTATTAAAGTATTATGACCCAAGTGATTTAAATTCTATCTACGATATTTCATCTAAGTATGCTTTTGCCTTTATTCCTGACTGAAAAAACTTTATCTGACCACGGTGGACAATCTTAAGAGTAGCAGGGTTGTTCAGATAGGCCAGAGCACCTTTCTCTTGAAAAGATTTAATCAGCATTCGTAACCTCCATCGTCTTTCTACGGTTACGTGACAAAAATCAGGTCTCGAAAAGAAAGAAAAACCATTACAGGCTATCTTCCGGTCTGGTCTCGCTTTCTCTGCTACCGCCTGCCTTAGTAGGAAATTACCAAAGTACACTAGAACAGCTCTTGGATATAACCCTGGTTTCGGTGGAGGATTAAAAGGGAAACGATGTACCCTTTGAATTTCAGCTTCCCAGTTCCAGCTCTGTAGTTCAGGCATAGCTTCACTGAAAAGTTTAATAATGAAGGCTCGTATATTTTCTCCCTCAACTTTCTCTGGTATTCCCAGGATGCGAAGATTATTACGGCGTTGCCTGTTTTCGAAAGCTTCAAGCTTCCATTTGATGTCCATCAGTTCTGTTTCCTGTAGTTTAATTTTCTCACAATTTTCAGAAGAGTCCTTCTCTGCTGCCATTACCCTTTGTTCCATCTCAGTTACACGCTCCCCAATCCGTGTGCATGTCTTAGAAAGTTTCTTTACCACCCCCTGCATTTTACGCAAGGCTATACGAGATCTTTTGCTGTCCTGGGCAGTCTCTTCCCTGTGAGCTGCTATAGCCTGGAGGATGGTCTCCACTGCAGAGGGGGTTATCTCTGAATCACCTGGCATGTCTGAGGAAGTAGCCTGATTATATTCAAGTTGACCTGTTGTTATTTTCTTTGATACAGTTCTTGTATTACCTTTAGGCTTAGTTTTCACAGTATTAGCCATTTGCCTCCCCTCGTCATAGCTGTCTTCTGAGGAATATATATGTGTTTCTGATTCATCTTCATCCTCAGACGATTCAAGGCTCTCGGACCAATCTCCTAAATTGTCAGCTCTAACCTCTTCAGTGTCATCGGAAAAAGAATAGAACTCAGTGAGGTCTTTTTCCCCCTCTTGCAGCTGTCCCGGTTGTGCAGGCAATTGTAACGTGATACTTGGAAGCAAATCATCGGCATCTTTATTTGCTATAGTTTGTTTAGAAACTACACGTTGGGGTGCCACGGATACACTTGGTACCTCCTCCGTAGTAGTAATTATCTTGTCTAATCCTGGGGTTGTTACCATTACGCTAGGCTCGATCTGGTTATTGTTTATTGTAGGAAAAGACTCTTCAGGCACAGGATTAGTCTGTTCATTTTGCACCCCTAGAATATTGCCCCCAGGACCCGAAAAAGACATTGCCCGGCCCGCCTCAGGTTGCTTTTCCTCATTCAACACTATTACTTTAGATCCATCAATTAAGTTGTTTTTGGAAACCTCATCAATTATAATGTTATTCATATTGGGAGTCTCCACATTCAAAACATCAGTAATTGTTATGTTTTCGGGGTTTTCAGGGTTAATAAGGGAGTTGGATGTTCCCTCCTCTGGGTCAGAAACAGCATTCTGTTGCCCCTCAGTTGAAAGACTCTGATCCCCATTCATTACTGGAATAGATACAGTCTCGGTCTCAAGCTCAGTCTCTAATTGTGAATTGTTCTGATTTGGGGTCTTTCTAAGCATTAGCTCAAGCACAGTCCTCCCTCCTGCACTGCTTATTCTTCTACGAGTTGCTAAAATTTCCTGCCTTGAAGACCCCAGGGGAGAACCAGTTGCAGCTACTTGCTTTTTAGCTTTTGCTGTTTTTACCTGTAGCTGGTCTTCATCATCCATCAGTCCTTCTCGTTGCTGTCTCTCTGCCTCCTTCCGCAGCACCCTTGCCGCTTTCGCAATCCTGGGTCTGGTGGCTGCGGCTGAGGCGCTTTTTGGCGGCATCACTATGTCCTTCTCCCTCGGAGCCTTCCTCCGCAAAAGCTTCTCTAAACGCCAAACTGAGCCGTGCACAGTGGAGCCAGCAGTGGAGCCGGCGTTTTGCCGCGCTAATTCCTGTAGCTGACACGGCTTCCGTAGAGCTACTGACTGTGTATACACTGTTTCCCTGGAGACGCCGCGTAAAGGAGCCGGGTTCCACCAGAGAGTAAGTGTATCAAGTATATCAAAGTGTTTGAAGGCTTTTAGTGCGTTGTAACAGTATCGCATTATCGTGCTGCTGCAGGAACTTGCAACTGTATCTTACCCCCAGTTTAGACAATTCTGTGTAGAAAAAAAGCGGCGCTTTCATTGAATGACTTTTCCCATGGCGCCCAGGGTTTTCAGCTGTCGGCGTGCCAGAATGTCAGCGTCTCTTCTCAGTTTAACTCAGCCAAACAATCAGGGGTTTTCCGATACTCTCCTTTCTTCAAGCCTTCTTTCTCGAGTCATGTAAACATTTCTTAAAGCACACTATAAAATTTACGAGTTCTCCGTGTAGAATCCGTCACAAGAGCGATCCAATTAATCACATCCTCGGAGCTCAGTAGAGTGCTGCAGTCAGCCTAGCGTCTAGGCCGCCATCTTGCCTCATCAGTTGCCCCCTATTCTCAAGGTTATCATGAACTCTTAATCAAACAAAGTGAGTTGTCCATTCCAGATGAAACCTAGGTCTCTCTGTATATTCAAGAAACCAAAGAGATAACTCACTACATTTCCTCTCTCTATATGAATAGATTTAGTGGCAAACTCTCTCTACTTTTACCCCTTTGATTGGAATTTGGATACTCAATTAACACTACTGTGGAAAATAGCTAATGTTCTTGTTAACGTAGAGCAGTGTACCATTCATTTGATCACTAATTAAAATATTTTTCTACAAAGGAAACGCTCCTTGTAATAAAATATTTAAACCTCATAAGGTTGTTTTCAATATAAATGAGGAATATTGCCACTGTATCAGTTCCACAAGGACAATACTGTGCTATTTCCAGTGAATTTATTGGTACAACTGAGGCAGAGGCCTGTCAGGATTTAGGCCACATTTGTATTTTCGCTTTGCCATTTAGGGGTCAGGGCGGTCAGACTAGTTATGAGTCAAGTGGAGAGGTATGCCTGGGTGGAACCCCAGTTACCATAACATTATCTTTAATATTTATTTGGAGATCTTCACTATAGGGCTTGTCTGACTGCGTAAGTCATGTGATCAAGGCTCCTTGGACAGCTGAAACGCGTCTTGACTTTTGCAAAAAAGGAAATGAAATAATGCAGTACAATTGGGTCCACGGTCGTGATTTCGCGTGCATGCGAGGTTGATCTGCGAGGTATTTCATATATATATATATATATATATATATATATATATATATATATATATATATATATATATATATATTACCTACTGGCGGTCGCCAGTAGGTATATATAGTTAGGATTTTTTCTCTATGGGATTTTTGAAAATTCTATGTCTAATAACTTTGGCGTTTGTGGACCGAATTGGCTGAAATGTTCAGGAACATGGCACATATTGTTTCTGAGCAGCCCTTGAAAATTTGGGGGGGGTTCGTCAAGGGGGGGCCGAGAAAAAAGGGGGGTCCCAAAACGTGTTTTTAACATTGAGTTTTCCATAGGGCGATTGGCCTCACTTTTAGCCCGAACGGCTGAATGGATTTGCACGAAACTTGGCAAAATTGTAGGGACTGGTAGCCCGATGTGCCTTTGCTAGGTCTCAATATATGTGCTCCAGTGGATTTTGAGAAATTAACGTTCAAAAAAAGATATATATCTGTAACAGCGGACCGGGCAGTGCTCCGGTTCCCGGACTTTTCGCGGTACGGAGCTTTGTGAAGCGAAGCTGATTGGTTCTCCGGCGTCTGTGAACATTCCAAACAGTCCGTAGCGGCCGCCATCTTGTCTCTCGGTAGGATCGAGAGACAAGAGGAGGCCAAAGCGAAGGGGCAAATGACCATAAGGGGGCATAGTAGATCCTCGCTGACCCCCTAGGTTTGATGTGGAGGTTTTAAAAGGGTCCCGCGGGGCAAAAAAAAATAATAATAATAATAATCGAACGGCTGAATGGATTTGCATGAAACTTGGTAAAATATTAGGGACTGGTAGCCCGATGTGCCTTTGCTAGGTCTCAATATATGTGCTCCAGTGGATTTTGAGAAATTAACGTTCAAAAAAAGATATATATCTGTAACAGCGCTCCGCTTCGCGTAACGGAGGTTTGCGAAGCTGATTGGTTCTCCGGCGTCTGTAAACATTGCAAACAGTCCGTAGCGGCCGCCATCTTGTGTCTCGGTAGGATCGAGAGACAAGAGGAGGCCAAAGCGAAGGGGCAAATGACCATAAGGGGGCATAGTAGATCCTCCTTGACCTCTTAGGTTTGATGTGGAGGTTTTAAAAGGGCCCCGCGGGGCAAAAAAAATAATAATAATAATAATCGAACGGCTGAATGGATTTGCACGAAACTTGGCAAAATTGTAGGGACTGGTAGCTCGATGTGCCTTTGCTAGGTCTCAATATATGTGCTTCAGTGGATTTTGAGAAATTAACGTTCAAAAACAAGATATATATCTGTAACAGCGCTCCGCTTCACGGAGATAAAATTATATCTGTATTACCTAGCTGTTGCTAACACCAGTTAGCGACGGCTAGTAGGAGATAGCGACCATCTTGGGCCCCACTTTGCATGTGAGTGATATTTATCACTAATGACATGCAAAGTGGGCATGCCAAGATGTTAGCGACTGGAAACAGTCGCTAACATCGCTATCTCCTATTATCAACTTTTGGAAATATTTGCGATAAGCGCGAATATCTCCAAAAGCTAGCACCTGCCCTGAGCAGTTCTTAGCCATGTTATCCAATGGGAGGTGGATAACATGGCTAAGAGCATTAGCTCAGTAATGCATGAATATCGCTGAGTTTTCAGCGATATTAATGCATTGCGGTCGTTTTTTATCGTATTTGCGATAAACCTTGATAATAGCAAGGTTTATCTGCGATAATTTCTGACGATGCTTAGCGGTAAAAAAATCGTTGCTAAGCATCGTTAGGGATAAATATCGCTTAACTTTGGTAATATGCCCCAACGTCTGTTAACGTTCGATTCGAAGGAAATCAGGAAGTGTTGAAAAACATTGTCTGCGCCATCTTGTCTTTTTTCAAATGCCACACTTTTGTCGTGCACGGCAGCCATTTTAGATGCCTTGACCAGACCCACTCTGTGCACGCTGTCGATCCTTAGCATGGCTCCCCACCCTCGCAAGCATCTCCCCCAGGCAGTGGTCACCGCCGCTCTCTGTCTTATGCATGGGTAATAAACCTCCCCCCATCTGCGCTGCTCTTCCCTGAGAATCACACCCTGTGCCCGCCCGACACCTCCCTTTCGCCCTATTCACTACCGCACCCTCTGACACTCCTTTTCCTCTGTGTCCGATTGTCCAGGCCGGTCCTAGGGTATCAGCTAGCCCTGCAGATGTAGTTTATGGCCCCAGCTGTAAAGAATCACCCCTCTTCAAAGGAGTTATAGTAGATCAAGGCCCACACTCGATGAGATCCGTCACAGCAGACGCGTTCCTATTATCTGAAAACCATCCTGTATTGTGATTGGGGAGGGGACCGAGCCTGAAGCGGAAGATTCCAGGGATGACTCTTTGTACATCAAAGTTTTTACAATTATGTGTCACATTAAAAATATATAGCACTCCGACAAAGTAGTAAGATTATAAAACTTTAATAACTTATAAATATATACAAGAAAACAAAAACAGTAATAACATATAAACATTTTTAGGGAAAAACAACGAAGTAGCGGTCGGCTGTGCGAATAGTCCCAACGCAGCACAACGTCCAGATTTCCGGCCTGGGGCGTCGCGGGGGGTGGGTCATCAGTAGCAAACTGTTGTGCGAATAGTTCCAAGGCAGCAGAACGATGGCACCAAGGTGATGTCCCGTAAGTTGCCGCACTGGTTTTGGTATCCTACAATGCTGCTCTGAATAACGGCGTGGGGCGCCCCGGGGGAGGCGGCGTGAACGGGCCTCTCCAGGTGGAGTGTCATCTGTTGTAGAGGGGCGCCCCTTTACCGTTTCAGTTGCCATTCCGTCCGTTTTTGGTCCACTGTGTCAAAAGCCGCAATTCAGCTGAGTTGCGCCCACTCTTGCGGTGCAGCGATAGGCGGCTGTCACAGGACTCTCAAAATGGCGGCAGGCTGTTTCCTTTTTGGGCCTGGTCCACTGAAATGGCCCTGGGACACCTTGGAAATCGGACGCTTGTCTGCTAGGTCTTGGACCCCATTCTCGAAAGCGTCCCCTCCGCCTTGAGGATTCATCAAAAGTTTTGGGGGCCCCCGACTCCTGTAGGCTTCTGGTGGGGAGCGGTTGCCATGATTGCTCGCGGAATGACCACAACGGAGCTACGAGATGGTGGTGCTCTCATGCTGACGCCAGCTTCAGTCTGAAACATCCAGAAACAAGGTGGGGCTTCCATCGTTTGGGAAAAAAAAAAAGTTTTCATCCAATGAAAAGTGTTGTTTTTAGGTCATATGATCAAGCCTTCCATCATTAGGAAACCAAAAGTAAAATGAACCAATGAAAAGTTTTATAAACAAGTCACATGACCTGTTATGCGGCATAGGGTATAAAATGCAAAGAAAATACGTTGGCACGTGAGGCGGCGTCATTAGCGGACCGATGTGCGAATAGGCCGAAGGCAATACAACGCGCCAAGATCCGGATGGCACCGAGGTGGTGTCCAGCAAGTTGCAGCACTGGTGTGGCCATCCTACAATGCTGAAAGTCGGCGTGGGGCGCCCCGTTGGCCTGTGAGTTTGCGTCAGTAGCGGACCGATGTGCGAATAGGCCGAAGGCAGCACAACGCGCCAAGATCCGGATGGCACCGAGGTGGTGTTTAGTAAGTTGCCGCACTGGTGTGGCCATCCTACAATGTTGAAAGTCGGCGTGGGGCGCCCTGTTGGCCTGTGAGATGGTGTCAGTAGCGGACTGATGTGCGAATGGGGCCAAAGGCAGCGCAACAATATTTTCTGACTGACACCACAAGGCGCTGAGATGCCAAGATCCGGATGGCACCGAGGTGATGTCTAGCAAGTTGCTGTACTGGTGTGGCCATCCTACAATGGTAAAAGTCGGCGTGGGGCGCCCTGTTGGCCTGTGAGATGGTGTCAGTTGCGGACCGATGTGCGAATGGGGCCAAAGGCAGCGCAACAATATTTTCTGTATGGAAGATACCACTAGGCGTTGAGATGCCAAGATCCGGATGGCACCGAGGTGATGTCTAGCAAGTTGCTGTACTGGTGTGGTCATCCTACAATGCTGAAACTCGGCGTGGGGTGCCCCATTAGCCTGTGAGATGGCGTCAGTAGCGGACCGATGTGTGAATAGGCCGGAACCAGCACAAGGCGCCAAGATCCGGATGTCACCGTGGTGGTTTCATAGTTGAGAGGCACTTCATCTGCAGTGGGGTGCCGAGATCCGGATGGCACCGAGGTGATGTCTAGCAAGTTGCTGTACTGGTGTGGTCATCCTACAATGCTGAAACTCGGCGTGGGGCGCCCTATTAGCCTGTGAGATGGCATCAGTAGCGGACCGATGTGTGAATGGGGCAAAGGTAGCACAAGAATATTTTCTGAATAGAAGACACCACAAGGCGCTGAGATGCCAAGATCCGGATGGCACCGAGGTGGTGTCTAGTAAGGTGCACTGGTGTGGTCATCCTACAATGCTGAAACTCGGCGTGGGGCGCCCCATTAGTCTGTGAGATGGCGTCAGTAGCGGACCGATGTGCGAATAGGCCGAAGGCAGCACAACGCGCCAAGATCCGGATGTCACCGTGGTGGTTTCATAGTTGAGAGGCACTTCATCTGCAGTGGGGCGCCGAGATCCGGATGGCACCGAGGTGATGTCTAGCAAGTTGCTGTACTGGTGTGGTCATCCTACAATGCTGAAACTCGGCGTGGGGCGCCCCATTAGCCTGTGAGATGGCGTCAGTAGCGGACCGATGTGCGAATAGGCCGAAGGCAGCACAACGCGCCAAGATCCGGATGTCACCATGGTGGTTTCATAGTTGAGAGGCACTTCATCTGCAGTGGGGCGCCGAGATCCGGATGGCACCGAGGTGATGTCTAGCAAGTTGCTGTACTGGTGTGGTCATCCTACAATGCTGAAACTCGGCGTGGGGCGCCCCATTAGCCTGTGAGATGGCGTCAGTAGCGGACCGATGTGCGAATAGGCCGAAGGCAGCACAACGCGCCAAGATCCGGATGTCACCGTGGTGGTTTCATAGTTGAGAGGCACTTCATCTGCAGTGGGGCGCCGAGATCCGGATGGCACCGAGGTGATGTCTAGCAAGTTGCTGTACTGGTGTGGTCATCCTACAATGCTGAATGTCGGCGTGGGGCGCCCCATTAGCCTGTGAGATGGCGTCCGTAGCGGACCGATGTGCGAATGGGGCCAAAGGCAGCGCAACAATATTTTCTGAAGAGAAGACACCAAAAGGCGCTGAGATTCCAAGATCCGGATGGCACCGAGGTGGTGTCTAGCAAGCTATGCAGTTGAGTTGTGTGCGCACTTGCGGCGAATAGGTCGAAGGCAGCATAACAATGTTTTCTGAATAGAAGACACCACAAGGCGTTGAGATTCGGTTACCACCGAGGTGATGTCTAGCAAGTTGCCGCACTGGTGTGGCCATCCTACAATACTGCTCCGAATAACGGCGTGGGGTGCCCGAAGGGGGGGGGGAGGCGGCGTGAACGGGCCTTCCTAGGTGGAGGCTCGTCTGCTGTAGTGGGGCGCCCCTTTACCGTTTCAGTTGCCATTCAGCTGAGTTTCGGCTGCTCTTGATGCTACAGCGACAGGCGGCTGCAACAGGACTCTCAAAATGGCGGCCTGTTCTTTGGATTTGGGCCTGGTCCACTAAAATGGCCCTGGGACACCTTAGAACTCGGACGCTCGATTTTTTTTTCCTTTCCTGTACATGCAAAAAAAGGTAAATGCCCGGTACGTTACACGCTTCATCTGCCACGATGAACTCTCCAGAGGAACCGAAAAAAATATAGTTATGGTAACTATACCATGCATCGTCATATGGAGAGGTGGCACCAATTAATTATAGTGCTGCATAAAAGAGAGATTTGGAGGAGAACCCCTGACCTGCTAGTACATTCATCAAAGAAGTGGCACTGACAGCATCAGAGGCAAGGGAAACGGTCCCAAATATTTAGAAGAACTTTGGAAAGATTACATGTTTAGATTGTGGCAAATTAATTTCATGTGGACAGATGAGTGTTACTCTAATAAATACAGCATATGAACATCATCATAGTCGATGGTTGGTAGAGACATTTTGACTATATCCTGGACCTGCCCGTCCTCGCCCAAAATGGCGCCGGAATAAATGGGACTCGTAACTCCTTGTTGTGTACTGGTTGCAGAACCTTGAAATCACGAGATACGTATGCAGTTTTGAAGCACATGGCGGGCGGGGACGAGAATTGATTGAATATTTCGACATCCCTATTGATATTAAGTTCTGATGTGTTATTGATTACTGTATTATTGAAAGTTCGAATTAACGTCACCCATGGTACTTGCCCGCAAATGTATATCTAGATAATTTTATTGTAACTGGCCCTGTCGTATTTTAATTATAAAATGTACGTCCACCGATTCCGTAACTGTTAGACACCTTAGTTCTTGCAACCTAATGGCCCGCCCGTTACGTTCCTCTACAGTGTAAATGTCTACTCATCATATACGATTACAGTTTGCTCCGTGGCCGGCCCACGTGGTTATAGGCTCGTATTTGTATAATGAAATTTTCACAATAAAGGTTTTTAAAAGAAAACGTGGTAGTAGTATATACATTGGTAAAGTTTTTAATAATAGTCACTGTTTTAGAATCATTAAAAGGCAAGTGAAATAAAGCAGACCAATTACATGAAGGGTAAAAGGTATAATACGAAGGAACGCAGTAAAGATAAATGGTCAAGGGCTGTTGTGTTTTCTATTCCTGCAACATAAAGTGATCGATAAGAATCTCATATTCAGGCGTATCGGCGACTAAGACAGCAGGTCGACCCTCTTTTGCTCAACGGCTCCGTCATGGGACGAAGAAACGCTCTTTTTCTCGAAAAAAGAATATATTTTACTTGCAGGACAGTTGTAAATTTTCCGGGAAAGTACATTAGCCTGGAACATTATAACATATATTTAAGAAAAAATAATGTTCGGAAGTAATAAAAAGCGTAATTTTTAGGTCATATGACCAAGCCTTTCATCATTAGAATAAGAAAAGTAAAATGAACCAATGAAAAGTTTTATTAACAAGTCACATGACTTGTTATGCTTACGTTACGCGCTGCGCGCCCCGGATGACTTCCGGATGCGCTAACGCGGCGCGTCATATGACGCATTACGCGACAACGCAGGTCCAGAATATAGTCAAAATGTCTCCACCAACCAGCGGTCGGAACACAACCCCTTTCAGCAGGCTAAATAGTTCTGTTAAATGACAACAGAAGGGACAGGCAACAAGAACCATCAGTCAAAGAGGGGAGGGCTAGTTCTTCTCTACCGGGTTACATTGGGGCGCTACCGGAACTGATCGAATTGGTAGTCTACAGTGTTTCTGGATGTTTCAGACTGAAGCTGGGGTTAGCATGAGAGCAGTACCATTTCGTAGCTCCGTCGTGGCCATTCCGCAACCAATCATGGCAGCCGCTCTTTATCGTTATTTTGGGCGGGGTGGGTGGCGGAGCCTAGCTGTTTTGCAGCCATCATTGTGTGGAGTTCAGTTCATTTCACTAGTTTTGTATTTGTCATGAGGGGTTGTTTCTAATGTTTCTATTTTAGCGAGGTCAAAAAGAGATCCCATTAGTGGCCTACTGATTTTGCTCGATTCCTTTTCTTTTGTTTTTTACACGATTTTTCGTTATCTGCAAAGACTAAACAGAGTATTGCGACTCTGTGTTTGTTTGTAAATAGAGAATGAACCAAAGAGAACCAATTCTAAAACAGTAAATACTTGGATAACAATCAATCAAATGGAGAGAGAAGCAGGCACGACGTATTACAACGGGGGCAAAGGCCTGCGTTAACTACCCTTCACTATGTGCAAAGAGAGAGTACTCCTAATAGAAATGAGGGGGGGGGCACCATTCAAAGCAGATCAGTGTGCATAAACACGAAAATGTTTTCACTTACCACGTACTTGACATTCGACAGCTTATGATATTTGCTATTAAAAAACCATTGAAATTCACTGAAAAAACCATAGGTTATAGACCATATATAGTTAGGAATTAGCATTTACAAAACATTGAAAATTCACTGAAAAAACCATAGGTTATAGACCATATATAGTTAGGAATTAGCATTTAAAAAACCTTATTTTACTCACACAAAACCATTGAAATTCCATATATAGTTAGTTGCACTAACTATATATCGCGCACCCGCAATCCACTGCTGATGATGTCACATATTACATCATTCATGACATGGTCAGTGACATCACTGATGACATCACTGATGACATCTCAAATGACATCACTGATGACATCACTGATGACATCTCATTTGACATCAATGACCACATCACTGATGATATCATTCATGTGACAATACAATGCATCTCCTCATATTTTAATATAACCTCTGTTTCACCCAGTGTTAAATACAGAGTATAATTTTTGAAACCATTGACACACCAATACTAGTTACTACATATGTACTCACTGATTCCTACGTCTACACACACATTCACTCATTCACCCATACAATCATTCATACATACAATCACTCATCTTTACAACACTATCATATGCACTCATACACCTATACAGACACTCACACTCTGCCACTCATCCATGGAGTTACTCACACACCTAGTCAGTCCTGTAAAGAATCAATCACACTTCCATTTTCTTGTCTATACAGTTAAACATAGAGCACCTTACATTTTCAAACATATACTAACACATACTTACCTTGTTATACAATCATTGATATAAGTACACATTGATCTGCACAGAGTCACACACCTCCCAGCCAGCCACACACACACTCAGTCTCCCATACAAATACTTGGACAATCAATCAATAACCCATATAGTTACTCATATAGCTACTGATCAACACATGCAGCAGTTTACAGAACAACAGACATAATGATGCATAAATTAAGACAGTTTAGTCACTAACCCATGCACTCAGTGAGACATATTTAATCACTCACTCATACAGTCAGTCATGCACCTACTAAATCCTTCGTCCAGACACTTATACATCCACTCATTCTTCAATATGTAAGACATATTTAAACTTTACAGAAACATAAAATCACTGGATGTTGTTATCAGTGATGTCATCAGTGATGTCATTTGAGATGTCATCAGTGATGTCATCAGTGATGTCACTGACCATGTCATGAATGATGTAATATGTGACATCATCAGCAGTGGATTGCGGGTGCGCGATATATAGTTAGTGCAACTAACTATATATGGAATTTCAATGGTTTTGTGTGAGTAAAATAAGGTTTTTTAAATGCTAATTCCTAACTATATATGGTCTATAACCTATGGTTTTTTCAGTGAATATATATATATATATATATTACCTACTGGCAGTCGCCAGTAGGTAGTTATAGTTAGGACCTATTATCCATAGGAAAATCACAACATTCCATTGCCAATAACTTTGGGCCGATTGAAAAATGTTCTCGAAATCTTCCAAACATTTGGCCAGCTCAGTTCCGCTCCTTCCTTGAAAATTCGGGGGAGATTGGTCAAGCGGGGGCTGAGAAAAAAGGGGGTTCCAAAACGTGTTTTCCCCATGCAATTTCCCATAGGACCTTTAGACACGGCTACAGCCCGAACGGCTGAACGGAATTACACCAAATTTGGTAGAGAGTTAGTCCTCAGTTCCAACTTGTGCCTTTGGCTTATCTGGTGTCAATCTGTACAGTAGTTTCTGAGAAAATTAGGGTTAAAATCATATATCTATGGCCGCGACGGATCAGTGGATTGTACGAGTATTGTCATCGTAGCATAAGCGCACCGTCCCGATCACGCGCTCAATTCTAATTGGCTGTCAAGTGGTTGTAAACATTCGAAACCAGGAACTGTTGTCAGCCATGTTGTGTCTCGGTAGAAGCGAGGGAGAAGAAGTCTGTGAAATATGTGTTGAAAACATGAACAGGGGCAGGGTAGACACAACCTGACTCCCTAGGCCTGCTCAGGGGGTTCCATAAGGACCCGTACGGCAAAAAAAGTAAGATAATATAAAAAAACAATTTTAAAGTAGCAAGATGCACGTAAGATCCGCGTATTTCGTCGTCGAAAAAAAACGAAGTATGTATTTTTGAGATACACATCAAGCTGTTCGGTGGCTCTAAAAAGAGCCTTTGTGTTTATTGAGAGATTTTAGTACCTATGCAGAGTCTAAAGTTCAAGAGGAAGACTTTGTTCCCTTCATCTGTAAAATGTACACCATCTCTCCTATAGATGCCTTGCATATTGAAACGCAGATAGTTGTGGTATATGGACCCCATTTTATAGTCTCGGAGAAAAGCAGAAACAGATTTATTCACATGTTTCCTAGCTTTCTCAATCTGTGGACAAAATTGATTGGATCAGTTCCACTTCTACCATGTTATTCCTTCGTTTTCTGCGCACCGTTGGCTCCAGAAAATATAGCTGTGTCCCACAATCCACACTCTAAGCATCTTGACAGGAGCTCTGGATGCACTCAGATGGTCTCTGTAAATGAAATGGCAGATTGGAAAATAAGATTTTTCTAAAATGGTGGATAAGATGTAGTGTTGAAGAAAGAAAAGAAATGATTGGTTGTTTGAGAATATTCTACTCTGAAAACTAGGGTGCATGTTTGTGTTTTTTAAAAGCATGATTCGTATTGGTTAACAAAAATGATAGAAAGGAACATTACATAAGATAAACTGGTATATTTAGAGGTCAAGCACACTTGCTGTTTTGATTAGCCACATTGTGTGATGAACTTTTGACCTGTGTTCCATGAAGTGTTTCTATGGTAACAGGCAGAAGGTAGAATGGGGGTAGGGTTGAAATGTATGTCGTTTGAAAAGGATTGACATGTCTAACCAATTGAAATGTGTGTTTGGTTTTGTATTAATGTGGAAAGCCATGTGATTTGATGTTCAGATGTATATGTGTTCAAAATGAGAGGTAAACTGTGCCATGTTATGGTTTTTGGTGAGAGGTATTGAAAACAGAGATTCTGAATAAGAAAATCTGCTGTGTAACTGACATACTTCTTATTCTACAAAACAATTGGAAAGGTGAGTTATTAATTTGTGAGGGAATGTATGTGGTGCATTTTGTTTTTAATCAGAGTAATGTGTTTATCCTGCTAAAGTGCAAGGAATACTTTTTTTCTCTAGAATTTTATTGTGAGTGTGTGTGCATTTAGAAAGTTTTCTGAGATAAGCATTTGTTTATTTTATGTGTTTGCACATAGATAAATATGCTGTTTTAATGTTTTTGGTACAATTAGACACCAGTTATTTTTTATGTATCTGCCAAATGAGTGAAGTTTCTACATTAAAATTCAGTACTTATTCTATACTATGAAATGTGTTTTGGTAAAAATAGAAGGAGTAGTGATGTTTGTCTAGAATCACATAGTGAATCTTCTGTGCATTTAGGAATCACTCTGAGAGAAGCATTTTGGTACTTCGGGCATAGTATCAAGCAGGATATTAAAAATAATCACCCTTTTAGCAGAGGAAAACTGCCGCTAAAGCGGCGATAATGGGTTTGATAATAAGGCCCTGTGCATTCCAATAGAAATTTTTAAAAGAAAAAAGTCCCTGAGCTGAAGGATATCATTTTCATCACAATGTATCCAACCTGAGGCATCTGTGCCTCTTTTTACAAGATCTACACGATGACCATACACATTAACACACACTATAATGTTTTACAAGTTAATAGCTAAAACGTCAGTCTAGTTACTCTGAGACAGTGTCCTAGAAGCAAATCACATAAAAAAACTCCGTTGAGTACCAGAAAATTAAAATCATCAATTTATTTCTTTAAAAGATATATGCATGATACAGTCTACACAATACATGAAATTAATACAAAATACAGTTAAAAAACCAAAAAGTCGACGCGGCGTTTCGGTGTCTTGAGTGGATATGTACACCTTCTTCAGGACGGTTTTTTTATAACATAAAATTCACTAAAAAGAAAAAATCACAATTAAAATTCACTTCTGGCAGAGTCCTATAAGTACTGACGTTTACATTTGTAGTTAAACTTTATTACACCTATATCATTACTTTTGCTAGGCTATCAATTATATCACCCTCCTAGGGTAATAGTCATTATTTTCAAGGAATGTCTCCAGTGGGCCCTATCTAAGGGCCTCTGGTTCTTAGCATCACTTGGACCGTGATTGTTTCACCACATCTATCAAATCAGGATTTATCCACTTTATTATATTCATACAAATCGTAATATCACACCATACCTCGTGATTTGAGGAATTTTAGGTAACAAGTTTTCCCTTTGAGGATATGGCTTCTTATTCCTTTAGCAGCATATCTTGCATAGTTTGGCAAAGAATGTATAACAATTTTTTCTTTACCTAAAGAGTAAATTTCATTCCATGATTAACTCCACTTTATTATTTATACACAATCTCTTCAGAATATTCTATAAATTATAAGCTCATACCTGAGTTCAAATATTGCAACACTCGTAAATAAACGTTGTATCAGGGGTGACCACCGTATGGAATATGTAAAAAATTTTTAAAAACAGGTACAAGTTTCCTGAAAATAGACAGAAATGCACAATGTTTTGTCTAGAATATTCTCTTAAATCACGAATAAACCTGAGTCTTGTTGTTAAATCCAAAATCTCTGTACCTTATTAAATAAAGTGCTTACTGCGGTTCCCTCTTATATATGGGAAGGATGGCTGTTGATGTACCAAAGGAAGGGTCATGTGATATGCTTCCTTCTGCCGTTTAGCGGATATATCCGTTGTCACTATTGTGATCTATTGGAAGAGAGTATCCCAGAGTTGGTTACAAATATCTAGCGTTTTTGTATTTTTTCACTCATGTTAACTATGTTCGCCCATCTGTTACTGGGACGCTTTTTTTTAAAACCAATTTGGGATGCTGAGTGCTCAGTTGTTACCGCTATTATATTGGAGAAAATCAAAGGGAGATCGCCCTCTTTGATACAAACCTCACATGCACATAGTTCTGGGGTTTTGGCAATTAACATATAGGTCGGTTTTTATACAGCGGACATTATATAGATACTCTGTTTGAGCATTTGTATTTTAAACAAACTTTAGTTGTAGTCTAAATGTTTAAGCAAATCTTATTAATACACGACATTAACACACTCTAATCTATTGATGCGCGTTTCCCCGTATGTCCCTTGTTCATTTCTACGGGGGCTGCATATTTGCTAAACAGTCCATCTTGGTATAGCGGCTCCCATTATTATAAAACATAATTTACACTCGGAAATCGATACCAACCCTCTCTAGCACAAACGGCTCTTGTCGATGCAGAACACATCGCTAGTGAGGTGCACGTACCTGATTTAAAAACAGCGGCCTCCCTGTCACCGGTTCCTGATACAGCTTCTCGTCCTATCGGCAGTGATCTGCCTTTACCTATTTATATTTACCATTGCGGTCAAGGGTCAAAGGCTACGCGGTCTTTTCCGGTCACGTGTTCCGCGGCGGCCATGTTAGAACATGTTTGTATTTACTATCGGAAGTCCCCGTCTTCACCTAATCTTTTTAGATTGTTAATACTTTATAGAAATATTTTGGGATAGGGTGCACAAGTAGAGGCATATTCCCAAGTTATCTTGAAGAGTGCCTAAATATAAATATAATTTCCGTGCTGATTCGTTTGACCAATAAGTGGCGATATTATACGCCATCTTGGGATGGCTTTCGGTGTATAGATTTTAATTATCAATAGTAGAATATCTCAACTTCATGTAGTCTGATTTACACATCGGATAATGATCTATAACTACAGACTCAATATATGAATTCTTACCGCCATAGGGCGAGATTCCGAAACGAAAATGTACAGATATTAATCAAAAGTTTCAGCAAAATATACACACTTTCGCGTACTATGATTTACGAAATGTATTTACCTATATTCGTTATTGCTATTGACAAAAGCAGTTGATATTGCATAGCAAAATAATTAACAACACCAGTAAATGAGGATGATTTATTTACAAAGCTTCACTGGTGGTCACTATAGCCCCGAATATTACGGTGTTTTCTAACCCTATCTACTAGCCCCAGATTTTGGGTTGGTTTCTAATCATGTCTACTAGGTAATAATCAGTATATTACCACCGAGATCAATTAATCACTATCATCTATCATCTATTTGATTAAGTTGATGATTTTCAAGACATCTGAATTTAACTGGGCCACAATGATATTAAGAGAGTTCACCCAGTGCTGATGATAAAACTGGAAACCAATTATAATATCTTTTCCCAATCCTCTTTGTTGTTCAGACCCTTGCGAACGGAATTGAATTTACTCATATAGAATTGCTCTCTCTTTTTACGTTTTGTGGTGATGTCTCCTCCTCTTGTGTTCATTTTAATGCCTTCTAGTACACACCACTTCAAATCTTTGTTGGTATGCTTAGCCGTGGTCCAATGTTCCACTAGTGGTGCCGAGTTTTTGTGGGTTCTGATGGCAGACCTATGCTCATTCAATCTTGTCCTTATTTCTCTTCCTGTCTCTCCTATATATAGCAAGTTGCAAGGACATTTAATCATATAGATTAAATGTTTTGACCTGCAATTGAAGAACTCGGGGAACCTATGAGTCTTATCATCTATTTTAAGTTCTGGGCCTTTAATGATGTGTTCACAGTTTACACATCCACTGCAAGGGAAAGTGCCTTTGGGTAATGGGTTTTTATCAACAGTGGGTTGAGTTACAGGGTTGATTTCCCGGTATGTTTTCACCAGACTATTTCTGATAGTTTTGTTCCGTCTGTATGAGAACATAGGTTTTGGGAGAATCGTCCCGTTTTGATTTGCCACAAGGTGCCAATTGCGATTTATTATATTTTTGATCTTATTATTGATGCTGCTATGATTAGTAACAAAGATCAAAGGCATAACCTTTTCATCACTGTTCTTTTCTCTAAAGAAGTCCTCTCTATTAAAATATTTTGCCCTTTTGTAAGAGTGTCTCAATAATTTTTTTGGATATCCTCTTTCTAAAAGATTTTCTGTGAGGATTTGGGCATGTTTGTCATAGTCTGTATTTTTGGTGCAGTTTCTCCTCAATCTCAGAAACTGACCATAGGGTATATTGTTTTTTTGGCATGCTGGGTGGTAGCTATCAAAGTGTAACATAGTATTCCTATCTGTAGGTTTCGTGAATAACTCCACCATAAGTTTTCCTTCACTATGTTTTATTGTGATATCCAGGAATTCACATCTCTGATTACTTATACAGTGGGTAAATCTTAGGTTGAGATCTCCCAGGTTAAGCCAATTGATGAAGTCCATTAAGTTTTCTTCCAGACCCGTCCAAATAAAAAAAACATCATCAATGTAACGTGTCCATTGAGAAATATTTTCAAAAAATGGCGCCACTGGATTAAAAATATGTTGTTCCTCAAATCTTGATACGTACAAACAAGCTAAGCTGGGAGCACAGGTAGCACCCATGCTCGTGCCCTTAATTTGTTTGAATAAAGTTTTTTCAAATAAAAAAATATTATTTTTTAAAATCAAGGAAACACATTCTACTATAAAAGTAGCATGAGGGCTTAAATCAAAATCATCAGTTTGTAGAATATCAGCTATCATATCAATTGTATCGTCTTGTGGGATATTAGTATATAAGGCTTCTATGTCTAATGAAACCAAGAATTGATTATCAGGATTGAAGCTCAAGTTTTCAACTTTGTCAATCATAGATGTAGTATCTTTTATGTAAGCCTTTTGTTTCTTCACAAGTGGTTGGAGAAATATATCTGTATATTTGCTCAGGGGCTCTGTTAGTGAGTTGATACTAGATACAATTGGTCTCATAGGAGGGTCAAGGATATGTTTGTGAACTTTAGGGAGACCATATAATGCCGGTATGGTCGGATTTTCATTGTGGAAAAAAAAATATTCATCCTGACAGATAATGCCATCCTCTTTCGCGAATTGTAGGACTCTAGTAATTTTTTCAGATAAGGACCTAAGTTCATCTGCATTGGACAGACAGCAATGTTCAGTATTGTTTAAAAGGGAATACATGCGGGCATTATAGTCTGCTGTGTCCATTAGTACGATGCTGCCTCCCTTATCTGCAGGCTTTATTGTGAGTGTAATATCATCTTCCAAGGATTTTAGTGCCTGTTTCTCTATTTTAGTAAAATTTATTCACCCTGTCCCATATCGGTTCAGAGGGTACCTCCCTTTTGTGTTTTGGCATTCCAATAGAAACCCATGTTCTAGTGTGAACATGGGCTTGTATTGGAATTCTCCAGGGCATATTATCAAGCCCATTATCGCTACTTTAGTGGCAGTTTTCTGCCCTTAAAACGTCGATAATTTTAACGCCCTGCTTGATAATATGCACCTTCATGTGTTTTCCGACACGTTATTAGTTAAAAACATATTGTGTTCTCACATTTTAGTAGAATTAGAAAATACTCATTGCTTATGTGTTTCCAAAAGGAGTTTAGTATTAATAGTAAAATGCAGTTCGGAAATACATGGAATGCATGCTTGATGCTTTTGCAGACAAATAAGTACATGTTGTCTTGACACTACCCCCAGTATGATTTCCTACACTACCCAAACACCACTGCACTACTGTAAACCCTTAACCTACGTCCAGCATGACTACCTACACTATCTATTCACCACTTTACTACCCTAAACATTAAGTCTACCCCAGCACAACCTCCTACACTACCCAAACACCAGTTTATTTCCTAGAACTCTACCCTACCACGACCCCCTACACTACACAAACACCACTGCACTACCTTAAAGCCTAAAACGCTATCCCTAGCAGGATCTCCTATGGTATATAAACACCATTGCACTATGGTGGAACAGTACCCCAGTATGACTGCTTATAGTACCTAATTACCATTTCACTACTAAAACCTTAAATCTATCACAGCAGGACCCCTTACACTACCCAAACACTACATAAAGTCCTATGCAATACCCTACAACACTACTCCAGCACGTCCTCCTACACTACCCATTTACCAAGTGTTGGAACCTAATGTTGTCAGGTCACCTAGGGTAGCCTGGCCTAGGGCAAGACATTTAACAATTAGAGGCACATGTGTGAAGGTTGCAAATCACCCAGCAGTAACTCAATGCAATTCCACGTTAAAAACGACACTACACCAAAAGATTGGAAAAATATGGATTGCTTTATAAAAATAGATTGGCTTTTCTCTTTCTTTTTCACACCATAGTTTCTCCTGTTATTTCTTTTCACTCTTACAGTTAGTCATCACATTTCACAGTTAAATTACATTTCCTTTGTCAATCACATTTGGTTTCGGTCTTCAACTCTCTCTTACAGCTTTTTATCAGTATTACTCAACAGGGCTTAGAGCAAATAGAACTTTGAGCAATTTATCTCTTTTCAGTTTCCCCAATTGGTCATCAGCAGTTCAACAATCAGAATGTAGGTGACAAATCAAAATTCCACTGAAGACCCTGTTGTTTGGGTACCCACGCAGTACACTGGGAAACTGGAAACAGGCAGGCTCTGTCAAACCTAATCCAAGGAACCACCTACTCTGTCTACCAATAGGGGATTTCCTGCTGACATCCACTCATAGGCTGGCTCTATTGCTTGGTCAGGGACTGTGTCTACCTCCCAGTGGCTCCGGACTTCCTATGTAACTCACGCTCATCAGCTTGTGAGCAACGTTAGACAAAACCGATTTATTGGTCTCTTGGGCTACACCCCAGCTCAGGAGTCAGGAAATCTGAATGTCACCTTGTGTCTGAGATCTGCTCCAGGGACTCCGTCACACCACTTTCCCTAAACCCTGCCGCCTGATAGGAAATATTCGTCCTTCTCTGGGACTTCACCCAGACAGGACGCTTACTTCTTTAATCTTCCCCGCTCCTCTTGTAGGGCACAGGAGAACTTCCGCGCTTCTCACCAGGCCCGTCTCCCTCACGCTGCTGGGCCACCCGCCAGTCTTTCCAGCTCCGCTCCTCACCAGTTTAGACGGACACCCAGCGCGCCTCTGGGCCTGCGCAGCTCACGGAACGCCTCCGCTCCTCACCAGTTTAGACGGACACCCAGCGCGCCTCTGGGCCTGCGCAGCTCACGGAACGCTTCCGCTCCTCACCAGCCGCCCACCAGCACTAGGCATGCGCGGCTCTGAGACGGCGCTTCGCCTCACGGTAATCACCTCGTACCTCACTGGGCTTGCGCAGCATACAGGACGACTTCACTCCTCCGGAGCCGTCCGCCTTCACACGCTGGTCACCGCTTCGCGCTACTCAGCATGCGCAAAGACCAGCGACTCTGATCTCCTTCTCCAGCCCAGCAGCTCCGCCAAAATTCCTTGCCTCTGCCTCACAGAGTCTCCGACCGGTGCAGGGAGATTCACTGACACTTCTCGGGGAGAACGGTAAGGCAAATCAAAGGGAGAGGATTTTACTCAGTCCACAGTGAGGCTTAAGGCTAGCAGGGGCCCGAGGATATCAACAAAGGGGGGGGGCAACTGAAATCTCTGAGCTGCCTCACTCAGATAACAAGGTCCCATCAGAGGGTTTAGTTAGAGGCAAAGGGGGAAACGTCTACCAGAAGAGGCTGTCAAACTTTCTGTGCAACTAACTTCTCTCTGTGCGTCCACCTCCCCTCACCACCACCTTACTCCTCTCACTCTCTAACTACACAAAATGGCTTCCTGACCCCTACCCTTATATAGCCTGTCCACACAGGGCCCAGTAGGGTCCAGAAGGTTCTGGAAGGCCCCAATGTTAGTCTATGAGGCCATTCCAGGGAATGGCAGTTGTGACAGTTGGCAGCCACCATTTTGTGACTCCAAGTGAATTCCTGTCAGGAAAGGCATCTAGGCCTGGGATGAAAAACTATGAGGGCAAAAGAGCACCTATCCCCCAGACCAACACCATAAAAACCTAGTGGCACAAAAAGATACAACGGGGTGAAGGGCAAAAAGGGGACAAAATAAATAATAAATTGGAGGGACTACGCAAAGGGCCAGACAGGTCTAACACGCGTCCCCCCAGCTGAAAGTGGGGAGAGCTACCCAACCCCTTGGGAGTCCTCATCACTAAGGCGGAAATACCTAGAGAGACCGTCTGCATTGGCGTGGTCTACTCCAGGCCGATGTTCCACCCGGAAGTCCATTCCCTGTAGGGAGATGGACCATCTCAGCAACTTGGGATTCTCCCCCTTCATCTGCATCAGCCAACGAAGGGGTCGGTGGTCAGTCTGAACCAGGAAGTGCGAGCCAAACAGGTATGGCCGCAGCTTCTTCAGAGCCCACACCACCGCGAAAGCTTCCCTCTCAATTGCACTCCACCTCTGTTCCTGGGGAAGCAGCCTCCTGGATAGGAAAACTACAGGCTGATCCAGGCCCTCTTCATTCAGTTGCGATAACACTGCCCCAAAGCCATGTTCTGATGCATCTGTCTGGACAATGAACTCCTTGGAGAAGTCTGGGGCCCTCAGGACCGGTGCTGCACACATTGCCTGCTTCAACTTTTCATAGGCTTGCTGACAAGCCTCTGTCCAAACTACCCATCGAGGTTGTTTCTTTGAGGTAAGCTCTGTGAGGGGCGCTACAATAGTGCCATATCCCTTCACAAAGCGACGGTAGTAACCTGTGAGGCCCAGGAAAGCTCGGACCTCAGTCTGGGTCTTGGGGGGTTCCCAGCCCATGATTGCCTCAATCTTTGCCTGAAGGGGCTGCACTGTTCCCCTACCCACCAAGTGTCCAAGGTACACAACCGACCCCTGCCCAATCTGACATTTGCTGGCCTTGATTGTCAATCCAGCCTGCTTCAGGGCCTGGAGAACTGCTTGCAAATGTTGCAAATGGTCCTCCCAACTGCTACTGAAGACAGCAATGTCATCCAGATAAGCAGCGGAGAAACCCTCCATTCCGGAGAGGACCTGATTCACCAGCCGCTGAAAAGTGGCAGGGGCATTCTTGAGTCCAAAGGGCATCACACAAAATTGGAAGTGTCCCTCAGGCGTGGAGAAGGCTGACCTTTCCTTTGCTCCATCTGTCAGGGAGATCTGCCAGTACCCCGAAGTGAGGTCAAAGGTACTTAGATATTGGGCAGCTCCCAGTCGGTCAATTAATTAATCCGCCCTAGGAATCGGATGAGCATCAGTTTTTGTGACTGAATTTAGTCCCCGGTAATCCACACAGAACCTCAGTTCTGGAGTGGTGCCTGGTGGAGCGGCTTTTGGCACTAGAACCACCGGACTGGACCAGGGGCTGTTGGAAGGTTCTATAACTCCTAGCTCCAGCATCTTGGCAACCTCACCATGGATGCTAGCCTTCACCTTGTCGGACATCCGGTAGGTCTTTGACTTCACTGGTGGGCTGTCCCCTGTGTCCACATCATGGGTACACAGGTGAGTCCTTCCCGGGACAAGGGAGAACAGCGTAGAATATTGCTCCAGTATCTGGCGACAGTCCTCCCGCTGTTCAGGAGTTAGGGTTGGAGAGAGAATCACTCCCTCCACTGACCCATCCTTTTCTGGAGACGAGAACAAGTCTGGGAGAGGTTCGCTTTCCGCTTCCTCTCCCCCATCAGTCACCATCATTAAGATGACCTCGGGCCTCTCATGGTGGGGTTTGAGTCGGTTAGCATGTAGCACCCGTAGGGGCTGTCGAGGGGTCTTAAGGTCCACCAGGTTTGTGGCCTTACCCTTCTTTTCTAACACCTCAAAGGGGCCTGTCCAGCGATCCTGGAGGGCACTTAGCTCTCCAGGCTCCATCACCCACACTTTCTGGCCAGGCTCCAATTCCACCTGGTGAGCGTTATGGTCATACCACTCCTTCATCACTTCCTGGCTGGCCTCCAAGTTGTCAGAAGCTTGCTTCCACAACTTCGCCATTTGGCTCCTGAAGGCCAGCATGTAGCTCACCACATCCTGGGGGGGTTTCCTGGGAGACTTTTCCCATCCATCCTTCACCAGGCTGAGAGGACCGCGTACAGAGTGCCCATACAGAAGCTCAAAGGGGCTGAAGCCCACTCCCTTCTGTGGCACTTCCCTGTAGGAGAATAGCAAACAGGGTAGGAGGACGTCCCACTTCCTCCGCAGGCTTTCAGGCAGACTTCTGATCATGCCCTTCAAGGTCTTGTTGAACCTTTCGACCAGTCCATTGGACTGGGGGTGATAGGGAGTGGTGAACCGGTAGGTCACTCCACACTCCTTCCACATTGCCCGCATGTACGCTGACATAAAGTTGGTCCCCCTGTCGGACACAACTTCCTTGGGGAATCCCACTCGGGTAAAGATCCCCATCAGGGCCCTAGCCACCACAGGTGCAGTGACAGTCCTCAGAGGAATTGCCTCTGGGTACCGTGTGGCATGATCCACCAGAACCAGGATAAACCTGTGACCAGCTGTTGTTGGTGGATCCAATGGCCCTACAATGTCGATGCCCACCCTTTCAAAGGGGGTGCTAACGACTGGAAGTGGTTCCAGGGGAGCTTTCAGCTTCACCCCTGTTTTCCCACTGGCCTGGCAGGATACACATGTCCGACAGTGAGTGTTGGACGCCACTTTCATCTGAGGCCAGTAAAAGTGGGGGACAAGCCGAGCAAAGGTCTTGTCCTGACCTAAGTGTCCTGCCAAGGGTATTGCATGAGCCAATTCCAGCAGAAAGGCTTGGTACCGTTGTGGGACTACCAAGGCCCTTGATGAACCAGGTAAGGGTACCTTGGGTTCACTGTAGAGGAGTCCATCCTCCCAGTAAATGTGGTAGTGTCCCGCAACGTCCCCTGCTGCCTGGGCTTCGGCCTGTCGCCTCAGTCCCTCAAGGGTAGGGCACTCCTTCTGGCCCTTACAGAACTCTTCTCTGGTAGGCCCTCCCTCCACATGCCACTCAGCAGGGATGGGCAGGTCCTCCAGAGAAACTACTTCCCCCTCCACGGACTCCTGGTCCACCACCGCAGGCGGCCGATCTGTCACATGGGGTGTGGAAGCCGAAGCAGGCTTCTCCTGTCTTCGGGTCTGTTCCTTTTTGGCAGCGGGTTGGGCCATTGTTCCAGGCTCCAACCCAGGCGAACTCCCTCTCCGGGCAGTCGTAGACCTTGTGCTTACACAGGCCCAGTCAGGTGTACCCAGCATCGCAGAATGCGTCCGGTATTCCACCTCTCTCCAAGCATTATGCTCCATATCATTCCCCAGCAGACAATCAACTGGCACGGCAGGGCTTACGGCAACTCGAAGTGAACCTGCAACCCCTTCCCACTCAAAGGGAACCTCAGCCACGGGATAGTGGCCCATTCTGCCGTCAGCCATCGCGGCGGGGTGGAGTACATTGGGAACCACCTGCTCTGGAGACACCAGTTGACTTCTCACCATAGTCATTCTGGCTCCTGTATCTCTCAGAGCCTCCCCTCTCTGGCCATTGATGGTGATCCACTGCCCATACTTGGTGGTATTTGGGGGCACCTGGATCTTAGGAACCATCTCCCGTTCTCCCAGGGACACTAAGGTGACACCCGCCCACTCACCCCCCTTATCTAAGGGCAACTCCTCCCCAAGCGCTACACTAGCTACTCCCGGGGCTTTTCCTCCGGTGGGAGGGGGTGGTCTCTTTGGGCATCTGACATCTCCCTTATAATGTCCAACACCACTACACTCAAAACAGTGGACAACCCTTGGCTGCTGGCTTTGGCCAGGATGAGGGTTTCTGGGCGGGTTAGCCTTAGGGGTGAAACCTGTTCCCTTTCCCTGGAAACTGTTTTGGGGACCTTTAGAGAACTCCCGCTTTTTATCTCCCCCCTCCTTCTTCTGAGGGGCGCCCTGTCTGGCCTTTTGGGAATCCCCTCCAGTCCCCTTTGAGGACACCCGGGTACTTGCCCAGATGTCCGCCTCCTCTGCAAGCTTCCGGGGGTTAGTCAGCTTGCTGTCCACCAGGTGTTGGCGCAGCTCGGAAAACATTTCTCGAGTAGATGCTCTTTCAAAAAAAGATCATACAACCCCTCATAATCCTTCACCCCACTGCCCTGTACCCAGCCCTCCAATGCCTTCCTTGCATAATCTAGAAAGTCCACCCAGTTCTGGGTGCTTAACTTGTGGCTCCCCCTGAACTTCTGGCGATACTTTTCTGGGGTTAGCCCAAACTTCCTGATCAATGCTAGCTTCATGGTGGGGTAGTTAGTCTGCTCCTCGGGCTCTAAAGCTAACAAGGTGTCTCGACCAGTGGGAGGCATATACTTATACAACCCACCCCCCCCAGTGTTTTTCCTGGATCCCATGGGCTCTTAAGGAGACCTCATAGGCAGCCAGCCATTTGGCTATATCATCCCCCTGACTATAGCTGGCAATTATATCCTTAGGCAGGTAGGGTCTGGACTCCCTGGTTGGTTCTCTGGTTTCGCTGCCACCATTTGGAGTTGGAAAGGGTCCCCGTTGCAGGGCCTGGAGTTCTAACTCTTTTAGTTTGAATTCATGAGCCATTCTCCGCTCTTCCTTCTCCTGTTCTAATCTGGCTAACTCCCACTTCAGCTTCCTTTTTTCCCTCCTGTCTGTGAGCTCCGCTTCGGTCAAGCTTCCCCCGGAGACACTACTGCCCCTCCTAGAGGAGGTCATTGGTCCTGGGAGTAGGTTTCCCACCTCAGGGGGGAATAATCCCTCTACCTCTATGACCGTGTCCCGGTCTGTCCCTTCATCCTCCTCCTTCCCTTCTCTGCGTGCTTCTACCCAAGCCCTTAAACTGGTCTGGAGTTCCCCCTTCTTAGCACCACGCTTAAAGAACACCCCCATTTGTTGGCAGAAATCCTTTAGCTGGGCCACAGAATAAGTGTCTAGTTCTTTCAGTGCAAATTCCATTTTGCAAAAGGCAACACAAGGTTAAACACACACAAAGAATAGAGTTACAAGGGCAACCTGAAGCTACCTCCACCCCACCACCAGGAATAAATTTGGAAAAAACTAAAGTAAAAATTAGGAAGGCCGCTAGGAGAAAACTCCAGGTGTAGGTTAGTGGATTACACTCAGTTACTGCAGAGTAGTCGCAACCACAGTCAAGATCCCACCGCTGCCACCAATATCTTGGAACCTAATGTTGTCAGGTCACCTAGGGTAGCCTGGCCTAGGGCAAGACATTTAACAATTAGAGGCACATGTGTGAAGGTTGCAAATCACCCAGCAGTAACTCAATGCAATTCCACGTTAAAAACGACACTACACCAAAAGATTGGAAAAATATGGATTGCTTTATAAAAATAGATTGGCTTTTTTCTTTCTTTTTCACACCATAGTTTCTCCTGTTATTTCTTTTCACTCTTACAGTTAGTCATCACATTTCACAGTTAAATTACAATTCCCTTTGTCAATCACATTTGGTTTCGGTCTTAAACTCTCTCTTACAGCTTTTTATCAGTATTACCCAACAGGGCTTAGAGCAAATAGAACTTTGAGCAATTTATCTCTTTTCAGTTTCCCCAATTGGTCATCAGCAGTTCAACAATCAGAATGTAGGTGACAAATCAAAATTCCACTGAAGACCCTGTTGTTTGGGTACCCACGCAGTACACTGGGAAACTGGAAACAGGCAGGCTCTGTCAAACCTAATCCAAGGAACCACCTACTCTGTCTACCAATAGGGGATTTCCTGCTGACATCCACTCATAGGCTGGTTCTATTGCTTGGTCAGGGACAGTGTCTACCTCCCAGTGGCTCCGGACTTCCTATGTAACTCACGCTCATCAGCTTGTGAGCAACGTTAGACAAAACCGATTTATTGGTCTCTTGGGCTACACCCCAGCTCAGGAGTCAGGAAATCTGAATGTCACCTTGTGTCTGAGATCTGCTCCAGGGACTCCGTCACACCACTTTCCCTGAACCCTGCCGCCTGATAGGAAATATTCGTCCTTCTCTGGGACTTCACCCAGACAGGACGCTTACTTCTTTAATCTTCCCCGCTCCTCTTGTAGGGCACAGGATAACTTCCGCGCTTCTCACCAGGCCCGTCTCCCTCACGCTGCTGGGCCACCCGCCAGTCTTTCCAGCTCCGCTCCTCACCACTTTAGACGGACACCCAGCGCGCCTCTGGGCCTGCGCAGCTCACGGAACGCCTCCGCTCCTCACCAGTTTAGACGGACACCCAGCGCGCCTCTGGGCCTGCGCAGCTCACGGAACGCCTCCGCTCCTCACCAGCCGCCCACCAGCACTAGGCATGTGCGGCCCTGAGACGGCGCTTCGCCTCACGGTAATCACCTCGTACCTCACTGGGCCTGCGCAGCATACAGGACGACTTCACTCCTCCGGAGCCGTCCGCCTTCACACGCTGGTCACCGCTTCGCGCTACTCAGCATGCGCAAAGACCAGCGACTCTGATCTCCTTCTCCAGCCCAGCAGCTCCGCCAAAATTCCTTGCCTCTGCCTCACAGAGTCTCCGACCGGTGCAGGGAGATTCACTGACACTTCTCGGGGAGAACGGTAAGGCAAATCAAAGGGAGAGGATTTTACTCAGTCCACAGTGAGGCTTAAGGATAGCAGGGGCCCGAGGATATCAACAAGGGGGGGGGGCAACTGAAATCTCTAAGCTGCCTCACTCAGATAACAAGGTCCCATCAGAGGGTTTAGTTAGAGGCAAAGGGGGAAACGTCTACCAGAAGAGGCTGTCAAACTTTCTGTGCAACTAACTTCTCTCTGTGCGTCCACCTCCCCTCACCACCACCTTACTCCTCTCACTCTCTAACTACACAAAATGGCTTCCTGACCACTACCCTTATATAGCCTGTCCTCACAGGGTCCAGTAGGGTCCAGAAGGTTCTGGAAGGCCCCAATGTTAGTCTATGAGGCCATTCCAGGGAATGGCAGTTGTGACAGTTGGCAGACACCATTTTGTGACTCCAAGTGAATTCCTGTCAACTATGAGGGCAAAAGAGCACCTATCCCCCAGACCAACACCATAAAAACCTAGTGGCACAAAAAGATACAACGGGGTGAAGGGCAAAAAGGGGACAAAATAAATAATAAATTGGAGGGACTACGCAAAGGGCCAGACAGGTCTAACACCAAGGCACTACCCTAAACTCTAAAACACTATAACAGCAGTACCTACTACAGTACCCAACCGCCATTGCACTACCCACAACCTTAAATATACACCAGCATGACCCCCTATACTTCAAAAACACTACTGCACTACCCTAAAACACTACCACAGCACAACACTATATACTACACAAAAACCAGTGCAGTACTCTAAACTCTAAATGTATCCCTAGTATGACCCCCTACACTACATAAACACTACTGTACTATCCTAAACAGTAAAACACTCGTCAGCACGACCCTGTATAGTACTCAAACACCATTGCACTACCCTAAACATTAAATCTATGTTAACACAACCTCATGGACTACTCAATCATGACTGCACTATCCTAGAACACTACTCCAGCATGACCCCGTACACTACCAAAACACTACTGCACTATAGTAAAACACCATTCCAGCACGACTCCATATACTACACAATCACCTCTACACTACCTTAAATTTTAAAACTCTATCCTTATTATGACCCCATACAGTACATAAACATCATTGCACTACCCAAGAACAGTACCTCAGCACGTCTTCCTACCCTACTCAAACACCATTGCACTACCCCACCTTGACCCTCTACACTACATAAACACAACTGCACTATCCTAGAACACTGGCCCAGCAGGACCCCCTACACTACACAAAGACCACTGGATGACCCTAAACTGTAAATCTACCTCCAGTACAACTATTACACTACTGAATCACAAGTGTAGTACCCTAAAGTCTAAAACAGTACCCTAGCATGACTCCCTACAGAACTGAATTATTATAATATTATCTATAGGAAAACCATACCATTCTATTGCCAATAACTTTGGCGCTGATTGATGAATGTTCTCGAATTTTCCAAACTTTTGGCCAGCTCAGTTCCACTCCTTCCCTGAAAATTTGGGGGTGGTTGGTCAAGTAGGGGCTGAGAAAAAAAGGGGGGGCCAAAACAAGTTTTCTCAATGCAATTTCCCATAGGACCTTTAGACACAGCTACAGCCCGAACGGCTGAACGGAATTACTCCAAATTTGGCAAAGAGGTAGTCCTCAGTTCCGACTTGTGCCTTTGGCTTATCTGGTGTCAATCTGTACGGTAGTTTCTGAGAAAATGAGGGTTAAAGTCATTTATATATCTATGGGCGCAACGGATCCGCGGATTGTACGAGTATTGTCATCGTAGCATAAGTGCACCGTCTTGTTCACGCGCTCAATTCTAATTGGCTGTCAAGTATTAATACTGTTACACTACCCTAAACCTTAAATCTACGTCAGCAGGACGTCTTACACTACTGAAATATCCTATACAAGTATCTCAGCACAACTCTCTACAATAGAGAAACAACACTGCACTACTGTAAATTCAAAATCTGCACTGTTGCAAAACCATACTGATTGTTTATATACCATGTAGTAATCTATTTACTAGAGTAAAAGTGAACCAATTATAAATTCACTCAGTGTCTTTCCTTATAGTATTGTAATCATTTAGTTAATATGCATGTAGTCATACAGTGCTTCAGGTTTTAGGGTTATGGAATGCTTCAAACTCCTAAGCATTATGTATGCATTGGTCTTATCACCTTCACAGTTGTGCTTCAGGTCTACAGTTTTTTAATCAGAATTTGTATGAAATGTGTGTATAGTAATAAAAATGTATAATTTTTAAAGTTTTTTATAAATATTTATTTTATGTTTACTTTTTACAGATACTGTTTTTCATCGTTAAAATAAAGTTATCATGCCGCAGAAAGAAAGAAGAATAAAAAGTCAGAGAAAGGATATTTATTTGAAAAAAACTTGTGAAGACCAACATAATGTGACTAAAAAGGGAACAATTTCTGGTAAGACTACAAAAGACTTTAAAAAAAACATTATTAGATTGAGAAAAAAAAAAAAGTGCAAAGCAGTGAAAATATTCCAAGCACAAAAAAAAGTGCAAAGAATAGGAAAGGCAAAAAAGGCAATGTAAAAACAAAGGATACAACTTTTAGTAAAAGAAGAGAAAATCAATATAAAGATATCCGGCAAAAATTATTTTTGTCCATAACTTACTGAAAGACACAAAGAAATATAGAAAGAGAACACAATTTTATAAAAAGAAGAAGAATGTCGAATCCATTGTTGAAAAGGCTTTTGAAGTAAAGAGGAAACTCTTCATTTTAGTATTGAAGAGAATTTGATCACTGGATAAACCAATTCATTTAATGAAGGCCAAAAGTAAGAGGAACAGAATAATTAACAAAGCTAATATTTGTGATTTTTTTAGGGCAAAGGATACATAGTTCAAGTTCCGAGGCTTTTTTTAATGAAGAGAGTTATTTACAGAGCAAGTGGTCGAGCTTATGAGGTTAGAGATGGTTGTCCAATTGAGAAAGAGCAAATGGTTCCTAGAAATGCAGAAGAAGTTATAGCTGATGAAGTTCTAGACAGACGTCCTAAAGCCCCAGTGTACACTTTGCATTGTAGTTGTATTTGTAGTGTACGAAAAGAATCTATTGATAAATTACGCAATTTCTTACAAGCATATTGTAAAAAAAGTGTTAAACAAAAGATTAAGCTGTTGCAAGGACTAGACCCTTGCAGAGTGAGAAAACATACCGGTTTGCAAGGTCATTCTCTGGCTTGTCTTTCTAGGAAAGTATGTCAAAGTGTTGTTCACCATTTCAGGATGTTGGCAGTACATCATACTCAAATGCGGAAGTTAGTGGGAAGATTGTATTATGCAAAAAGCCCAGCAATAAAGTTAAATGAGTTGAACAGTGCTCTTTTACGTGGGCCAGTATCAGATGTGAAAAAGGTTTGTGATGATATTGAGTTTTGTTACTTTGGTCAAGAAGAAGAGAGTGAAGAAACTGAGACATTAATTGAAGAAAATGTTGTAGAGAATGTTGAACATAGTTGTACAAAATTTTAAAAAAATGAAATTACAAAGTTTAAGGTGATTGCAGGTGAGAGGCCACATTTTTCATGCATTTGTTGTCGTCAAACTCACTACAAAAATCAGACTAGGAGTGTTGATCTGTATTTAAAAAGTGAAAAAGAAACTGATAAATGGATAGAATTTGCAACTTATTTGTTAGTAGAAAATTGTTTTGATTTAGGTTCTGATCAGCGTATTTGTAAATATTGTTATAACAAATTAGATGAGAATAGAATGCCTGCTAGAGCTGTGCATAATAATTTAGAGTTGGTTGATATTCCTCCAGAACTGACAGATCTAAATACCTATGAGTCTATTCTCATTCAATGTGAGCACCGGTTTCAGGCTATTGTTCGTATGGAGCCTAAACAGGTAACTTGCCTCCTTCAGATTTACAAAGGGGATTAAAAGGAAGAGTTGTGTATTTACCGTTAGATTTAAAGAAAAATATTGAAACTATTGGTGTAGACAGTGTAGCAAGTTAACCGTTAGTTATTCTTGTTGATGGTGTGCCAACTAAGAATAAGAACATCTGGCAGGAGTTAGTGGATGTTAGGAAAGTGCAAAAGGCAACAGTGTATTTGATAAAAAACAATACATACTATAAGAATATTTATATAGGAGAAGAAGAAATAGTTTTAGCAGAAGATACTGAAACGTGAAGTGGACAAATTGAAAAAGTGGATATGTTAAGATGTGAAGAAATCTATGAACATTACAGTGTGCATCCACTTCATTCAAAAGAAGTGATGGGAAAGACTATTGATTTGTTCCAAATCAAACAAGCATTTGCAATGCAATAGGTCTCGCATTAGGAAAGTTTGAGCTATTGGTATTATAAATAACACATTTTTTATTTATGTGTTGGTTTTGAAAATAGCTGTGTCATTTACAATGCCAATAGGTATAACTTTTGCAAATGTGACACCTATAGGATTTGTAATGCAATATGTGTTGTATTTACGTGACTTAGATGTATTGATATTACAAATAACAATGGCTTTTTAAATAATTAATACTTGAATAAAAGTTATTGTAATTTATAATGGCAATAGCTTAAACTTTTTTAAATAACTTTTGTGAAGATTATGTTCAGTGTAGAGTGAGGGCGATAGATAGAGTGAGGGTGATAGATAGAGTGAGGGCGATAGATAGATAGAGTGAGGGAGATAGATAGATAGAGTGAGGGAGATAGATAGATAGAGTGAGGGCGATAGATAGAGTGAGGGCGATAGATAGGGTGAGGGTGATAGATTGAGTGAGGGTGATAGATAGAGGGAGGGCAATAGATAGAGTGAGGGCGATAGATAGATAGAGTAAGGGAGATAGATAGATAGATAGAGTGAGGGAGATAGATAGATAGATAGATAGATAGATAGATAGATAGATAGATAGATAGATAGATAGATAGATAGATAGATAGATAGATAGATAGATAGATAGATAGATAGATAGATAGATTGATAGATAGATAGACAGACACAGACATTAGGTCAGAAAGTAGAGCTAATGGGTTTTTCTATTTTTGCACCATCTCGTGAAATGGTGTAAAACGCTATTTTTGTCTGAATTAACGAAGCAGTAAAATGCAAAGATCAAGCGCCTGAATCAAAAGAAAAGTCCAACTACAAGGGTAATTGTTTCAGAATGCTGGAAAGGATTGGCTCTGAAATCCCATTACATGGTTTAAGGGGTCCGGGACAAAGGAGGCACTGATGGGGCAAGGAGGTGGGAGGGCCTCGCGCCACAGGAGCCCTCTGCAGGAAGCAGATTCCAAAGCTCTGATCTTTGTGCCAGGCACGCTGGCCCCTCATAGGGTGACTGTTCTGTCAATACCAGCAGTGAGGCCTGCTTGACAAGTCTGATAATTGACTGCAGCTCCCGCATGCTTCCTACAGGGCACCTCCAGGCACTCTGCAGCTGGGCAGCAGAAGGCCAGCCGAGAGAGAGGGATAGCGTGCAGGCCCCCAGTGTGGATGTTACATGGGGTGCCATGTGAGTGTAAATCAAACTGTTTAATGGCTTCTAAAGGATGAACCGAAAATGACCAAGCCATCCCCCAAGAATTATAAGCCTAGGGAAGCACGTGTTGTACATTAAAACTATGTTACAATAAAAGCATTCATTAGAGGAAGTATACTCTCAAATTTTTAGAAAAATAAAAGCACTTTTATTCGGAGCTCCCAGAAGGAAAAGCAATTTGTTGATTTAATCTTATTGGCCTTTCAACACTGGCCGCTTTTGTACGGGCGGGAGAGACACGTGTTAATGAGACAGATAGGGATAAGGGAGTGGGATAAGGGAGGGGTGAATGCCAGCAGGAAGGGAGGGGGTGGCAAAGAAGCTGGGGTGTTGCTTGTAAACAACAAGCTCTGGCATTGCACGGGGGCAGGGGAGTGGATTCCTTTGAAGTGTAAACCAGCATGAGGGGGGAGAGAGGCTCACAGGGTGACAAATGGTGTGTGATGTGCACGCGCTCGCACACATTGTAGGCAATCCGCCTAGAAAAGCCTCTGGGTGTATATTTTTTAAGCCCCTACATAATATCTTGCCAACAAGCATTGCTAAAGCAATACCTTAGGCGAGACCTAAAAAGCTAAAGGAAGTACTATGAGTGTATGGGAAGAGAGCTTGGAAGCTCGTTGTTTTCCACAGTTGTTCCCAACTGGAAAAGGAGGAAGATATGCGAACGTCCTGTGCAGATTCCTGCATCCGAATATCGGACAACAAGATTATATGCAGAAGATCCAAGATTTCGACAAAGTATCCCTTATATATTTCATCTTTTGTTTGAAAGTGACTTGTCTGGACTTTCATATGCAGTCAACCATATTTTAAATATATCTGCAAAGTGTCTCTGCAAAAGATTTTATGGATAAAGTGCACCAGAGAGATGATCATCTAGCATCTCAGCTCATTAATTTGATGGCATGTCAGCCTTGGACTAATGAATATTGGTATCGTCGTCATGGAGAACTGAAATGTATACTACGGAACTTAGGAACTCCAACATGGTTCCTTACCCTGAGCTGTGCTGAGTACGCTTGGGATGATTTACTAGAATTTCTTCGAGAGGCAAATTCGATCATATAAAAAACATTGAATACAAGACACCTGGAGAATTGTGCTCTTTAAATCCTGTTAATGTATGCAGGTATTTCAATCATAGATTTGAGGCTATGATGTCTTTTATCTGCAATAAAAAAAATCCTCCTCTTTGAGAAGTTCTGGATTTCTTTTGGAGAAAGGAGTATCAAGCAAGAGGTGCTCCTCGTATACATATGCTGTTATGGATTAAAGATGCTCCCAAAATTGGAACAGATGCAGATGATACTGTTTTGAGTTTTATTGAACAATATGGAACATGTGCTGTACCCAAAAGCACAGAAGAAACCAACTTAAGAGCACAAGTGTTACGATTCCAAAGCCACCGATGTGGAAAATACTGTAGACGAAAGAACAAATCTAAGGACAAGTTCTACACCAAATGTCGTTTCGCATTTCCACGTCCTGTAATATCCAAAGGAAGAGTGAACAGTTTTATGTCATCTTTGCGACATACTATCACAAGAAAGTCTCCAAAAAATACTAACTTAAGAAGAAATGAAGAGTCAAAATACCTAAATGACTACAACACAGTTATTTTGTCCATGTGAAATGCTAACATGGATATTCAATATGTTGCGGACAATTCCATTGCTGTTGCTCGATATGTAACATCCTATATTAGAAAATCAGAGAAGACGGAATTGAAAGAAATGTGGGAAGAGATTTCTCACGAGAAGACTCTAAGTAAGAAATTATACAGTTTCATTTAATTTCAAAATCTTTATTTCGACATTTTTTCAGTCATAAAAGAGTGCAGTAAAAACTGTTATAAAATTCTCATTACATAAAAACAGGTTTAAAAAGAATAAGTTAAAGCACATGATATATAATCACAAACAGAATCAGTGTATAAAATCGCCCCTTGGTGCCGCTGTAATGAGGGAGCATCTTTTGGACCACATTGCTAGGAGGAACTTAGACAGTGCAAAGACTATGGGGCTCATTAGGATCGCGGACGGACTTGAGTCCGTCCGCGACCCCAGAGTAGGAAGGAACGTTCGCATGGGCAGCGGCGTTCCCTCCGTGAAGATTAGGATGTGACCGCCAGGGTGGCGGTCACATCCTCTATCTTTAACATTGCGGCGGGTGCAGCTTCAAGCTGCACCCGCCGCAATGTTAAAAATGCACACATTGCATTTGTATGCAGAAAGCGGCAGGCACCGTGCGGTGCCTGCCGATTTCTGCATACAAATGCAGGGGGGTACCATGGATACCCCCCATGTGCACCCCCATTCACCCAGGGGGCCCGCAATGGGCCCCCGAAGTCAAAGTCCGTATGCTTTTCCACGGCGGAAAAGCCGCCGTGGAAAAGCACCTCTTTTACACTATCCTAATATGGCTGGCGGTGTCTAATAGACACCGCCAGCCATGTTACAGCTTTTCCGCCGCGGTTGTAAGTCAACCGCGGCGGAAAAGCGGCAGTCTGAAACCAGGACCCACCAGCCATCCTAATGTGGCGTGGGTCTTTGGTGGGTCCGCAGAGGATTTTCCACATCCTCCGGGCCGGCGGTGGCTTCCGCCGGCCCGGAGGATGCGGAAAATCCTCCATCCTATTGAGCCCCTAAGTGTGGGGATGTATCGGTCTTAAACACTCTCATTGCAACAAGACATTTATCAAATCCCATGTTCTTGCATAAGGGTATTAGCCAGTACTTTCTGGCTTCTCTGTAGGCGGGGAAAAAGAAGAGGATGTGCAATTCATCCTCCTCTGTCGCCCCACACCCTGGGCATGATTCGCTCGTGGTTGTCGACCACTTGCCTACAAATGATCCTAGAGGTAGTGTCCCATGCCTCCATTGGATGTATAGCTTACTTGCTCCTACTGGATAGATAACATTTAAAAACTCCTCGAAACCATAGGAATCCTTGATCGCTAAAAAAGTTGTTGTCAAGGAACCAACTTTGGAGTCATGCAACCATCTACTCTGCTTATGGTCCATAAATAGCTTAGCAAGCGTTTTGCCTGGGACCCCCCTAAATGCCTGTTCTGGGTCATACCAGAGATCTGGTAGTCCTATTTTCCCTAGTTCATTTATCACAAAAGCAAGCCGAGGGATTTTTGCTGCACTCCCATGGTTCAGGACATCTCTCAGTTTGGACCAGTAATTGGACAATTCTGGAGTTGTCCATAACCTGCACCAGAACCATAAAGGTTTCAAAGCTAACTCGTCCTGGATAGAACTCAGTCCTAAATCCAATCTCAGTGGAAGTAGAGGGGTACTTTGAGGGAGGGCCAGTAACTGCCTCATAAACCTATTTTCCACATTAACAATTTTAGGCCCGCAATAGTTGCCACAAAGTTCCCCACCGTAGAGGGCCAACGCCCTTACCTTCACTTTGTAGATCTCCAGTGCCGGGCTGACTGGCTTAAATGTGGATGTGTTAGACATTTTGAGGATTCCACCCGCTAATTGAGTTAGTTTGAGTTGGGATTTCACCTGTTGGGGACCCCAGGAAAGATTTTCATTTATCGTCACCCACAAGTATTGGAAAGTCTGTACCCTCTCCAGTCTGACCATACCCAGGAGCAGTGATGGGTGGGTGCGTGCCGGCGGACTGAAGATCATGAATTTGATCTTATCAACATTGATCTCCAGTCCGCGGGAACGGCAAAAGTTAGTAAAGCCGTCCAGCACTCGCTCTATCCCCATCGGGGACTTGGAAAGCAGGAGGGTGTCGTCGGCAAACATTATCGCTGGCACCCTCCTGCCTGCCAATCTGGGTGTGTCATTATTTTGAACCGCATCCAGGTGTGATATAACACCATTTACATAAAGGCAGAATGGTGTTAGTGCCAGAACGCACCCCTGCCTAACCCCCCTGGAAACTGGGAATCTGGGCGACAGCACCCCATCCCTCCCACATCTAACCTGTGCGTAGTTTTGCGTATGCAGCCTCATAAGGACCACCAATAGAGCGTCTGGAACACCCATATCCAGGAGCACCGCCCAAAGTTTGTCCCTAGGTACTAGGTCAAACACGGACCGAAGGTTCACGAAGACCATATAGAGGCTGCCACCCTCCAGTGTTGCCGTCTTCCAGAATAACATTATGAGACGGAAAATCTGGTCCACAGTTGAAGTTTTTTTCCTAAATCCAGCCTGGTAAGGACTGAGGATATCATGCTCCTCGATCCATTCCTGTAGGCGATCTAGGATTAGTCGGGAGAAGATTTTTTGAGGGACATCTATAAGGCTAATGGGCCTGTGATTGGTCGGTAGCAGAGGAGAGCCCTTCTTAAAACTTGGAACAATCTCTGCTCCCAACCATGTGCCCGGTATCTCCATGCCCGTCAAAATCGCATTAAAAAGGACACAGAGATAGGGGGCCCAGATCAGCGGTTGGTCCCTGAATAGATCACTGGGGAGCCTATCTAGGCCAGGGGCCTTGCCCGTGGCCAGCTTCCCGAAAGCAACATAAACTTCCTCAACCGAGAATTCCTGCTCACCACGTTTGCCCTGCTGGGATTTTTGAATTAACGGGCTTCCTACACCTGCGGCTGCAGCATATAGCGTCTTAAAATGGAGCTCCCAGACCTCCGCCGCTATGTTTGGCTCAATTGCAGATCTAGGCTCTCCTGACCCTGTGCTGACTATTGCCCAGAATCTGCGTGGACCTCTGGATTCTAATGAGGACGACAGATTCGACCATTTGTCCATGTCCCATTCCATCCTCGCATGATTCATTATTTCTTTATAGTGTGATCTTAAGGTGCAAATATTAGTTTTATCTCTTCCATCTTTAATGGCCCCAATTAGTTCTGCTTTTGCCTTCCTGCATAGAACATTGTACCACGTGGATACGGGCACCCTACGTTTTCTTTTGGAGGCCGGGGGATTAAGAAATTCTAATAGACAGGTTACTAGGTCCTGATGCACGCATAACAGATTATCAATAAAATCCGAAGCCTTGTGCTGAGAGGTTAAGAGTGCCACTTTCTCAAGGAAAGGTACAACTGCGCTATATAATTTGGGCAGCGCGTCCCGTGATACAGCCAGCTTATCCCACTTAACTCTGCGCCTGTTATTGATTAAGGCCAGCCCTTCTGGCACATCCAGGTTGGATTCCCTTTCATTTGCCCTAGGCCGTGGGCACTCTAGCTTCAGAGTCAGGGCATTATGATCACTGTCCGCCCTAGATAAAACCTCAAAGTCAATGACCTTTGGCCATAGGGACACCTCCACCATAATATAATCTAGTCTAGATTTGTGGCCCCTTTTATTAAAGGTGCACTTGGACGGAGTGTCAGATGGCGTGCGACCGTTGCAGGCCCTTAAACAATTGTTCAGAGTTAAGGTGGTAATCTGGATAGCCAATGGAGACCAGGACTTCGGATGTGGAGACTGGGAGCGCGGAATTCCCCAGTATTCATCCTCACCCGACAAAACACCCTCATTTAAGCCACTAAGTGGCTCGTAGTGACAATTTAGGTCCCCGGCGACCAGATAATGTACATCCTGACTGAGAGACCCAAGAAAAGATGACAACTCTTCGATAGTTTTCGACTCATTGGCAACGCTAATTGGCCGTGAATATACATTCACAATGGCAAATTTGTTGGAATTAGGCCAAGACAAAAGAACACACTGGATATCATCAGAGTAAGTCGGAATAGTCTCAACCGAGCAGCCCAGATATAGGCCAACCCAGGTTGTGAAGCCCCCTGATGGGCGTCCTTTTCCCCCCCCACCGTGCAAGAATATTATATGATGCAAAGCCCACTCTATGTTGGTCCTCCCTAGCCCAGGTTTCTTGAAATAGGCAAATATCACTGCCATCTAAACATAAGGATTCTATCAATGTGTGGAGGTGCAAAATATTTTTAGAGATTTTATACAAAAATTTAATTGGAGTGAAGTGATAGACTCTCTCTTAAAAGTGGAAAGAAGAGAGCACATGTGCTTGTTTAAAATACCCCTCACACACTAAAAAAATCCGTTAGTGTCATGCTTCATCATAGGGGTCTTCCCGTCCCTATAACGGGGCGGGGCGTGCTACGACCAAACGGACTACGCGGGAGCACTATAATTGTGACAGAGCTATGTGTAGGTGTGTTGGTGACAAGTGAAGTGTAGGGATCTAACTAGTGAGTGCAAAAAATAAAAATTAAAAATTCCCTGGCTAGTAGAACAAATACACTTTATTGGAGTCTCTGGTTGGGAATGTTAAAAAGGGGATGTAGGTAGAGCAATTACTGACTACCAAGTCGACATGTTTCATAGGCAGTCCCCTGCTGCCTACTCATCAGGACCAAATCGTGATCCCTACTAGGAATAGCTCAGTTCTAAAGAAAGTAGGCCTACTGTCCTACAAATATACCGGCAAAAATAAGCTGGATATTTGTGCCTCAGGGCATGAGCTGGCCCGGGTGAAGCTAGGCATCAAAGAATAAGTGCCAAAAAAACGGTGACCATTGGTCTCTGTAAAGGAAAAGGAGAAAAACGAGGGAGAAAGCACAGACATATTCATGTCATTACTGCTGGTCACGAAATGCTCTGATATTCACAACCATAGCTAGTTTGGTAGAATTCATAATGCTAGGTACAATTCCCTTCACCGTAGGTATGAGTATATTATTCAAAATGCACCTCTTGTTATTGGACAGAGTGTACGTCATATTGACCAGAACCATCCCAATGGATGTGGTTCATTCATAACCCATCATACATACAGTAGTGGCTCAACACATTCATACAAACGATCCCAAAAGCATCAAAGGGGACATAAATACTTCATATTTTTCCAAGATCGATATTCTAGACACAGTATATCGTATTTTCTTAACACAATTATTCTAGAAATAATGCCAGTGTGGATGGTCACAAAAAACACTCGTTATATACATACTTTTTGGTAGTTCTCTCAGTGCCCCATGAGCTGGCAGGAGGAGGTAGATTAGCGCGGTCTACTGAAAAATAAATGTAGCCGCCCCTACTGTTAGATGTGGTTCGTTCGTTTCCTGATAGTGAAATGGCCCAGTGACCCGTTTTTTAAAGACTCAGGGTCCGAGTCTATCACTTACGTTACCGGCTCAAGCGATTCGCCTAGCATTCCTCCCATCCGAGCTCCGAAGATAGGTAATAGCTCGTCTGCCGGTGGGGTTATATTGAGCCTTCCATCATGCTCATTGACAAACGGAGAAACGCCCAAAGCAAACACTAGAATGGGCAAATCCAAGATGGCCGCCGCAGAACGGCTCAATGTGAGGATTTGTGGCCGATAGTCTTTTCTTGCTTTCTGTCGCCAGCGCGAGGAACCCAGATTAGCTTGATGCGACTGAATAAAAATTATATACTCGTGCTATGCCATATTAGTAAATGCTTTGTCTCATTGTGGAATGTTTGGCTCTCTGGTATTAACAAATCAGAAAAATAACAAAAAAATGAAAAAAACTAAATTTAGTACACCTCATTTTTGATGCTTGTTAATTCGTGTTCCTGGGTCAGAAAAATATATATCACAAAATAAAAAATATATAGTGTGTAATCGCAGTTTCAGGAGACAGAATATTATCATTCTAATTTATCGTGGGTCAAACTGGTCGTTCAGCTGGTGGTTATTTTTCGTGCCGGGTCCCATTTTTTTATTATTGAATTCCTGCTAGATAGGTGTGGCCCAAGGGTCACAGGAAATAGCTCTCAGATTACCAAAAAGGATAGATTCATTATGTATACATTGCATTAGGGTAAACGGATGAGGTTCCACCTATCCCCATGAAGTGGCATTGTTCCAGAATTCATGTATGTAGATTCCATCAGGTAGGGAGACTGGTATTAGAAATACCAAGGTTGACAGCTGTCCCCAGGGTATGTCATCGTTCAGTCCCTTTTTATGGGACTGAATACGAAACACCCATCTCTGTTCTTTTTCCAAGAGGTATCTCTCGTTGTTCACTAGCTCGACCACAGTCCAAGATATCTCGCTGGGTTTATGGTTCATCTCGAGGTAGTGATTCGTGAGTTTAGTGCTGATCTTCTTGCATTTGATGGTGCTCTTATGTTCTCCTATCCTGACTTTCACCGCCCTGCTCGTCATACCTATATACTCCAATCCGCAGGGGCATATGATTAGATAGACCACATTGGTACTATTGCAGTTACTGAAACCCCTTTGCTCCCAGGTTGTCCCATCGCTAAAGGTTAGTTTATTGCTTTTCTTCGTGAGACAACATACCTTACAGTTTCCGCATGGGTGATGGCCATGTACAAAGTCAGGATTCTTCTGCACAGAATTGCTGTTTGCTTTTGGTCTGGTGTGGACTAAGGCATCCCTTATGCTCTGTGCTTTTCTATGAGAGAACAATGGTTTCGGTATTTGCAACCCACCGCTATTCAGAATCCTCCAATTCCTGTTGATAATCTTGGTCACCTGATTTGAGCAGGTATTATAGGTGGTCACACAGATCGGTCTCTTCTCCTCCTCTTTCTGTATCTTTTCTTCCAGAAGGCTCTCCCGGCAGTTGTTTTTTGCCCGTTTGTATGCCTGGTCGATGATCTTATCAGGATAACTTCTGGCTTCCAGCTTCTTCTTCAAATCCTTAGACTGCAGTTTGAAGTCTCCAATTTCTGTGCAGTTCCTGCGAAGGCGCAGGAACTGACCATACGGGAGATTGTCCCGCAAATGTCTCGGGTGAAAGCTGTTGTACAGAAGTAAACAGTTCTTCGAGGTTTCCTTGAAATGAGTTGTCGTCCTCAGTCTGCCTTCCTTGGGGAAGATATTCAAATCTAAAAATACCAAGTTACTGTTCGAGGTGGTACTTGTGAACTTTAAGTAGTTGTCTTGCAAGTTCAACCAGCTCAAGAATTGTTTGGAGGCCCTCTCATCTCCATCCCAGATGATCAGGATGTCGTCGATATATCGTTTCCATACTTTGATGTTGTCTCTGAAAGGGTTGTTCGGATGAAGTATTTTGGTCACTTCTAAGTGGTGGACATATAAACCAGCTATGCTGGGAGCAAATGTGCTTCCCATACTACAACCGTGTTTCTGTAGGTAAAGGGTACCTTTGTGCTCAAAGAAGTTCTCTCTAAGAGCTAGGGAGCAACATTCCATCACCACGTTACGTGGTGTTTGGTATTCCCAGAAATCCTCAAAAAGGACGTCTTCCACAATCTCTAGGGTAGCATGATGAGGTAGGCTGGTGTAGAGACTCTCTACGTCACAGCTGATCAGTAATTGGTTGTCGGGATCAAAGGTGATGTTTTCTAATAGGTTCAAGACATCCTTCGTATCCCTGAGATATGTTGACGTTTTTTGGACAATCGGTCTGAGGAAAGCATCTGCAAACCTCGACAGAGGTTCCAACACCGACCCAATACCAGATACGATAGGTCGTCCTGGGGGGTTCTGCAAGTTCTTGTGTATCTTCGTGATATATATTTTTCTGACCCAGGAACACGAATTAACAAGCATCAAAAATGAGGTGTACTAAATTTAGTTTTTTTTTTTCATTTTTTTGTTATTTTTCTGATTTGTTAATACCAGAGAGCCAAACATTCCACAATGAGACAAAGCATTTACTAATATGGCATAGCACGAGTATATAATTTTTATTCAGTCGCATCAAGCTAATCTGGGTTCCTCGCGCTGGCGACAGAAAGCAAGAAAAGACTATCGGCCACAAATCCTCACATTGAGCCGTTCTGCGGCGGCCATCTTGGATTTGCCCATTCTAGTGTTTGCTTTGGGCGTTTCTCCGTTTGTCAATGAGCATGATGGAAGGCTCAATATAACCCCACCGGCAGACGAGCTATTACCTATCTTCGGAGCTCGGATGGGAGGAATGCTAGGCGAATCGCTTGAGCCGGTAACGTAAGTGATAGACTCGGACCCTGAGTCTTTAAAAAACGGGTCACTGGGCCATTTCACTATCAGGAAACGAACGAACCACATCTAACAGTAGGGGCGGCTACATTTATTTTTCAGTAGACCGCGCTAATCTACCTCCTCCTGCCAGCTCATGGGGCACTGAGAGAACTATCAAAAAGTATGTATATAACGAGTGTTTTTTGTGACCATCCACACTGGCATTATTTCTAGAATAATTGTGTTAAGAAAATACGATATACTGTGTCTAGAATATCGATCTTGGAAAAATATGAAGTATTTATGTCCCCTTTGATGCTTTTGGGATCGTTTGTATGAATGTGTTGAGCCACTACTGTATGTATGATGGGTTATGAATGAACCACATCCATTGGGATGGTTCTGGTCAATATGACGTACACTCTGTCCAATAACAAGAGGTGCATTTTGAATAATATACTCATACCTACGGTGAAGGGAATTGTACCTAGCATTATGAATTCTACCAAACTAGCTATGGTTGTGAATATCAGAGCATTTCGTGACCAGCAGTAATGACATGAATATGTCTGTGCTTTCTCCCTCGTTTTTCTCCTTTTCCTTTACAGAGACCAATGGTCACCGTTTTTTTGGCACTTATTCTTTGATGCCTAGCTTCACCCGGGCCAGCTCATGCCCTGAGGCACAAATATCCAGCTTATTTTTGCCGGTATATTTGTAGGACAGTAGGCCTACTTTCTTTAGAACTGAGCTATTCCTAGTAGGGATCACGATTTGGTCCTGATGAGTAGGCAGCAGGGGACTGCCTATGAAACATGTCGACTTGGTAGTCAGTAATTGCTCTACCTACATCCCCTTTTTAACATTCCCAGCCAGAGACTCCAATAAAGTGTATTTGTTCTACTAGCCAGGGAATTTTTAATTTTTATTTTTTGCACTCACTAGTTAGATCCCTACACTTCACTTGTCACCAACACACCTACACATAGCTCTGTCACAATTATAGTGCTCCCGCGTAGTCCGTTTGGTCGTAGCACGCCCCGCCCCGTTATAGGGACGGGAAGACCCCTATGATGAAGCATGACACTAACGGATTTTTTTAGTGTGTGAGGGGTATTTTAAACAAGCACATGTGCTCTCTTCTTTCCACTTTTAAGAGAGAGTCTATCACTTCACTCCAATTAAATTTTTGTATAAAATCTCTAAAAATATTTTGCACCTCCACACATTGATAGAATCCTTATGTTTAGATGATCTGTTCAGGAGGGTGATTCTATCTCAACCTCTATGCTTCCCTCTTTTGATTTTTTGTAAATATCACTGCCATCCACAAAAGTTCCCCACTCTGGGCAGGCTAATTTGTTGGGTAGGCCTGCCACATTCCAGGATAGAATTGTCAAACACTTTGTGCTCCCCGTGCTAGACTGTGTGCGGTCAGGCACGATGTCTGCCTTCACCGTTATATCTCCAGAGCTAGTGATGGTTATGGGCGATGCTGGTGAGTAAGCATCGACTGCCCTATCAAGTATGTGTATATTGCTAGTGTTGGGTGTGTACGATGTTGGTGAATAGACATTGTCTGCCCTATCCAGTGCGTACGTGTTGCCACTCCTAGGACTCTCTATTGGGGGGTTCTGGACTCCTTGCTGGTCGCGTGTCTGATCTCTCTCCTCCGAGATCTGGCCATCCCCTGCAGCTGGCCTGTGAATCTGAGCCTCATCTTGTATCTCCTTATCGGCACTAGTCAGTCAATCGACCTGGTCCAAGCCACTGTACCTATTATAGTATGGAATTTGGTTCTGGGCAGATGGTAGATAGGCGTCCCAATTTTTCCCTCCCCTGCCCGCTCGATGATGAGGTACAAGAGACCATCCCTCATCTATGTACCTCGATTGTTTGCTGAGATAGAAATAAGAGAGTGGTCTGACTTCTATCTTTGTGCCTACACTAGCTAAGTTCCAATTGCATATGTAATCTACAATGTGTGGATCCCTGAAGTTAACTAATACGCAGTCTCCATCTATAGTTTTAGCAGTGTGCCCAACCCATCCCACCCTCCTAACCATAGATATTTCAGAACACATGTGCGGAGGGAGGGGTCTGTGTGCATTGAGCCACTGAATGACTTTGTTTTTTAGGGTTGGGTATGATTCGGCTTTCGAAATGCCAATTTCGGGGACCACAGTTAGAATAACTAGGTAGGGGATAACTTCAGGATGCAAGTCCACCTTGGGTTCGGTGTGCGACTTCCTCTTTACACCTGGGTCCAGAGTGGCCCGCCCGACGTGGGACGTACTGCAAGCCTGCACTCCCCCCACACCACTGGGCGCAGTGTGCTGATCAGCCGTAAGCCCCCCTACCAGTCTATTGGGCAAGACATTTGTTTCCCCCACAGATACAGAGGGGTTGACAACAGTTTTTTGTATCTCAGAGATGGCAAGGTTATTATGTTTCGCAACCCCTCCAGCCTCGATTGGTCTGTTCTGGTTAGCCTGATCTAGTACGTTGTTAACCAAACTATTTAGAGTAGCCACAGTTACTTGTTCAAAATTGAATAGTTGGCTTTCAATGCTAGCAAGTCTATCTTCCAGCGGCCGTAGTATGGCACTCAGATGCGCAGTTATTTTCAAGCATAAACGATCCTCCCACGACAATAGTTCATTCCTGGGTAGACCTGTACCTGGCACAGTGATCGATACATCAGGTGAATCAAGTACAACGGCTGGACTTAGTGTCTCAGCCTCCTTTGGGCTTTGAGGAGTTACCTGTTTTTTGCGATTTTTGGCTGGTCTGTCTCCAAACTTTTTTGCAATAGGCTGCTTTCTCTTAGGAATTGCACCCTTTGAATTCACATTAAACTGGCGGGTAATCGGTCTGTCTGGGTTTTTTTCCGGAGTGGGTGTGTTCAGTCGTGGAGAGTCTTCCCGTTGGGTCGTTTGGGAACAAGGGGGGATTTTGGCCAAGTCCTGTCTCGGTGAGTGAATTTGGGCTGTTGTTGTCACATTGACCAAGTGTACATTGCCCAGATTAGTATCCCTGGGAATCTCTGGTGTTCGAGCATTCGAAAAATGTCCCATCGAGGATCTTTTGGCCATAGCAAGATCCTGCGAGACCCTGCGTTCCAATTGTTTAATACCCGGATCAATCGCCACATTGGTTCTAGTTATAAAGTCATCCAATGTTCCAGTGAGTTTCTTGTTATGCCCTTTGCTTCTGGACTCCCGTTCAGCCATATTACAAATGTACAGGATGACAGAGATCCTCCACTCCACAAGAGGTACTTACAAGTAGCTAGCTGGAATGGTTCAAGGGACAGCCAAAAGGGGTGGCCCGGTCCGGTCTCTGCCGGGCTCGAACGGGCTAAAACGAGCCCGCACTTGGCCCGGGCTTAGCCCGGCGCACACCCGCCGCGTCCCGCGAAACGCGGAAGTGGGCGTGGCTAAATATGGAGGTGAGGTGGGAAGAGGACCCAGGTGCGGCCGGTCACTCGCCGCTATGATCCCTGGTCCTCACAGTCCCGCAGGTCCGTTGTTCTGCTCCAAATCAGCGTGTGTCAGGTAAGAGAGCAAAAGTTTTGGCCCGAGAGTTATGTCAGGAAGTGTCTCTTTCTCCGAGCGGCTCCTGCGAAGCGGGGGCCCGAGGTTCTTTGACCACCACCCCCTTTTGTACCGCTTTTGGCCGCCATAAGTGTGGCAGGGTATGCTCAGACGTGAGTCCCTTGCTCACTTTGCCACTGGATTCAGGCAAGCCTTGCTGAAGACGGCTGGAATGAGGCACAGGGTCAGACTGATTTGCATATAGCCATGTCTGAACTGGGGTGGCAGAGTGGGCTAAAGAACGGTGATGGATTAAACCCAGATCTTTTGACAGGGTGTGAGTGTTTGATTGATTCAGATGCTCCGTCCATCACCACCCCCCCTTTTGTACCGCTTTTGTCCGCCATAAGTGTGGATGGGTATGCTCAGACGTGAGTCCCTTGCTCAATTTGCCACTGGATTCAGGCAAGCCGGGCTGAAGACGGCTGGAATGCCAGAAACCGGTCCTCCGAAGCTTGTTTCCGGTCCAGGGAAGACATGGCTTGGGAGTTCGGGCTGGACTGTTCCCATGAGGCACAGGGTCAGACTGATTTGCATATAGCCATGTCTGAACTGGGGTGGCAGAGTGGGCTAAAGAACGATGATGGATTAAACCCAGATCATTTGACTGGGTGTGAGTGTTTGATTGATTAAGATGCTCCGTCCATCACCACCCCCTTTTGTACCGCTTGAAGTGCAGGGAGGCGGGGCGGGAAGAGGACCCAGGTGCGGCCAGTCACTCGCCGCTATGATCCCTGGTCCTCGCAGTCCCGCAGGTCCGTTGTTCTGCCCCAAATCAGCGTGTGTCAGGTAAGAGAGCATACGTTTTGGCCCCGAGAGTTATGGCAGGAAGTGTCTCTTTCTCCGAGCGGCTCCCGCGAAGCAGGGGCCGCGAGGCGCTTTGAAGTGCAGTGAGGCGGGCCGGGAAGATGTTATCCCATCGAGAAATCGGAGCATATGAATGCTCAGATCGGTTATCATCTGCAAGTCTATACTCCAAATATAGAAGAATCCTTTATGTGATTCTAGGTCTTGCTACAATCTGAAATTGAGTACTTAAATCTGTACAAGAAATTGAATATTTAGAAGAAAAAGATCCAGAAAATACAGATATTTTAAACACCAGAACCTGGGCTTCTATGAGAATTCACAAGGGCATATTATCAAGCCCATTATCGCCGCTTTAGCGGCAGTTTCCTGCCGATAAAAGCGGCGATAATTTATCGCCCTTTCTTGATAATATGGCCCCAAATGCTTGCCTTTGTGCATTTGAGAATGCAGCAAATTCTTAAAACAGAGTATGATGTGTTATTTGGAGGAGAACACGTCATAGTTTTTGGAGATCTACTGCAACTGACTCCTGTAAAAGGACAACGAGTATTTAAAACACTTGCGCATGAAGACACCAGAAAGTCTCTGGGTAGTGCTGGAAATGTGAACATTTGGTCATTTTTTTAATACAAAGAATTCATTACAAATATGCGACAGGCAAATGATGTTGATTATGGAACTATTCTCCTTGATATAAGAATTGGACTACTGACAGAACATGGCAAACAAGCTTTACAGACTCGATTACCTTCCAATTTGTTTCCCAAAAAAAAATTTAGTTCCTGAGAAAACATACATGAAAATTGCAGAAAACAAATCTGTAATCTGCTTCATGCCAACACTGCATGAGTATTCTATATTTAACAAACAACTTTTGAAACTGGAAAATGAAGAAATAATAAAAATGGAAGCCATGGATAAAATAGAGCATGAAGGAATCACTATTATTTTGACTGAAAAATTGAAGATAAAATTGAATTCCTTGGAAAAATCAATATCTAAAACTGCTGGTTTAGAAAAGAATCTATATACATGTAGAAACTGTCGCGTTATTTTAAGGCATAATTTGGACGTAGAAAAGGTTTAGTTAATGGAGCAATGGGCAAAGTTGTGGATTTTGTTAATTATCAAAATAAAGATGGTATTAAATTCTTAAAAATAGAATTTGATCAGATTGAAGAAGTGAAACAAATTGGTCGTGGTTCAGTTTGTTTTTTGCTTGTTAAAGATTTATATGTCCGTAGAAAACAGATTCCAGTTTCTCTGGCATATGCAGTGACTATTCATAAATCTCAAGGTTTAAAGTGTTGACTGTGCTTTGGTGAACATTGGAAATATTGTGTTTAAAGAGGGTATGGCATATGTTGCTTTGTCACGAGTCAGAACATTCTCTGGTTTGTTTTTGATTGATTTTGATGATACTAAGGTTACTGCAGGTGCCAACTGTGTCAAAGAGTACAATAGGTTAAGAAGAATATATGCTCCTAATTTAGGTCAATAGCCTGTATTTGAAAAGCGTGCGGTTGCTTCAAAAAGAAGGTATGAGAAAATCTGTACTGAAGGTGTAGAGAAGGGAAAAAGACAAGATAATGTTGTGATTGCAAGGAAAAAGAAAAAGGACACTGTGAAGAGATTGTTGGTTTTCAGTTTGAAAATAGGTCTGGTGTCAACTGCTATGCTAATGTAGTGGTCAATGTTGGGTTTTTTCTTGAAGCTTTGCAACAGCAAATTATGGAGAATCGTGAAAAAAGATTTTGTTCCTTGTTACATTCTCTTTATGAAGAGATAAAAGTAAAATACAAAGCATTTCTGATGTTCGTAATCTTTTGGATGTATGTTCTGGTTGTACACAATTTACACAAAATATCCAACAAGATGCTCAGGAGTTTCTAATGTATATGCTTACAGAATTGGAAAACAAAGGTGTAGACATAGAGAATATTTTTGGCCTTTGTTATGATTAGGAACATCAATGTGAAAATTGTATGTATACATGTAGCACTAATGTAGACAGTGAAAGATTTTTATATTTGACATTACCGGACTGTAAATTTGTGTCTTTCAGTACATTAGTTAAACCTGCAAATCAAAACATGGAGTGTAGGCATGCAAATCAGAAATGTTATCAACATTATTTATTGAAACATATGAAAAATATATAATTTTAATGATGCAAAGTTGTAGAGCTGATGGAAGAAAATTGTACACTTTAATAAAACATTTTGTAGCTACACAACTATCAATATCTGGAAGGACTTTTGTAGCAGTAGCATTCATTTTTCACAATGGTCCTTCAATAACATCTGGACATTACACTGCATATCTCAAAAGTGAGAAAGGCTGGAGTCTTTGTAATGATGCTGAGTTGGTTTTCAAACAACGTTTGCCTTTCGAATCAAGAAATTCCTATCTAATATTTTTTAAGCCAACTTTTTTGGAAGGTAATTTAGCCTCTGAGGAATTTATTGTTATCATTCAATAGGATTATCATTGGACAATTCCATAAAAATTACAGCAAAAATACTATTTGGCCTCTAGGAAATGTATTTCTTTGTATTTATGGACTTTTTATTGCACATTGTCTCGGTGTATAATTTTAACTGGCATTATATGTAGTGTTTACAAATTTAAGTTATAACATTTTCTTAGCAGTAATCATTTTATATACATGTGATTTGTATTATCTAGTATTTTACTATAGATGGATTATAGTTTTTTTTTAAACAATCTAATTTGCCCACTGTTATGTGATGAGTACGATTGAAATCACTGTTTCTAGTGAAATTCAATATATTCTGAGAACAGCAAAAAAGGCAAAGAAATTACTTTGTAAAATGTTATTATGCTGTGCTGTTAGAAATGTATTATGATATGTTATAACTATTTTTTCTTTTCTTTTACAGATCCTAATTTTAAGATATCAAATTTAGCACCATTTAGATTATAAAAAACAAGTGAATAAAATGTGTACCATTTTTTACGTGTATTACTTTTGAGGTAAGTTTTAGTAAGTCTTAAAATGTACAATGGTCTGTGTTTCCACACAGTTGAAGAAAAGGAACATGGATGGACTAGATTTCTGCCAGAAAATTGTAATGCAGACAGGTATAAAATAGGGGACAGCTTCACATCACCTGTCTCCAAGATACATGGTATAGTACAGAAAAGACTGATTTGGTTGTTTTGCAGGTCTTGATAATTTCAGAATTAAAAGAAATGAAACTCTTTAACTTAAACTACATCAGTCAGTGTTTTCGCACACGTCATATTAGGTCACATCCCTTCTCTTCAGTCATATATAAAAAGGTCCTATCAGTTGCCTAAAACGTAAGTAGTTGTAAATGTATCTTGTTCTCTGTTATCAGTACAGAAATGTACTCCTATAATAACAATAGGCCTAGCCATTAACTCTCTTTCTTATTTATAAAGTCAGGAAAAGGCATTCTGTATACCTTTTGTTTTCCATGTAAATATAATCACATCATACACAGTACTTTGCGTTGAAAAAGTGTTCTATAGGTTTTTCTGCGCGTGTTTCTATAGAACACTCATAGAACAAGACACATCTCCAAATTTATCACAAATGATAAATCTGGACATGTTTGTGAATGCTGCACCATCCTCCTATTCGTGTAGCAAAGGACAACGAGGAAAATTGTTTTCACTTCTCCTCATTTTTTCACTTTCAATATAAACTGCAATGCACAGCAGATATTGAAGGAGAAAAATGCTTTTACTGATTGTTTTTGTGCAGGAAGGTGTCCCTTCTTGCACAAAAACAATATCCGCACGACACAGACATCCTTGCACGATGGTGCAAGTGTGCCTACGTCACCACATGGCTGCAGTTTGTGCAGTTGTGCAGAGGGAAGCACAGAGTTGCAACATATTTATGTATATATGTTACATCCCTGTGCTTCGGAAATACCATAGCACGCTGTAGTTAAACAGTTTAAAGTGTCATGGTGCAGCACTTCCTTATAATTCTGCACTTATGCATTCAACACACATCACAAATGTATTTTTACAGTCAATTATGTACTACACATACATTCATCTAAACATTCACACACTAGCATACTAGTTTAGATCTTTCTTTAACCAGAGTAGTTAGTTCTGAAAAGAACTTATTTTTTGTTTTTGTTGTTTCATATTTTTTTTTATTTTTTTTTAATCATTTTGTATTTTTTTTTTTTAAACAGGGTATAATGAGAACTGGGAAAAGAGAACTTAAAACTGGGAGGAGAGGAGAAAAGAAATCTAACAATGGTGGTGGTCAACAGCTCGACACACCAGATCCACCGACTGCTCTCCATATGCTTTGAGCCATCCATATTTTACACAGGTCATTCTGAGTTCCCCTAATTGTGGACGAATATCAGTGTAGTGTGTAGTAGATGTTGATGGTGTTGCTCCACTCGTACTAGGGCCTTCTGATGAAGCAGGAGGAGCCTTTCTCAATCTTCTTACCTCCTCCCTGGCAAAGTTGAGCAGATGCTTGATTTGCAAGTGCTTCCACATACTTGCAGTACCGCAGGAGTACTTTTTTGTGGGGTCTCCCCTTGAAAGCACTGCCTTACAAATGCGGCAAGTGACTTTCGTTGCATTCACCTTTTTAAAGCCTGGAGGTATAGTGGAAAATTTCCAGAGAATGCTGGTATGTCTATCTTAGGTGGAGGTTCAGAACCAAATTCTTGCTCTGATGAATTCTCTGAATCAGAGGAAGGTGGTGGATTTGCAGCCATGGTGTATTCAGGTGAATCACTTCTGCAATAATGATGGAGCAGCAGATCTTCTCAGGAGGTCTTTCCTAGGAAAAGGTCTAATAAGAATGATTAAAATGGGTGGGGTCCTTCAATAGATTCAATAGGAAGTGTAATGGACCAATCAAATCTCTGTTTTTGAAACCACATGGGGTGCGGGTAGGATGCGCACACTCAACAGGCAGCCTGATTGCATCGTGCTCGAGTCCAGCGCGATTTCGTGAAATTGCTTTAAAAAGGGATGTACTTTTTAAGAAAGTTAAAGAATATTATTTTTATAATAACCTCAGATAATCTCTTGCATTAATATTTATATTAAATATATATAAATAGGTTTTCCAACATTAAAGAAATCGCGGAAGTTGCACACCCACCGTGTCCGATATGCATATGACATCACGCGCTACCGCGCGTCCGTCACGTCGCGTTATACGTACATCTCGCATATGCGCCAAGCGTCGCGCACAAGTCGCATAGTAACCGTGTAGGAAACGTTGTACCCGTCGCACACCCTTTCTGGATCCTAGACAGTGACCCTAAAATGGCACGTTTTGTGCAGTAAACGAGCAGGCTGTTCGTAGGGTGCGAAACTCCCAAAAAATAAAAATAAATAATAAAAATTATTTAAGTATATTATGAACAAAATACAATAATGTAAAAAAATATTTTTATGTAAAAAATAATAAAAAAATGTGTAATGTAATATAAAAAAAATATATTAAAATAAAAACATTAAAAAAATCGAGTTAGAAAATATACGAAAAACAATAAATATATTTTAAAATTATCATTTAAAAATCCTTTGAAATTCACCAAAAAACCCATAGGTTTCAGGCAGGTTATAGTTAGGAATTATCATTTTAAAAACCTTTGAAATCCACTAAAAAAACATAGGTTTTAGGGGTGTTATAGTTAGCTGGACATTTCACTCGTACAAAACCATTGAAATTCCCCCGTTATAGTTAGTTGTACTAACTATAACTCGCGCGCCCGAAATCCACTGCTGATGATGTCACATATTACGACATTCATGACATGGTCAGTGACATCACTGATGACATCTCAAATGACATCACCGGTGACATCACTCATGACATTATCCATGTGACAAGCTGATACACCTCATCATTTAGTAGCATAACGTTTCAACATACATTATAAAATATGGAGTATCATGTTTGAAACCAGTGACACACCAATACAAGTTTATTAAAACCCACTTAGTGATTCCTACATCTATGCACACATCTAAACACTTCAGTTATACATGCTAACAAAGATTAAAAGAATACTAATAAATATATTTATACACCTACATCAATATTATACACCAGCACACTTCCTATTCACTTATGGTATATTTACCAAGCTACACACTTACACAAACACCACTTAATGTATTCATATAGTTAGAAAGTCATACTTAGTGTGTTATAAAATCAGTATTACAAATATACAGTTATCCATACAGTGACTCATACAATCACTGAGTGTTAGGTATACTTATTTATGTACAACAACTGTCATATACACTGCCTTTTGTATTTCTAATATGTTGGAAATGTATAATTAAAAATATATTTACTCATCACCACACCTATAAAGAGAATCTCTCACCCAAATAACTGTTTCCACATACAATCTTAACCTCATATACCTACTAAATCAACTGTTTACACATCTTTGGACAGTGACCTACCCCCACCCAACCACACACACATTCACTATCCCATACAAATAGTCACTTACCTAATTAATAACTAATATAGACTTTCACATACCTAGTAACCAACTTATGTAGTACTTTGCGCAACAAGAGATAGAGTGATATAGATATTCACACTGTTTAATCACAATCCTATATATTCAGTGAGACACTTTAAATTAGTCACTTACACAATCAATCACAGTGCTACTAAATCCTCCGTTCAGACACTTATACATCCACTCACTCTCCAATGGAGATTGCTATTTATATATATATATATATATTACCTACTGGCGATAGCCAGTAGGTATATATAGTTAGGATTTTTTTCCTATGGGATTTTTGAAAATTCTATGTCGAATAACTTTGGCGTTTGAGGACAGACTTGGCTGAAATTTTCAGGAAAATGGAACATTTTGTTTATGAGCAGCCCCTGAAAATTTGGGGGGGTTTCGTCAAGGGGGGGCCGAGAAAAAAGGGGGGTCCCAAAACGTGTTTTTCCCATGCAATTTTCCATAGGGCGGTTGGCCTCACTTTTAGCCTGAACGGCTGAATGGATTTACACCAAACTTGGCAAAATTGTAGGGACTGGTAGCCCGATGTGCCTTTGCTATGTCTCAAGATATAGGCTCCAGTGGTTTTTACGAAAATTAACTTTGAAAAATATATATTGGGCTACATTGGGCTATATATATGTTGGAGCCCAAATGTAGCCCAATGTAGCCCAATGTAGCCCAATGTAGCCCAATGTAGCCCAAAGATGGCCACCAGAGACAAAAAAAACAAATGTAGCCCAAATATCAGCCAGATGTAGCCCAACTATAGCCTAATGACAGAATGTCCCAGAGTGTTCTAAAGAACAACTAGAGTGCTAACAGTCCTACTTATTACAAAGGTATGGCACACCTGAAGCCATCTTGATTGGAATAAAGTGGTAACTCTTAAAACATTTAATTTAAAAAGGAACAAAATGAGGGGGTTCATTTTGCCATAGAAAGTATGATTAGCGAATATATGACGAAATCCCGCATACCATCAGTCCGCAAAAAAAATCCTGCATGTACTATTAGGCCGCAAATTAAAATAACAAAAACATTTAGAACGAATATGCCTTTAGCATACACTAAACAACTAAACTACCCTAAAGCCTAAAACACTACCCCCAGCATGACCCTACACTACACAAACACTACAACACTACCCTAAAACACTACCCCCAGCATGACCCTACACTACACAAACACTACAACACTACCCTAAACCCTAAAACACTACCCCCAGCATGACCCTACACTACACAAACACTACAACACAACCCTAAACCCTAAAACACTACCCCCAGCATGACCCTACACTACGCAAACACTACAACACTACCCTAAACCCTAAAACACTACCCCCAGCATGACCCTACACTACGCAAACACTACAACACAACCCTAAACCCTAAAACACTACACCCCAGCATGACCCTACACTACGCAAACACTACAACACTACCCTAAACCCTAAAACACTACCCCCAGCATGACCCTACACTACGCAAACACTACAACACTACCCAAAACCCTAAAACACACCCCAGCATGACCCTAAAATACACCCCAGCATGACCCTACACTACGCAAACACTACAACACTACCCTAAACCCTAAAACACTACCCCCAGCATGACCCTACACTACGCAAACACTACAACACTACGCTAATCCCTAAAACACTACCCCCAGCATGACCCTACACTACGCAAACACTACAACACTACCCTAAACCCTAAAACACTACCCCCAGCATGACCCTACACTACGCAAACACTACAACACTACCCTAAACCCTAAAACACTACCCCCAGCATGACCCTACACTACGCAAACACTACAACACTACCCAAAACCCTAAAACACTACACCCCAGCATGACCCTACACTACGCAAACACTACAACACTACCCTAAACCCTAAAACACTACCCCCAGCATGACCCTACACTACGCAAACACTACAACACTACCCTAAACCCTAAAACACTACCCCCAGCATGACCCTACACTACGCAAACTCTACAACACTACCCGAAACCCTAAAACACTACCCCCAGCATGACCCTACACTACGCAAACACTACAACACTACCCTAAACCCTAAAACACTACCCCCAGCATGACCCTACACTACGCAAACACTACAACACTACCCTAAACCCTAAAACACTACCCCCAGCATGACCCTACACTACGCAAACACTACAACACTACCCAAAACCCTAAAACACTACACCCCAGCATGACCCTACACTACGCAAACACTACAACACTACCCTAAACCCTAAAACACTACCCCCAGCATGACCCTACACTACGCAAACACTACAACACTACCCTAAACCCTAAAACACTACCCCCAGCTTGACCCTACACTACGCAAACACTACAACACAACCCTAAACCCTAAAACACTACACCCCAGCATGACCCTACACTACGCAAACACTACAACACTGCCCTAAACCCTAAAACACTACCCCCAGCATGACCCTACACTAAACAACCACCACAACTCTACACTACACTAACACAACACTACACTACACAACACTACACTACACAATCACTAACCCACGAAAAAATTAACACAAACCCACTTACCTCTCTCGTCATTGTGGTTTTCACAACGCAAATGCATTTACCATACATGCCTTTAAAACGTAATTCTTTGTAAAGGCATGCACGATAAATGCACATGCGTTTTGAAAAAATGCGGGATAATGGTATGCGAAGTCAATGACCTTGCGGGATAATGGTATGCGGACTGAAAGTCTGCGGGATAAAAAATGTGGGAAATGGCTGCAAACCATGATTAGCAGCAGACTTCCCTGGTGAGCAGTAGCTTTACTACAGTGATCTAATGAGCAACTAGAGTGCTAACATTCAGAATTTATGGCAAATGTGTGACACATCTGAATGCCTTCTTGATAGAACCAAAGTAAACAAGCATTGAAAATGCAATAGATCTCGCCCTCGTTTAAGTTAAAGCCATTCTGTTTGTAATGAGGTGGCTTTTTAGCTTTGCTTTTATTAGTGTTTTTAAAACTTTCATGTAAATAACATGCATATGTATGCATATATGTATATGTATGCATACATTTATATTTATATAGATATGCAGATTATATATGTTTATATATGTATATTACCTACTGGCGATAGCCAGTGGGTATATATAGTTAGGATTTTTTCTCTATGGGATTTCTGAAAATTCTATGTCTAATAACTTTGGCGTTTGTGGGCGGAATTGGCTGACATTTTCAGGAAAATGGCACATTATGTTTCTGAGCAGCCCCTGAAAATGTGGGGGGGGTTCGTCAAGGAGGGGCCGAGAAAAAAGGGGGGTCCCAAAACACGTTTTTCCCATTCATTTTTCCATAGGGCGGTTGGACTCACTTTTAGCTCGAACGGCTGAATAGATTTACATGAAACTTGGCAAAATTGTAGATATGGTTTGCCCGACGTGCCTTTGCTATGTCTCAATATATGTGCTCCAGTGGATTTTGAGAAATTAACGTTTAAAAAAATATATATATCTGTGACAGCGCTCCGGTTAGCGCCCCGGTTCGCGTACCTGACGCGTAACGGAACTTCGCGAAGCGAAGCTGATTGGCTCTCCGGTGTCTGTCAACATTCTAAACAGTCCGGAGCGGCCGCCATCTTGTCTCTCGGTAGGATCGAGAGACAAGATGTGGTGAAAAAAGAAGGGGGAAATGAAGGAAAGGGGGCAAGGTAAACCCCTCCTGACCCCCTAGGATTGATGAGGGGGATATTAAAGTCCCCCGCGATTTTTCGCGGTAGAGGCGCTTCCCGGTACGCGAACCGGGCAGCTAACCGGCAGCGTAACGGGAGTCCGTCATCTTGTGTTTTTGGAGCGTCTGGTTCGCGTACCGGGTAGCGTCCCGGTAAGCGTAACAAGGGGAAAACCAAGAGAAACAGTAAAATAAAATGAAGGGAATAGATTTCCAGCAAACTTGGCAAAATTGTAGGGACTGTTTGTTTGATGTGCCTTTGCAAGGCCTCAAGATATGTGCACGTGTGGATTTTGTCTAATTAAGGTTAAAAAAAATATATATATCTGTAAGCGTGCTCCGGCACGCTTACGTTACGGGTTTTGTTTGCGCTGCAGAGCCGATACGTCACGGTTATGCGACGCGTCATGAGGCGTCTCACGTGGCTACGTGATACGTCACGTAATAAAGAATATATTTTACAGCTATAGATATTAGCTTTTAAAAAACCAATGAAATTCACTGAAAAAACCATAGGTTATAGACCATATATAGTTAGGAATTTGCATTTACAAAACCTTGAAAATTCACTGAAAAAACCATAGGTTAGAGACCATATATAGTTAGCTGGACATTTTATTGACATAAAACCAATGAAATTCCATATATAGTTAGTTGCACTAACTATATATCGCGCACCCACAATCCACTGCTGATGATGTCACATATTACATCATTCATGACATGGTCAGTGACATCACTGATGACATCACTGATGACATCTCAAATGACATCACTGATGACATCACTGATGACATCTCAAATGACATCACTGATGACATCATGACACACCAATACCAGTTACTACATACGCACTCACTGATTCCTACGTCTACACACACATTCACTCATTCACCCATACAAACACTCATACATACAGTCACTCATTATTACAACACTATCATATGCACTCATACACCTATGCAGACACTCACACACTGCCACTCATCCATGGAGTTACTCACACACCTAGTCAGTCCTGTAAAGAATCAATCACACTTCCATTTCCTCATTTATACAGTTAAACACAGAACACCATACTTCAGTGACATCACTGATGACATTACTGATGACATCTCAAATGACATCACTGATGACATCTCAAATGACATCACTGATGACATCATGACACACCAATACCAGTTACTACATACGCACTCACTGATTCCTACGTCTACACACACATTCACTCATTCACCCATACAATCACTCATACATACAGTCACTCATTATTACAACACTATCATATGCACTCATACACCTAGTCAGTCCTGTGAAGAATCAATCACACTTCGATTTCCTCATCTATACAGTTAAACACAGAACACCATACTTTTTCACACATATACTAACACATACTTACTCTCTTATACAATCACTGATACAAGTACACATTGATATGCACAGAGTCACACACCTCCCAGCCAGCCACACACACACTCAGTCTTCCATACATCCACTCATTCTTCAATATGTAAAACATATTTAAACTTTACAAAAACACACAGACACTAGATGATGTCATCAGTGATGTCATTTGAGATGTCATCAGTGATGTCATCAGTGATGTCATTTGAGATGTCATCAGTGATGTCATCAGTGATGTCACTGACCATGTCATGAATGATGTAATATGTGACATCATCAGCAGTGGATTGCGGGTGCGCGATATATAGTTAGTGCAACTAACTATATATGGAATTTCATTGGTTTTATGTCAATAAAATGTCCAGCTAACTATATATGGTCTCTAACCTATGGTTTTTTCAGTGAATTTTCAAGGTTTTGTAAATGCAAATTCCTAACTATATATGGTCTATAACCTATGGTTTTTTCAGTGTATATATATATATATATATATATATATTCACTGAAAAAACCATAGGTTATAGACCATATATAGTTAGGAATTAGCATTTAAAAAACCTTATTTTACTCACACAAAACTATTGAAATTCCATATATAGTTAGTTGCACTAACTATATATCGTGCACCCGCAATCCACTGCTGATGATGTCACATATTACATCATTCATGACATGGTCAGTGACATCACTGATGACATCACTGATGACATCTCAAATGACATCACTGATGACATCATCCAGTGACTGTGTGTTTCTGTAAAGTTTAAATATGTTTTACATATTGAAGAATGAGTAGATGTAGAAGTGTCTGGATGAAGGATTTAGTAGGTGCGTGACTGACTGTATGAGTGAGTGATTAAATGTGTCTCACTGAGTGCATGGGTTAGTGACTAAACTGTCTTAATTTGTGCATCATTATGTCTGTTGTTCTGTAAACTGCTGCATGTGTTGGTCAGTAGCTATATGAGTAACTATATGGGTTATTGATTGATTGCCCAAGTATTTGTATGGGAGACTGAGTGTGTGTGTGGCTGGCTGGGAGGTGTGTGACTCTGTGCAGATCAATGTGTACTTGTATCAATGATTGTATAAGAGAGTAAGTATGTGTTAGTATATGTTTCAAAATGTAAGGTGCTCTATGTTTAACTGTATAGATTAGAAAATGGAAGTGTGATTGATTATTTACAGGACTGACTAGGTGTGTGAGTAACTCCATGGATGAGTGACAGAGTGTGAGAGTCTGTATAGGTGTATGAGTGCATATGATAGTGTTGTAAAGATGAGTGATTGTATGTATGAATGATTGTATGGGTAAATGAGTGAATGTGTGTGTAAACATAGGAATCACTGAGTGCGTATGTAGTAACTAGTATTGGTGTGTCAATGGTTTCAAAAATTATACTCTGTATTTAACACTGGGTGTAACAGAGGTTATATTAAAGTGTGAGGAGATGCATTGTATTGTCACATGAATGATATCATCAGTGATGTGGTCATTGATGTCAAATGAGATGTCATCAGTGATGTCATCAGTGATGTCATTTGAGATGTCATCAGTGATGTCATTTGAGATGTTATCAGTGATGTCATTTCAGATGTCATCAGTGATGTCATCAGTGATGGCATTTGAGATGTCATCAGTGATGTCATCAGTGATGTCACTGACCATGTCATGAATGATGTAATATGTGACATCATCAGCAGTGGATTGCGGGTGCGCGATATATAGTTAGTGCAACTAACTATATATGGAATTTCAATGGTTTTGTGTGAGTAAAATAAGGTTTTTTAAATGCTAATTCCTAACTATATATGGTCTATAACCTATGGTTTTTTCAGTGAATTTTCAAGGTTTTGTAAATGCTAATTCCTAACTATATATGATCTATAACCTATGGTTTTTTCAGTGAATTTCAATGGTTTTTTAATAGCAAATATCATAAGCTGTCGAATGTCAAGTACGTGGTAAGTGAAAACATTTTCGTGTTTATGCACACTGATCTGCTTTGAATGGTGCCCCCCCCCCTCATTTCTATTAGGAGTACTCTCTCTTTGCACATAGTGAAGGGTAGTTAACGCAGGCCTTTGCCCCCGTTGTAATACGTCGTGCCTGCTTCTCTCTCCATTTGATTGATTGTTATCCAAGTATTTACTGTTTTAGAATTGGTTCTCTTTGGTTCATTCTCTATTTACAAACAAACACAGAGTCGCAATACTCTGTTTATTCTTTGCAGATAACGAAAAATCGTGTAAAAAAAAAAAAGAAAAGGAATCGAGCAAAATCAGTAGGCCACTAACGGGATCTCTTTTTGACCTCGCTAAAATAGAAACATTAGGAACAACCCCTCATGACAAATACAAAACTAGTGAAATGAACTGAACTCCACACAATGATGGCTGCAAAACAGCTCGGCTCCGCCACCCACCCCGCCCAAAATAACGATAAAGAGCGGCTGCCATGATTGGTTGCGGAATGGCCACGACGGAGCTACGAAATGGTACTGCTCTCATGCTAACCCCAGCTTCAGTCTGAAACATCCAGAAACACTGTAGACTACCAATTCGATCAGTTCCGGTAGCGCCCCAATGTAACCCGGTAGAGAAGAACTAGCCCTCGTTGTCGCGTAATGCGTCATATGACGCGCCGCGTTAGCGCATCCGAAGTCATCCGGGGCGCGCAGCGCGTAACGTAAGCATAACAAGTCATGTGACTTGTTAATAAAACTTTTCATTGGTTCATTTTACTTTTCTTATTCTAATGATGAAAGGCTTGGTCATATGACCTAAAAATTACGCTTTTTATTACTTCCGAACATTATTTTTTCTTAAATATATGTTATAATGTTCCAGGCTAATGTACTTTCCCGGAAAATTTACAACTGTCCTGCAAGTAAAATATATTCTTTTTTCGAAAAAAAGAGCGTTTCTTCGTCCCATGACGGAGCCGTTGAGCAAAAGAGGGTCGACCTGCTGTCTTAGTCGCCGATACGCCTGAATATGAGATTCTTATCGATCACTTTATGTTGCAGGAATAGAAAACACAACAGCCCTTGACCATTTATCTTTACTGCGTTCCTTCGTATTATACCTTTTACCCTTCATGTAATTGGTCTGCTTTATTTCACTTGCCTTTTAATGATTCTAAAACAGTGACTATTATTAAAAACTTTACCAATGTATATACTACTACCATGTTTTCTTTTAAAAACCTTTATTGTGAAAATTTCATTATACAAATACGAGCCTATAACCACGTGGGCCTGCCACGGAGCAAACTGTAATCGTATATGATGAGTAGACATTTACACTGTAGAGGAACGTAACGGGCGGGCCATTAGGTTGCAAGAACTAAGGTGTCTAACAGTTACGGAATCGGTGGACGTACATTTTATAATTAAAATACGACAGGGCCAGTTACAATAAAATTATCTAGATATACATTTGCGGGCAAGTACCATGGGTGACGTTAATTCGAACTTTCAATAGTACAGTAATCAATAACACATCAGAACTTAATATCAATAGGGATGTCGAAATATTCAATCAATTCTCGTCCCCGCCCGCCATGTGCTTCAAAACTGCATACGTATCTCGTGATTTCAAGGTTCTGCAACCAGTACACAACAAGGAGTTACGAGTCCCATTTATTCCGGCGCCATTTTGGGCGAGGACGGGTAGGTCCAGGATATAGTCAAAATGTCTCTACCAACCATTGACTATGATGATGTTCATATGCTGTATTTATTAGAGTAACACTCATCTGTCCACATGAAATTAATTTGCCACAATCTAAACATGTCATTTTAATCTTTCCAAAGTTCTTCTAAATATTTGGGACCGTTTCCCTTGCCTCTGATGCTGTCAGTGCCACTTCTTTGATGAATGTACTAGCAGGTCAGGGGTTCTCCTCCAAATCTCTCTTTTATGCAGCACTATAATTAATTGGTGCCACCTCTCCATATGACGATGCATGGTATAGTTACCATAACTATATATTTTTTCGGTTCCTCTGGAGAGTTCATCGTGGCAGATGAAGCGTGTAACGTACCGGGCATTTACCTTTTTTTGCATGTACAGGAAAGGAAAAAAAAATCGAGCGTCCGAGTTCTAAGGTGTCCCAGGGCCATTTTAGTGGACCAGGCCCAAATCCAAAGAACAGGCCGCCATTTTGAGAGTCCTGTTGCAGCCGCCTGTCGCTGTAGCATCAAGAGCAGCCGAAACTCAGCTGAATGGCAACTGAAACGGTAAAGGGGCGCCCCACTACAGCAGACGAGCCTCCACCTAGGAAGGCCCGTTCACGCCGCCTCCCCCCCCCCCCTTCGGGCACCCCACGCCGTTATTCGGAGCAGTATTGTAGGATGGCCACACCAGTGCGGCAACTTGCTAGACATCACCTCGGTGGTAACCGAATCTCAACGCCTTGTGGTGTCTTCTATTCAGAAAACATTGTTATGCTGCCTTCGACCTATTCGCCGCAAGTGCGCACACAACTCAACTGCATAGCTTGCTAGACACCACCTCGATGCCATCCGGATCTTGGAATCTCAGCGCCTTTTTGGTGTCTTCTCTTCAGAAAATATTGTTGCGCTGCCTTTGGCCCCATTCGCACATCGGTCCGCTACTGACGCCATCTCACAGGCTAATGGGGCACCCCACGCCGAGTTTCAGCATTGTAGGATGACCACACCAGTACAGCAACTTGCTAGACATCACCTCGGTGCCATCCGGATCTCGGCGCCCCACTGCAGATGAAGTGCCTCTCAACTATGAAACCACCACGGTGACATCCGGATCTTGGCGCGTTGTGCTGCCTTCGGCCTATTCGCACATCGGTCCGCTACTGACGCCATCTCACAGACTAATGGGGCGCCCCACGCCGAGTTTCAGCATTGTAGGATGACCACACCAGTGCACCTTACTAGACACCACCTCGGTGCCATCCGGATCTTGGCATCTCAGCGCCTTGTGGTGTCTTCTATTCAGAAAATATTCTTGCGCTACCTTTGCCCCATTCACACATCGGTCCGCTACTGACGCCATCTCACAGGCTAATAGGGCGCCCCACGCCGAGTTTCAGCATTGTAGGATGACCACACTAGTACAGCAACTTGCTAGACATCACCTCGGTGCCATCCGGATCTTGGCATCTCAACGCCTAGTGGTATCTTCCATACAGAAAATATTGTTGCGCTGCCTTTGGCCCCATTCGCACATCGGTCCGCAACTTAGACATCACCTCGGTGCCATCCGGATCTTGGCATCTCAGCGCCTTGTGGTGTCAGTCAGAAAATATTGTTGCGCTGCCTTTGGCCCCATTCACACATCAGTCCGCTACTGACACCATCTCACAGGCCAACAGGGCGCCCCACGCCGACTTTTACCATTGTAGGATGGCCACACCAGTGCCACAACTTGCTAGACACCACCTCGGTGCCATCCGGATCTTGGCATCTCAGCGCCTTGTGGTGTCTTCTATTCCGAAAATATTGTTGCGCTGCCTTTGGCCCCATTCGCACATCGGTCCGCTACTGCCGCCATCTCACAGGCCAACGGGGCGCCCCACGCCGACTTTCAACATTGTAGGATGGCCACACCAGTGCGGCAACTTACTAGACACCACCTCGGTGCCATCCGGATCTTGGCGCGTTGTGCTGCCTTCGGCCTATTCGCACATCGGTCCGCTACTGACGCAAACTCACAGGGCAACGGGGCGCCCCACGCCGACTTTCAGCATTGTAGGATGGCCACACCAGTGCTGCAACTTGCTGGACACCACCTCGGTGCCATCCGGATCTTGGCGCGTTGTATTGCCTTCGGCCTATTCGCACATCGGTCCGCTACTGACGCCGCCTCACGTGCCAACGTATTTTCTCCGAATTTTATACCCTATGCCGCATAACAGGTCATGTGACTTGTTTATAAAACTTTTCATTGGTTCATTTTACTTTTGGTTTCCCAATGATGGAAGGCTTGATCATATGACCTAAAAACAACACTTTTCATTGGATGAAAACTTTTTTTTTTTCCCAAACGATGAAAGCCCCACCTTGTTTCTGGATGTTTCAGACTGAAGCTGGCGTCAGCATGAGAGCACCACCATCTCGTAGCTCCGTCGTGGTCATTCCGCGAGCAATCATGGCAACCGCTCCCCACCAGAAGCCTACAGGAGTCGGGGGCCCCCAAAACTTTTGATGAATCCTCAAGGCGGAGGGGACGCTTTCGAGAATGGGGTCCAAGACCTAGCAGACAAGCGTCCGATTTCCAAGGTGTCCCAGGGCCATTTCAGTGGACCAGGCCCAAAAAGGAAAGAGCCTGCCGCCATTTTGAGAGTCCTGTGACAGCCGCCTATCGCTGCACCGCAAGAGTGGGCACAACTCAGCTAAATTGCGGCTTTTGACACAGTGGACCAAAAACGGACGGAATGGCAACTGAAACGGTAAAGGGGCGCCCCACTACAACAGATGACACTCCACCTGGAGAGGCCCGTTCACGCCGCCTCCCCCGGGGCGCCCCACGCCGTTATTCGGAGCAGCATTGTAGGATACCAAAACCAGTGCGGCAACTTACTGGACATCACCTTGGTGCCATCGTTCTGCTGCCTTGGAACTATTCGCACAACAGTTTGCTACTGATGACCCACCCCCCGCGACGCCCCACGCCGGAAATCTGGACGTTGTGCTGCGTTGGGACTATTCGCACAGCCGACCGCTACTTCGTTGTTTTTCCCTAAAAATGTTTATATGTTATTACTATTTTTGTTTTCTTGTATATATTTATAAGTTATTAAAGTTTTATAATCTTACTACTTTGTCGGAGTGCTATATATTTTTAATGTGACACATAATTGTAAAAACTTTGATGTACAAAGAGTCATCCCTGGAATCTTCCGCTTCAGGCTCGGTCCCCTCCCCAATCACAATACAGGATGGTTTTCAGATAATAGGAACGCGTCTGCTGTGACGGATCTCATCGAGTGTGGGCCTTGATCTACTATAACTCCTTTGAAGAGGGGTGATTCTTTACAGCTGGGGCCATAAACTACATCTGCAGGGCTAGCTGATACCCTAGGACCAGCCTGGACAATCGGACACAGAGGAAAAGGAGTGTCAGAGGGTGCGGTAGTGAATAGGGCGAAAGGGAGGTGTCGGGCGGGCACAGGGTGTGATTCTCAGGGAAGAGCAGCGCAGATGGGGGAGGTTTATTACCCATGCATAAGACAGAGAGCGGGGGTGACCACTGCCTGGGGGAGATGCTTGCGAGGGTGGGGAGCCATGCTAAGGATCGACAGCGTGCACAGAGTGGGTCTGGTCAAGGCATCTAAAATGGCTGCCGTGCACGACAAAAGTGTGGCATTTGAAAAAAGACAAGATGGCGCAGACAATGTTTTTCAACACTTCCTGATTTTCTTCGAATCGAACGTTAACAGACGTTGGGGCATATTACCAAAGTTAAGCGATATTTATCCCTAACGATGCTTAGCAACGATTTTTTTACCGCTAAGCATCGTCAGAAATTATCGCAGATAAACCTTGCTATTATCAAGGTTTATCGCAAATACGATAATAAACGACCGCAATGCATTAATATCGCTGAAAACTCAGCGATATTCATGCATTACCGAGCTAATGCTCTTAGCCATGTTATCCACCTCCCATTGGATAACATGGCTAAGAACTGCTCAGGGCAGGTGCTAGCTTTTGGAGATATTCGCGCTTATCTCGAATATTTCCAAAAGTTGATAATAGGAGATAGCGATGTTAGCGACTGTTTCCAGTCGCTAACATCTTGGCATGCCCACTTTGCATGTCATTAGTGATAAATATCACTCACATGCAAAGTGGGGCTCAAGATGGTCGCTATCTCCTACTAGCCGTCGCTAACTGGTGTTAGCAACAGCTAGGTAATACAGATATAATTTTATCTCCGCGAAGCGGAGCGCTGTTACAGATATATATCTTGTTTTTGAACGTTAATTTCTCAAAATCCACTGAAGCACATATATTGAGACCTAGCAAAGGCACATCGAGCTACCAGTCCCTACAATTTTGCCAAGTTTCGTGCAAATCCATTCAGCCGTTCGATTATTATTATTATTTTTTTTTTGCCCCGCGGGGCCCTTTTAAAACCTCCACATCAAACCTAAGAGGTCAAGGAGGATCTACTATGCCCCCTTATGGTCATTTGCCCCTTCGCTTTGGCCTCCTCTTGTCTCTCGATCCTACCGAGAGACAAGATGGCGGCCGCTACGGACTGTTTGCAATGTTTACAGACGCCGGAGAACCAATCAGCTTCGCAAACCTCCGTTACGCGAAGCGGAGCGCTGTTACAGATATATATCTTTTTTTGAACGTTAATTTCTCAAAATCCACTGGAGCACATATATTGAGACCTAGCAAAGGCACATCGGGCTACCAGTCCCTAATATTTTACCAAGTTTTGTGCAAATCCATTCAGCCGTTCGATTATTATTATTATTTTTTTTTTTTGCCCCGCGGGACCCTTTTAAAACCTCCACACAAACCTAGGGGGTCAGCGAGGATCTACTATGCCCCCTTATGGTCATTTGCCCCTTCGCTTTGGCCTCCTCTTGTCTCTCGATCCTACCGAGAGACAAGATGGCGGCCGCTACGGACTGTTTGGAATGTTCACAGACGCCGGAGAGCCAATCAGCTTCGCTACGCGAAGTTCCGTTACGCGTAAAGTCCGCGAACCGGAGCGCTGCCCGGTCCGCTGTTACAGATATATATCTTTTTTTGAACGTTAATTTCTCAAAATCCACTGGAGCACATATATTGAGACCTAGCAAAGGCACATCGGGCTACCAGTCCCTACAATTTTGCCAAGTTTCGTGCAAATCCATTCAGCCGTTCGGGCTAAAAGTGAGGCCAACCGCCCTAAGGAAAACTCAATGTTAAAAACTCGTTTTGGGACCCCCCTTTTTTCTCGGCCCCCCCTTGACGAACCCCCCCCCAAATTTTCAAGGGCTGCTCAGAAACAAAATGTGCCATTTTCCTGAAAATTTCAGCCAATTCCGTCCACAAACGCCAAAGTTATTAGACATAGAATTTTCAAAAATCCCATAGAGAAAAAATCCTAACTATATATACCTACTGGCGACCGCCAGTAGGTAATATATATATATATATATATATAATACGTATTTAAATATCAAACCAAACCTCATTCACTGGATGATGTCATCAGTGATTTCATTTGAGATGTCATCAGTGATGTCACTGACCATGTCATGAATGATGTAATTTGTTACATCATCAGCAGTGGATTTCGGGAGCATGAGTTATAGTTAACTATAACGGGGGAATTTCAATGGTTTTGTACTAGTGAAATGTCCAGCTAACTATAACACCCCTGAAACCTATGTTTTTTCAGTGAATATATATATATATATATATATATATATTTTTTTTTTTATCTAGAATATAAAGATGTTTTTATGTTAATATTAATGTAAATTAATATATTAATTTTGAAATAAATATTCATTTAATGGAATTATATTAAATAAAATTACATTTATTTTTCAGAAGTTTGAATTAAAGAATACATTCTAAACTAAAACTAATGAAAAACTATTATACATTAATAATTATTAGAAGTAATGTATTGAATTAATTAAAATTAATTCAGTTATATTTTAGTAAACATTATTGTTACGTACATTGTACAATTCAATATGGGGTATTAAAATACCCATTTTATTATGTATAAATATGTACTATTTTTATATATTTGTTAACATTAAATTATTTTTCTTTATATTTTTAGCTTTTTTAAATAAGTTAATTTAATTGAGTATTATTTCCTCTGGAGCTCTTTTTTAATTCCCTATGTCCAATATTGTCTATGGGAGGGTGTTGCAGTACCAGTGTTTGACCATGTATGATGCTGGAATTACTACAGTTTTTTTGTTTTTTGTTGTTGTAACCCAGAGGTACTCATAGTACGGCCCGCGGGCCGGCAGCCGCCCGGCAAGCCTGCCCTGGCGTCCCGCGGACCTCGCAGACATCGAAACCGTGTTTTAAGAACACATTTTTAAAGAATGTCTGATACACTGCCGGGTGCAGCAGCGACACTCTGAGAGACTCTGCTGCTCTGTGGGGGACGGATGATTCATTCCAGTGATAGGCACAGCAGCAGAGTCTCTCGCACACACACAGCCACAACCGAGCACTTCACACGTCTTTAGAAAGACCATTTGCATGTTAGTGGAGCTTTGTTGATTTCACCTCTTAGGCCCCTGCAGCTCCGCTCTGCCTATCACTGGAATTAATCACCCGGCACCCACAGAGCGGAGCTGCAGGGGCCTAAGAAGAGGTGAAATTAACAAAGCTCCACTAACATGCAAATGGGCTTTCTAAATACCTGTGAAGTGCTCGGGTGTGGTTGGAAGCGGGAAGCTGTCTCAGCCCTGGCAGACACAGTCATGTTAGCAGTCTACTCAAGGTGACATTTTACCACAGAGATGCACTGCTCTAAATGTAATGCAGCTAGTTCCTTCGGTATCGAGTCAAGGGCAGTTTCTGATATGGTGGTGGGGGTCATGCGCTTCTTCATCCTGCTTGGGAGTGCCCAAGAAGAGCATTTGTTTATGCTGCTTTTGGAGAGACATGCAATGATTTTAGCATTAGAATATAATGATCATAGTGTGGCAAGGGTCTCGGAACACCGCAGGGTTCACAAGGTTGGTGGCACTCTGTATGAAGTGAGGGCACGTAAGAGATGCTACTTCCAGAAAGTGAAGTGAATCAAGATTAGCCACTGCTGAGAATTAGTCCTATTGAATAGGAGTTCATGGGGCAAAAGCATTCTGAAGGTAGTGAAACTCTTTACGTCGAGGGAGGTAGAGGGAGGGAGGGAGAGGGAAAGGGAGGGAGGGAGAGGGAGGGAGGTAAAGGGAGGGAGAGAGAGGAAGGGAGGTAAAGGGAGGGAGACCGAGAAATGGAGACCGAGAAATGGAGACAGAGAAAGGGAGACAGACAGAGGGAGGGAGGCGGAGTGAGGGAGGCGGGGGAGCGAAGCAGAAGTGAGGGAGTGAGGGAAGGGGAGTGAGGGAGGAGGGGGAGGGAGGGAGTGAGGGAAGGGGAGTGAGGGAGTGGGGGAAGGGGAGTGAGGGAGGGAGTGAGGGAGGCAGAGGGAGGGAGGGAGTGAGGGAGGCGGAGGGAGGGAGGCGGAAGTGAGGGAAGGGGAGTGAAGGAGGTGGAAGTGAGTGAGTGAGGGAGGGAGGTCGGAAGTGAGAGAGTGAGGGAGGGAGGCAGAAGTGAGGGAGTGAGGGAGTGAGGGAAGGGGAGTGAGGGAAGGGGAGTGAGGGAGGGAGGCGGAAGTGAGAGAGTGAGGGGAGGGGAGTAAGGGGAGGGAGAGAGGGAAGGGGAGTGGGGAAGGGGAGCGAGAGAAGAGGAGAGATGGAAGGGGAGTGGGGGCGAGAGGGAAAGGGAGTGGCGAGGGACAGAGGGAAGGGGAGCGGGGTAGGGGAGTGAGGGAATGGGAGTGAGGGAATGGGAGTGAGGGAAGGGGAGTGAGGGAAGGGGAGTGAGGGAGTGAGTGAGGGGAGGGGAGTGAGGGGAGGGAAAGAGGGAAGGGGAGTGGGGAAGGGGAGGGAGAGAGGGAAGGGGAGTGGGGAAGGGGAGGGAGAGAGGGAAAGGGAGTGGGAAGAGAGGGGAAGAGGGAAGGGGAGTGGGGAAGGGGAGGGAGAGAGGGAAGGGGAGTGGGGAAGGGGAGGGAGAGAGGGAAGGAGAACGGGTAGGGGAGTGAGGGAAGGGGAGTGAGGGAAGGGGAGTAAGAGAAGGGGAGTGAGGGAGTAAGAGAAGGGGAGAGAGGTATAGAGGGAAGGGGAGTGAGGGAGGGAGAGGAGGAAGAGGAGTGAGCGAGAGGGGAGGGGAGGAGAGGGAAGGAGAGAGCGGGAGACAGAGAGGGAGTGAGACAGTCAGAGTGAGGGAGAGAGAGTCAGAGTGGGTGAGACAGAGGGAGACAGGGAGAAAGGGAGAGAGAGGGACGGAGGGAGGGAGACAGAGAGAGAGAGAGAGAGAGAGAGAGAGAGGGAGTGTGACAGAGATAGAGAGAGGGATGGAGGGAGGAAGACAGAGAGAGAGAGAGAGAAAGAGAGAGAGAGAAAGAGAGATGTGTGTGTATGTCGGGTCTGGTGGCTCAGTGGACGAAGGCGTCCGCTGCAGGGACCTGTGTTCAACCTCATGGTCACAGTTTTTTTGTTGTTGCTCTAGCCCCGCCCCCTCCCCCACTGACCCCGCCCCCCACCGGTGCGGCCCTCGGACCCAAACCACAATGTAAATTTGGCCCCTGAGAGAAAGTTTGTGAGTACCATGTTGTAACCTACACTTAGATTTATGAATAAGCAAAAAGTAATAAACTAAATCAAAAGTGTAAGTTTCCTTCGTGAATCAGACCCTATATGTAACATAAAGAAATAGTATTTTGCCTGAAACAGAAGACAATTTTTTACATGAAGCTGTATGAAAATGGTTAGCATGTGTTTTATTTTACTGAAAAAGAATATCATAATTGCTTTCCTTTTTAAATATAAACTATAAACTTAGTGACCCATTTCATGCTCTCAATTGTTGCAACAATAATCAGCTATGTGAACAGCAATAAATGTTGGCATTATTTTTCAATAATATATTATCCACCTTTTATTGAAAGGTATATATTGCCCTTGGTTTTCAAGGAAAATTTTAAATCCTTTCTTTGAAGTTTTCCTATTCAAAAAGTAATTACTATATAATATTTTCAAAAAGGCATAATTAAAATAAATATATATTTTAATAAACCGTACATTGTAGTGAAAAACATTATTACTTTGTTGAATTACCTTAGTAAATCCTTTTCATGAAAATTAAACTACACCCTCCTTTTCGGATTTTTTTTGTCTTCAATAACACTTTTTAGAAAAAATATAATTGCTTGAAAGACAAATTAGTTTAGTTAAGTATAATAATATATATCTTTTAAATGATACTTGTTTGGTGTTTAATACTATGGTATACCTACTTAAATGTTTTCCTGATGGATGGCACTAAGCATCAGACACCACTCAAGTCATGTGCTTTCCTCACAGGCAGACACTTGACTTATTACAAACTGGTGGATGTCTTCTATTATACATTTTTAAGGGTTAAATACATTCTAAAAACATATTTTGTAATCTATAATTTGAATAAAAGTGTTTCATGACTAAATTTATATGTTTTGCCATGTTGCATTTCCCGGTCGCCATCTTGCTGTAGGCAATTATAAAAACCTAATTTTAGAGTCTATTTTATTTTGTATCATCATTTCCTATTTTTATTTCAAATGTATGTTCAATTAATACTTTAAATTGTAAGAAACAAATTGCGGTGTAAATAATTGAGCAGAGTGAAGTCATGCATAGCAAAAGAGAATTACATAGGAGTAAATGTAATTCTGGGGTAAATGTATTCATGGTCAATACTGCGTGGTAAAGGCATGTGGGTTGAAGGCATGTGTGGTAAAGTCTAATATTCGTTAGCCCCAATGGCAGCACAATCATTGATCATTGCTAATATGTATAATAAATTATATCAGTTACTCTTCACAATGATGATTCTCAACTGAGTCAACTTTTTAACAACCATATGGACTATCATTACAACTCTTAAGTCTCTAATGTTGCAATCCTCTGACCTCAAGACCTTATTTTAATTGTTTGTATTTCCTACAGAGGGCAGTGGGGCCTTGATATGCAGGAGTGCTATTTAAATTGTCACACTTTTTCACTGCGCTGTACGCCCACTGTGCCAGAAGAGTGTTTGTACCGGCTAGGGCTACATGAACTCCTTCATTTAGAGGGCAGTGGCGCCTTAAAGCACAGCTGCATTATGTAAACCAACATGCTTTCCTGCTGCACGGGATGCCCGCTGTGTCAGGAGAGTTTTTATACCGGCTAGGGCTACATAAACTAGATCGTCCAGCGGGCAGTGGGGATGTGAAATGTAGGAGCGCTATTTAAACACTCACACTTACCAACATTTGGACACCTGCAGACTGTGCCCATGCCAAGACCATGCCAAGAAGTACCCGTCTGAACAGTAGCGGCTGCTATCGGACGGGGTAGTGATGCGGCAGGAAGTGAATGGAAAAAAAGGGCTTTCCAGAAGATGCCAGCCGCCACCTCTCCTCCGTCCTTGTCATCTGCCTTCGTCCTGTCCCAACCGACAGCAGGAAGCACCCGGGCACACAGTCTCTCTTGAGCCACTCACAATGCTGCAAAGCAGCTTTGTTATTGGTCTGAGCACCATGGTTCAGCGCTCAGACGGTGACAGAGTGTGCAGTGCAGCCTGGGTGTCAAGGATCAATCAGATGAGTGCTTCCGTAACTGTACACAGGAGCAGTACGCCGCAATTTCCCCAATTCACTCCTGAAGCTTCCCCAACCACACACAATTTTTACATGTAAGCTGATTGATTTCCACGGGGGAAAGGGGATGGGACAGAGAAGAGACTGCCACACAAGTCAGAATTTTCTTCTGCTCCTTCTGACTTCTATCTTCTTCTCAGGCTGCTTGTGGTTTGCTGCAAATAGAAACACAATTACTTCTCTATTAACCTTCCTATTGTTCTTAATTATTAAACATGAATTTACTTCTCTCCTACCTGCCATAGGTGTGGTCAATGCTCCTCTTCTAACTTTTCTTTTTCTTTTTTACTTCTTTTCGGTGTGCTAAAATTGTAATGTATTACTTCATTATTCTTGTATTCTCTACTCACTCTCAAACCTCTATGTTATTCTTTTTCAGGTATCCTCACCTAATATGCTACAGAAGATGCTTCTAAAAAAAGATTCCGTGTAGGTAAGTATATTTTATGGTTTCTTCACCTGATGAAAATGTTTAATCCTGGAATACCTTATTAAATTCCTTGTCAATGTAAAGGCAAGCTCTAACTTGTCAAATAATAATATTGTGTAGTTTAATTTTCTCATGGCTTGAAAATACTGGCAAAAGCCTAAGAAGCTCCCTTGAGCTGCTGCCTACTGTGGAGCACTGGAAATAAGCTGAACTGAAGTCTAGTACTTCCTCGGACTGCTGCCAAACGTGAAGGACTCAAAAAATGTAACTGAAACCTTAAACTCCTTTTGACTTCTGACTACGGAGAAGGACTTGAATTTAATCTAACATTCTCCTTCTGCGCATGCACAAATATCTCTTCGTAAAATTGTTGCTTGTACTGTCTCTAGTAGTCTTCCAGGAGCGCTGAATACACTGCGAATGTACTCCTTGAAAGTTACTAAACTCTTGCATATGCGCACTGTTATGCCTTCTTCTTAGAACTAATACGCATGCTCAATAACTGGAACAGTCTTACTTGAATGTAGCTGTTCTATCTCACGAAAGCTGTACTCTGGAATTTCCTTGTAGGTTGAAGCGCGACGCATTAATTTCCCTGTACTACGCGCGCTCTCTTCAGGAACGTCTTGTTCTCCTCATTACTCAGGTGAAGTGCGCCACACAACGGGTGCCTCACCTGCTTCTTGCTGATTAGGATCAGAGGCTAGAACGCTAACCTGCCGTCCCAGTACAAGACTTTTGGCTGCCATTTTGACAGTAGATCTAGAAGACAACTTTAACGCCCTGAAGGTCTTTTTGTGTCTTCGGAACATACCAGTGGTGAGCACATTGATAGCCTGACATATTGGATTTCTAGATTTTGTGATCCTGACACTGGGGGGTAACATGCAAAGTGCGCATGACTGTTTGGCAAACCACTCCTCCTCCTGCTCTGGCCAGCCCCACCCCACCCCACTACTAACTGCAATAGGAAAACTAAAATGATAATAACGTTATGTTATTATCATTGTATTTTTCCTTTTGAGCAGTAGGACGAGGCTTCTCCACCTTAGCAGAGGAGTGGCCACTGCGTCTGTGTCCCATCCCTCACCTGAACTAGGCCAGGCTGGGCCCGCCCTCTTATGTATGCAACAATTTCAGGGTATCTACGGTGTTTCTGAAAAACTCAGTATTTAAGGACTATCACCTTGGGGCAGTGGAAAACGATGGGCACTTTATGCACTTTCTCCATCGAAAGCACTATCAATTAATTCATTGTAAGAGCGGTGGATGAATTAAATAAAGAAACAGAGGAAGCAGAAAGATGGTCATCTAGTGAAAATGAACAATTAACATGTGAAAGTACCCTGGCTATTATTTTCCAATACCAGCCCATTATCAAGCTTAGAAAGAAAGCACAGAAGGCACTCCGTACCCGTGCACATCTCCTGTCCCCACATGAACACAGCGCATGCATGGAGCGCTTTCACTTTCATAAGGCTAACTCGTCGCAGGTTCTTCCTGTCACAAATCCAGTTCAGCCATTGCTTCCATGCTTGCTTCCCCTTCCAGCCTAGCCGCCCCTCTCTCTTTGCCCCGCTGCGCGTTGCTCAATGTTGTTAGGACATTATGTTTCTAGTTTTTAAAGATGATACAATCTCATGCAGCAAATCACATGAAAAATTCCTATATTTATAGACTACACGTTCACTTAAAGCAGTTTCAGTCCACAGCACGCTCCAGGACAACTTGGGGGCTGAATTCTAAAAAACTGAAAAGAACCCCCCAAGATTCGCACTCACCCATTTCAGCCCCATTCTCATGATAACTACGGCATAAATAATACTTATAGCATTTATCGACGTTGCTCTGGGAACGTTCCGAGAGAAGACACGTTGTCGCTGTGCTGTTTGACATCAGTACGCAAAGCTCACAAAACCCACAGCCCGGGAGGCGACCAAGCACGAGGTATCATTTAAATATAACGTGTGACGTAATTAAAAGATGCACACCCTTTATTCTGATGCAACAGTACTGAATGCCAGAACATGTAAGGTTCTTAGATCCATACATATGCTATTTTGTTTTTTAAGCTGTCTTTTTGTTCTGCGGATTCAAAATGCTACGATGAATGAGTTACCGTACATCATGGAAAAGAGGTGCTTATTATAGGCATTCATTTCAAAGGACATCGCCAGTGTCAAGTGGTGCTCATCTTGAAAGTAATAATAAAAAAAAGTAGCCCAAAGGCAGCACACGGACTGGAGGCGTGTTTGTGAAACACAAACAATCCTACGGTCCACGATTTGATACCCGTGAGTATTCAATTTGGTTATGACTTCCCCAACATTTTCGCTATCTATCCGGTAATTAATTTTTTGCCTCATTAGGGCAAGAATCGGGGGCGGAGCTAGTATTTGTACCTTGCAGCTCCTAAAGCAGGATGTTACCTTTGTTCGTCAGTCTCCAGGCAGGCTGGAGGGCTTTCTGTGCTTGTGTGTGTGTGTGTGTGTGGGTGTAGGACATTATTGCCCTGTGTGTGCTTCATGTTTACTCTTGTCCGTTTTACCGTCGGGCGTCTTGTGCTACATGGACATGCTCAGGACATGTTTGCCACACACCTGGCTTTGAGGTTGTAGCGGTGCTGTCAGACACCCCTGGCTCCTCTGAGTTACACATCTTTCACTTGACGCAGGATGATTAGTTACACACACACCTCCTTGTCCCCACATCCACCCCTCTGACTATTCATTTATTTGTTCCTTAATGTACTACACTCTACGACCACAGGTCTCTGCAACCAGCTGTCTGCTTCCCTCCTTTGTTCTCTTTCTCTCTATCATCTGCCGCTTTGTTAACAAATCTCTACCCTCTTATATCATCTGCTCCGTCCAACCCTGCATCCATCCACCAATCTATCTTGTTCAGTAGCATCATTTATTCATACGCTCTTCGTAAACCATCCATCCATCGTGTTCAGTAGCATCATTCATACATGCACTCTTCATAGACCATCCATCCATCCATCTTGTTCAGTAGCATCATTCATACATACACTCTTCATAGACCATCCATCCATCCATCGTGTTCAGTAGCGATATTCATACATACACTCTTCATAGCCCGTCCGTCCGTCATTCTATCCATCCATCCATCCATCCATCCATCCTGTTCAATAGCATCACATGGTATGGACTGAAGTTGAGTGGCTACTGGGAGATAGCTCTAGGCTGAGGAAAGACTCTAAGAATTAGCGGGTTTTTATTATACGGTTGATTAATGGATAGAAATACATTTGGCCAGGTTGCAGGTTGGCAAACAAACATTTACAATCCAATAGGTCTCGCATTTACACAAGTTTAAGATATGGTATTGTAAATGACAATGCGTTTAATATATGTTTCAAAAACGAAAACATAAATAAAAGTCATTGTCATTTACAATGCCAATAGCTCAAAATTACGTGAATGTGAGACCTGTTGCATTGAAAATGCTTGTTTCCATTCTGATTACATCTTCCTTATGGAATGCACTGCCTGCAGTGGCTTCTAATAACTACCTTGCATGTTGTGTGTTCAGTGGTGTGAAACTGTGTATCCTATGGTTTTTAACTCATCAAAATAAAATCTCAAACTTCCCTTCCAGAAGTGACTGGTTCCCCACACCTATATTATGTTTATTGCGCATCGCTTTCCTGCCCTTGTATCATTTCCCTGGCATGAAAAAGCCAATGGCACATAACTTTTTCTGTTCATAATAATGTCGACATCACTTCCTCAAATTTTTCCTCATTACTTAGTGTTGAATCTTTCAATTGATTCAAATAAGCCACACTGCTGCTAAAAGGCTTAATCATACCCCCCACGTGGTGCTGTATACCTGCCAAAAGGACACACTTCACATGTGACACCAACAACCAGCACTGGGTGTCATAGAATAGTACACTGGATTCTGGGGCATGCAGTTTTTCTTTTCACAATGTTTGTGTAATTGCAGACTTAAAAGGAACAATTGCCACAGCTGTACATAAGGCCCATAACAGAGTGTTCTGCTTCAAGGGTTGATTTATTTATAATTATTTAATTTCAATTTTATATAGAGGGTACTAGACTTGGAGGTGTCAGACCACTTTACAATAATAACACTAGGAATGTTCCAACAATAAGTGTATTATGTAAGGCTATTACCAGCTAGGATACGAGGTCATACCAAAGGCAATAGTGCTATACAAATAGAATAACTCCTCTGCAAATAAAAAACATTGTCATTTTTAATGTCAGTAGCTCTAACTTTAAAAAAAGCAAGACCGATTGGATTGGATTAGAAATGCTTGTTAGTCTTTGTCATTGGAGTGAGGCCTACAGACTCACTCACCTTTTTAGAAGTTCTGCTGCTGTGTGTTTAACTCGCTCTTGGCCTTCATCAGGTTGATATAGAAGTGCATGCATAGAAAACATGTGCTGAGTACATGTCAACGAGCAAGACATGGTAAATGTGTGTGGGCTAGCAGGCTGGGTTTAAAGTGTAACACTCTGGTGCAGTACAGAGAGACTGTAGTATCAAACAGTTTGCAAAGATTGAGTGTGTGTGCTGCATGTGGGTATGCTGGTGGTAGCATGGTACATGGGCACACCAATACTAGAAAGTGAAGTGTGATGCGAATGTATGCTGAGTGCAGAAGTGCCTGCACTGGCATATTACAAGGAGGACCTTGAGTTCCATCTTGGGCGGCCCAGGCCTGCCTGATGAATACATGAGGAGAAGAGGTATCTCCGCCCAGACAGAATTGTGTAGTGCAGCATTTCTGTAAGCTGGGTGGGACAAACACTGGGTGAGAGGGAGAAGGTTCTCCATGTGCCTTTCAAAGGGCTCTTTGATTTAGTGACAGATCACAATGGCTTGGACACATACGAGGAAGAGGGAGATGGGGTGATAATAGAGTCATAAAGGGTAGGGCTGAGGGCCCAGGATTAACCTTTGATGCACATATCATTGTCACTGACATCAGGTGTGATGTCTGGTCATTTCCATGAATCTTGTTGTGGGTTAATAAGCTTCAGAGTCCTGCCTGCTGTGAAAGACATCCTTCAGGATGAAGAAGCAAGGGGAGAGATGTCCATTTCAAAGAAGCAGAACCCCAATATAAAACTTCAAAGGTCCAGACCCTAAATCAGATGTTGTGCCTTGAAAAGAACTATATCTAGAGGAGTCTGAGACTAAATAGATTGTCATCTGCCAGGTAGCCAACCAGGCTGCATGAGGTGGGGGCGTTTTTCAAGGCTTCTATCTGTGACCTGGATTAGGGGCCTAGCCTGTAGTCTCCCTACTGGGTGAGGGGACATCACCCAGGGTAACCAAGATCACCTACCCTGGAGTCTGGGGCTCCAATACCTGCCTGGTATCTGAGACCAGGGTGTCCATGAGGTAGAGGAGGGTGTTCAAGGGAGTGATATCCATGGAGTAGCCCAGATGTGTGAGGCTCCTGAGCGAGGTGTGAGGAGCTGTGCCACACCAATCGGGCCGTTGCCCATGTGCCGCGTCGTGCAGTTGGGCCACCCCATATGCCAAGAGGAGCAGCTTTGCTTCAAAAATAGTGTTGCATCGATCAGGGCATTGGCCATGGGCTGCTGTATCTAAAAAAACTGTGTTGCATCCATTGGGCTGTCACCCTTGCGTGGGAAGATCCTGTGACCCTGTATGCCACTAGGGGCAATGGAAGGGGCAATGGAAGAGGCAACCTCAGGCCAGCAGAACCATCAGTGAGGTTCGTTGGAGCGATTCCATCTGCCAGGAGGGGGGACTCAATGCACTAAGGCCGGAGACCCAGGCCATTGCCTGGGACCCGAAACTGCTGCTACAACCAAGGTGAGGGAGGTTTTGTACCGAGGACAAACAAGACACCATCGGAGCCCTGCCGGAGTAAGGAGATTGCCTCCTTTCCTGAGCAAGGAACAAAAAGACTTACTGCATGCAGCTGGAGCCAGAGCAACTCCAATTGTCAGGATGGTGGTAAATGTGGCTCAGTAGGGAGAGTTGTTGCCTGGCAGGAGCTGCACGTGTGAACGCATACAGCCCGACTTTGCACAGCCAGGCAAGGATCATACTGCGCTGCTGCCAGGATTCATACCGCCAGAGTGGGTAAGTTGGGATCTGGGCTTACCATGCCCTGTGGAATATACTGCCTTTGGTTTTTCCAACTCTACTTGCCTCTAAATGAGTCCAAGACGAATAAAACTCTGTGAATAGGGCCTAATGATTTCCATTCCCTGGATGTAAAGTCCACATTTGTAAAGTAAAGTCCACATTTGTAAAGCGCACAATCACCCGTAAGGGTCTCTAGGCGCTGGGGGCCGTCGGGAAGATTAAGCGAGCTATTGCCCAGAGTCACATGGTGCTGGGCTAACCTGCCGCCGGAGCCGGGGATCGAACCGTGGTCCCCAGATTCCAGCGTCAGTCGCCCTGGCCGCGGCGCCACACCTCTCCCTGATGTTGCTGCACGTGAATGTGGAATAACAGCACATCCATTGTATGGAAACTAGGTAGCCTGACAACTACTCAGCCGCCTGCCTCAAGGGGGACTGTGTTATTGCTTCTTAAATATTGTTAACCTTTGCATGTGTAGAATTGGAATTAAAAAAATGTTTTTATACAACATAAGTATTTGAACATTGATTTATTTTGTGCGCTGCTTGCATGTTGAGTTATGAGTCATGTTCACAGAACAATATCTACACTTCCCTCTGAGGGCACCTTGACTACTTGTGTTATGCTACTAACTGAAGGTCAGATGCAGAAGGAGGTACTTGACCCAGTTGAGCTGGATCCATAACAGGGTGGGTTCCAGGACATCAGGAGTAAAAGGCCTCAACCACCCCTGCTTGCCCCGTTGCCCTCTGAAGGGTGTTCTGACACATGGTATTTTTCAAAGTGTCACTAAATACAGAAATACAGTTAATCACAACAATCTTCCTTTGCGAACCTAAATGATGGGTTTATTAGCTCATCATGTGATTTGTAACGCCTTTTCATTTGACTCGTGACAGTGGGAAATATGAAAGTGCACAGGACATAACGGACAGTCTGTGCAGTTAGTCCACTAGCTATAAAGCTTGGAATGCTGTAGAGAGAGAGAGCTCAGGTAGTCAAGTGGCAAACTTGTGTCAAACCAAGTATAAGAACGCATTTGGCTTTCCAAAAATGAACTACTTTTTCCATGTAAGCACAAACGTGCATACATCTATTCTCAAAAATGCATCCATTCATCTGACTAGTATTCATTTGTCTATCCCCTCTTCTGCTCACCCTTATCTACCCATCCATTCTTCCATTTATCCTTTGATCCACAGACATTCAGACACAGCAAGCCACAATTGTTCATTTTTCAGGCATTAACCCAACTCAATGAACTTATCATTTAGACTTATTCAAGTACATTGCACACATCCACACCCATCAAACCACAACCAACATTCATCAATCCACCCACACTTGCATCCACCCAACTACACAATCCCATCCAACAATCTAAAGTATACACCCAAAACAATACAACCAACTATTCATCATTACATACACAGCCATCATTACATCTATCCATGCATTCAACCAATATCTACCTCTGTTTCCATGCCTGTATGTAGGACATAAGTCGGGGGTACATGCGAGTAAATGGCATCTACACACTCTTTTCACTGGGTGGTTGCCGTCTCTTCTGTCAATACGTTGGGATCCCCAGAAAAATGCTGGACTGATCCCAGCGTAATTTTTAGACACCAGGAAACATTCAGCAGGGCCTGCACACTGTCTGCTTTCGTTCAGAGCAGAAATGTGCAGGGGGCTAGGAGGCCTTATCATTTTGAATTCCAGGTGAGCCCAAAACAAAGACCAAGTTAAGGGGCCATCAAGCCTCCATTTTATTTCCTGGCTGGGAGCTATCTTGAAAATCACCTATAGCTGCAAATGCAATGGAGGAAAAACAAAGACACACTTTTAGTTCTCACTTCACAGGTACTTAAAAGAGGCATGGTTTTGACTTTGTTTAGTACCTGTATTTAAGACAAATACAGGCACTACAAGAATGTCAGAAATGTTGGGTTGTTCCAGTATTTACACAAATAACAATTTAAATACCAATCTTTTGTTTTATTTCTTTTATAGCGCTTCTCATCCAAATCCAGGGTTTCAGAGCACTTTAGGTCACACATACACATTAGACATTGACAATAAATCATTTGTGTAAAATCAGTTTACTTGATGTGTGAAATAAGACATTGTGGGTTACAAGGTGTACGAGCCACGGATGTATGACATTACAACGCATGCTTTTACATCGTAGCTTTTACAATGCAGTTTTTACAACGCATACCATTACAACGCATAGTGCTTTTAAGCGCTGGATAGTGAATTGTTAATTTACTATTCCAACTCCAGTCCCAGTGGATAGTAGGGAAGGTGTTGGATAGTACATTAAACCTATTCCCTATCCAAGAGCGCCCCCCAGCGCAATGCGTTGTAATGGTTTGCGTTGTAAAAGTTGCGTTGTAAAGGCACTGCGTGGTAAAAGTTGCGTTGTAAAGGTTGTTTACCACGAGCCACATGTTCTTTCCTTCAAAGCTCACTGTACTATATTAGAAGGATTACGATTTATGAACTGCAAGTAACAACAGGATCTCTATGTTAAAATGGATAACTCACCAATACATCTACATAACCTTTGTGTGTCATATGATGCGCTTTGCAGGAGACATATTAACCCTCTATGCTACTTTAATTCAAAACTTGGAGTAGACATGATACAGATCTCTCCAGCAAATGCATTAACTTCCAGAGTTATTTTACCATTATTATTATTCCCTGAGATTTACTGGGCACAAAAAGATCTATGCAGCAGGTGCCTTAACCCCATAAGACATTTTAAAATGCAGGCTTTGCAAATAACTTAGCAGAACAGATATACTGCCCTCTTTCTCCTTGTTGCCAATATCTTTGTGGCAGAGTTAAAAAAAAAATTACAAGTTGCAACCAAGATTTTGCGTTGAGAGTTCAGGAACATTCCATATGCGGGCCCATAGTAGAAGAGGGCTTTGCTTTGCTTGCTCAGATATGGGGCGTGTGCCTGTATCAAGTAGGAGAGGGAGAGTGGGAGAGCTGTGAGGTAGCCTCATTAGATCTTTATGAAATTTGTTCTCAAGATGGGTCAGGGTGTCAAATTTCTGCGTACCCCAGAGCTCTGCCCCATACAACGCCGCACTCACTACTTTTGCCCTATAAATATCTAATATCACCCCAATGGGTTTAAGGGGTGAGGCACGATGTTCTTTTAATAAAGCACCTGTGACCCTCCTATGAGTCAGAATGATTTTTTGGTGGTGGGCCTTCCAACTCATAGAGTCACAGAGTCGGATGCCTAAATAATCGAATTCCCTTACCCTTTCTAGTGGGACTGAGTCAAGGGTTGGAGGGTGTACTGTCTTCCTAGGGGGGTTCAAAACCAGGAACTTAGTTTTGCTGATGTTAATGGCCAAGCCCCTGGAGTCACAAAACTCCTGGAACCTTGAGAGCAACGTTTGGAGGCCTAGCGGGGTTTTCGAGATCAACAGGGTATCATCTGCAAACAGGAGAGTTGGTATCTTCCTGCCCGCCAGGGAGGGTGCATCTGCTGGTAGTTTAAGAAGATGCTCCACCACTCCGTTTAGATATAGTGAAAACAGAGTGGGGGCTAGCACACACCCCTGGCGGACGCCCCTGTCTACAGAGATACGAGGTGTTTTTTGGCCCTGTGCGCCCCATCTAATTTGAGCAAAGTTGCTTTCGTGGAACTTGATGATCAATGCCAGCAGGTATGGGGGGATGCCCAAGCCCTCAAGAACAGCCCACAATTGGTTACGTGGAACTAGGTCAAAGGCAGTCCGCAGATCTATAAAAGCGAGATACAGACTGCCTTTGCCCAGCTTAACCACTTTCCAATAAAGCATTAGAAATCGGAATGTCTGCTCAATCGTGCCCGTTCCTGATCTAAAACCGGCCTGGAAGTCAGACAAGACCTGCCTTTCTTCGGCCCACTGCAGGATCCTCCCTAAAACTACTTTCCCTGCTACCTTCTGGGTAGAATCAAGCAGACTTATGGGACGGTAGTTGGCAGGGTCGCCCCTACAACCTTTTTTTAAAAATCGGGACGACTTCCGCACCCCTCCACGAGTCCGGGAGGCATCCACCAGACATGGCCTCATTCAAAAGTAGGGCAATGAGTGAGCTCCACACCTCCGTGTTGGTCCGGAGCAAATCGCCAGGGACACCGTCTGGACCTGCCGCCTTATTAGGAACAAGACACCTAATTGCTTCTTCAACCTCCTTAGCTACAAAGGTGTGGTCTAGATCTATGTTAGCTACCGGGACGCTGTGTCTGGAACCCCTATTCTGTCCAGGAGCCCCTAATGGATTAGAGTAGAGCTTGGAAAAATGTTCCAACCAGGCCTCCCCTGTAATATTGCATGTCAGCAATGAGTCGACCGGCCTATCCCTGCCTCTGAGCAAGGCCCAGAAACCCCTCGAATCCTTTTTGGAGCTGGCGTCCATTAGGTCTCTCCAAAAATTTGTTTCATGGGTATCCTTTGCCACTGCTTGGGCTTTTTTGTAATTTTTCCTAGCGAGTGTAATCTGAACAGAGTCTTTCTTTCCAACCGCCCGGATGAGATCGCTTTTGGCTGCACGACAGGCAGAGGAGTACCATTGGTCTCTACCCTTAATTGCCGATCTCCGAGGGGCCCTGGCCCTACCCTGAGGAACTAGAAACAGGTTGCTAAGGGATGCGATGGTCTCTGTAAACGTCGTAAGAACGTCGTTATCAGAATCCGACGCACCTAAAAGATGCTTTACTTTTAACATTATGTTCCCAGCTTGCGCCATTCTCACTTCGTCCGCGGCAACTCTCGCCCATTTTAAACGCCTACCACAATTGGATGGTACAACTTCGTGGGATGATTTCCAATTGGATCGAGGCAATTAAAGATTCCCTTCTTCCCACGGGAGGGCAAGGGTTAGGACCAAGGGATTATGATCGCTATCGGTTGTTTGTTGGACTTCCATGTCATGTCCACTTCTTTTTTTGGACTGCCCGTATGTGTGTTGTGTGACTGCATGTGTGCCTTTACACATATGTGCATCTGGGTATGATCTGTGTACATATGAATTCATGTATGTGTGCTTTCTGTTTGTGCATTAAAACATACCACAGGCGAGCATAGGCCTATTACAACAAAGATCACATTCACCGGAAACAAACCAGAACTATTGACTTTGCAAATGATTGCCTCTCACCTACATTAGAGAAGTTTTTCTGTATCTAGAATGATGTCCATATAGTGACTAATAAGCAATATATCATTAAGACAAGAAAACCTCTGCTAAAGAACTGTATGTTCAACGAGGACTTGCAAGACCCTCTCCCTGAAGTATGAAGGAACACTCACACACGAATATATAATTCTCAGCTAAAAAAAACTTCACTTAAAACCTTACACAACAAAAATCACATACACCTAAAACAAACCAGAGCTATAGGCATTACCAAAACTCACTCACGTTGAAGAAGCTTTTCCACATCCAATGGACCGGTGCACGTAATAGTAACCATGTATGACTAAAACAATAAGGGCAACAAGGTACTGTTAGAACATCTTGAAAAAATACAATTCTCAAAATAAACTACACTTAAAGTTACACTAAAAGGACAGCAAATAACACCTGCTGCGAGTCAAAGCCCGGGATCATTTTGAAGTATAGCCGAAAATAAGACAAAAATAGTATTCTTTCTACACAAAAATCTAAACCAAGCCATATTGGTATCCTTTAAAAAAATAAGACAATGAATAAAACTGAATCCAGTGAAGTCTTTGCAACACTTCCATGCTTAACGCTGTTGCAAAGCGAGTGATCTCCAGGAGCGTCTCTTTGAAGAACAATGTCCAAACTCGTTCTCCCAGACACTATCCACAGCGTAAACAAGGACAGTATCAAAGACACCTTTTGCTGCCAAGAATATTGGCAGAGAATCCTGTCTGCACACAGGCATCGGTAACCAAGCTGCTTTGCTACCAGTTATGACCAACAAAAGTTCCCATGTAGAATGATTTGCATAATTATTCTTGCATTTCAATTTCGTACTCATATGACCGTGTGTATTTTTTTTTACTCCCTCTGATCTTTGCATCAAGTTTCCCCTCATAAGATTCGTCTGTGCGCCATAATGTTTATCACAATTAAGAATTAACAATATGGTGGCATCTGTTCTTTATCATAACAGAAACAAAGTGAATGGAGCGTGGCTGAACACGTTGTTCATTTATCAAAGAAAGCAGCTTCCAAAGACTCATGCTTTGCACAGCGACTGATGCACAGAAGGATTAGCCATTTTATGCACTGCTTAAAATAGCCGCAAAGAGAGAGTCGGAGGCTGGCTTGGAGCGCCCACAAATCAGGAAGACAGACAGACCTCAAAAAGAGACCATGTGCAATAGAATACATTACAAATATTCTAAGACAAAGCTAAACTAGAAATCTTCCATTTAAAAGAGAAAGAACACTTTGGTAAAATAAAGAAATAATTTCGACAGAATTAAATATGATGAAAGACATTCCATATTGTTTAAAAAAAAGTGATCTCCCTTAGTGCATGTCTTTCAAAACAAAGAAATAAACGAATTCAAGGCGCTACGAATCTCATGTTAAAGATTCATCATGGAAAGAGTAATGGATGCTTTGATCATGAATACTTACTGTATTATTGTTGGGTCAATGGCCTTTGCCTTAGTTCTTTATTTTGTTTGGGCAAGCCATGCGATTTTGCATAATTTATAATTAACCACATGTGATACTTTTCTTTAATTGCTCCATTTTCACTTTTAGGGCCTCATTCTAAGTGCTATGTTTTTCATTTTAAGGGTCAGTAACTGGGATACTGGGATTTCAAATCCTGCATAAACGCCATGGGTCTAATGTTTTTCATTTGGCCACTTCCGGTTATATATACCACGCCAATTGTCGAGTGAAATATTGGGGACATTCAGGAAATTTCCCCAAAACCGGTGTTGTTAAGTAATCCTCCCCCTCTCACATAGATGCAAAGTTTCCCAGGTTCATGCGTCATGTGATACTCCAGTCCAGGTTTTTTCTTTGAATTCTGGTATTTGTAATCCTGTTTTATGATGGCTTAATCAAGACTACAAGTCCCAGGATTCAAAAGGATAAACTTGGACTGGAGCAGCACATCATGCATAAACCTTGGAAGACTAGCAGCTATGCTCCCTCCCAGAGGTATCAGCAATTCTGGGACGGGGAGATCCACTGGAATGTTTTCTGACCCCCTCTTGTGTCATGCAACAGCTACACGGGACACACCTAGCTCACTACTTGTGCTGCCACACTAAGGTTATTGTCACCAATAATCAAGAAATATGGCTCTTGACTTTGAGGAGCCTTTCATCAGGCCCCACTGTTCTAGATACATACTTTTATTGGCAGTGTGCATCACAGCTGGATTTCTATACACATTGCGATTTAAAGTTTGTTTTCTCTATTCAATCATGACAACTTCATTATCTGATTGTTTTCTTGAACAATATTATAAGCAAACCTCTTGAATTTGAACATTCGAAAAGGACTGTCACCCACTTTCTGAGAGAATTGAAGACTTTGTTGCATTTTTGTTGCAGCTGATCATGTCAATTTATCCATAGGTAAACCTCCAGTGCACAAAAATTGCAGATTGAACGTAGAGGACATGCTAGGTGTTGCTACCTTTGTGCCTAAAGGGTTATAGTATTAAGCATTGGCATCTGCTTGACAATATTGTCATACAACTGAACAAATAGAAGAGCTTCCTTTATTCAGGTCCAAATGGCTTTTTTTCTGATCCTACTCTGGGTTCCAGCTGCATGACAGTAAGTGATGTGTGGTACTAGTGCAAAAAAGTCTTTAGACTTATTTCTTCGCAGCTCATTGAGCAGCTCATGAGTTTTTTGTGCATAAGGGAACAGGCATGCTGATGCCACTGGGTCAAACATTATTGGTCCAGGTCCACAAAGGCATAATTTATTCACGTTTTAATGGTCAGAGAATTACATGGAGCAGACTGTGGCAACAGCTATACTGCCCTTAGCTGTAAGGCAAGAAAAGAGATCGGTTACCTGCTCCCTCGTTATATTTTTAATTATTTAAAATACTTCACCTGGGTTGTGACGTGCTAACAGCCAAATTGGTTTGTATAGCTTTAAGACCCAGAAGCTCCCCTGCAGTCAAACGGAATGCGGACATACCCACACAATAATTTGATAGAATGATGTTTTGTAAAAGAATTATCACTATTGCATATAATATGCCTAGCTAAATTGCAATTGAGCATGTGACAAGCACATATTAGCAGGACAAGTTACACTATACTACGTAAACATACCCAGTGCCAGTTGATGACAGTCACAGGACAGTTGTAAGTCTATTTCTGTTCAATCAGTAAATCAATGACACAAAAGTGGGTAATTGCCCAGTGAAATAAATATGTGGTAAATTCAAGTGGTCCTGCACAATAACATTCCCATACCAATTTAGAAAAAGAGGAGCAACCAGATAAAAGGAACCAGAGGTACAGATTTTTAATTTTATTATTAGGTAAAAAGCATAATAAAATACAGAGCATCATTGAATGTCAATGTTCATGGTAGACCAGGACTTAGGCTTGATTTCAGGCTGCTCACGCTAGAGCAGGGGTTCAGTAAGCCTGGCATTTCGTACTGGTCAAAGGAGTCTGTTACCTTTTTGTTTCTCAAAATCCTCCAGAGGAGCAAGGTAGTATGCTAAAAAAGGTGAGGTTCACATGGTCACCTTTATCCTCATCAACATCCTACTGAGGGCTTCAGTTGTGATTTTAAAACCTCCGAATGGGAGAAAGAAAGAGTTAGCAGCCGCAACGGTTACTGTGCCACAGGAGTATTTTGTTGCCACACCCCAGTTCTAAGCTTTACCTTTGGGCTGTATGAGGGTGGATAACTTCACCAAACGGTTCTGCTGAAGAGCTCTTCTTTATGGCAAAAAGCTACGAGTGGGATGAACTTAGAAGTCGTGCCTACCACAGGTGCATCTTTACTGGGATAATCTTATGACATTGTCCTGGTCCTCCGAAGGTTAATCCTGGCAAAGTCCTACAGCCTTGTGGTCCTCAGGGAAGTTTCTTTGGGCCAGGTCTCTGTTCATTTAAGGCTCGCTCAGGGTCCGTTCACAAATAGTCAGCTGGGTCTTCATCAGAGAGGGAGCCTTTCTGCCTTTTGTGCCTGTAGCAGAAAAAGGAGGCCATCAGCATGACTCCTGAAGAGTAGTTTCTTTTCCTGTAAAGAATTTAGTAAGGGATTCTTCATTCTTCTTTCTCCAGCAGTCAGGCAGAGGCGTCTTTCTTCTTCTTGGTGTTATTTCAGTGCTAGGGATGTTCTGAGAGGATTGTAGTGAAGAGGCGTTCTTGTACTCTGCACTAGCAAATGATAAGAGAATTCCCATACCCAATCCTGTCCACTTTGCCATGGAAAATACAACTCATTTTTCAGCACATCCCTTCCCAACGTACTGGAAACCATCCTAGAGTCCCTTATTTATTACGGGCCTAGCTTCCTACCACCTACAAGAGCCTGATGTTTCTTTTCTGCCACACCTCTTTTGAAAAGAGGGAATCTCTCCCAAACCTGTGCTATAACAACGTTGTCCTCATGCTGGGAAGCTCAGGAAATTATTGCTTTTTTGCTTCTGGGAGGTATCTACTATTTACATTAATAGCTGTGTGGCAGTTCTTTGTGTTGCCATCTTTTCCTGTCCTCATTCTAGATGGCTAACTCCTACTCAGTGGTCACAGTTGATACCACCACTACAGCCTTCTTGTTGCCCCAGATCCATCTCCAAGAGTCCAGTCCTTAAAATCTATCCTGGGATGTCAAATTACTGGCTTGCAATCCAGTTTGCTCTCATGCAGCACAAAGTGCATATGTTAAAACTTGCTTTTCCAATGAACTTTCAAAATATGTTTTCATCATTGAATGATAAGTGAAAAAGAATCTTGATACCAAATTTGATTTTCATTCACAATCATGTCCCGTTGATGGAAAATAGGGGTTGTCCTACTCAGCGACAGACCGATTTTGTCACCTATTCCCTATAGGAACATACTTTTCCTTAATCTTTTGTATTTTCCACTTTTACGCAACAATCGTGCAGCCTTATGGTCATACAAGGCACACTTAGTGGGAGACTTAGCTAAAATGTTAAAGTAGCACTTTTCCTTGCCATGTGTCACTGCAGTAGTTTTAAATCTACAGCAAAGCCAGAACACAGTGACTTTCTCTGGTGACATACCCTTTTACAATATATGTGTGTTGGACTTGGCCCTTTCTGCAGGGTCATCCCTGAAGTTTTTGCCTTCCTCCTGAATTATGTCTGACCTGCTTTGCTGGTTTTATGACTCTGGGCACTTTACCACTGTTGATCAGTGCTAAAGGTCATATGCTTTCCCAATTGTAACTTGATGTATGGATTAGTAACTCCATGATTGGCTTATTTGATTTACTGTCAGACCCTAGTACAGTGCACTGCGGGTGCCCAGGGCTGGTAAATCAAATGCTGCTGGTGGGCTTGCAGCCCTGGTTGTGCCACCCACAGAAGCAGCCTGTAAAGTGTGCTTCAGGTCTGCCTTTGCAGAGCATGAATGCAGTCTGGTACTTCCATGTTGACTGGGCAAGTGCACCCACTCGCCAGTCCCTAAACCTTTCCTTTTCTGCATATTAGTCACTCCTATGGTAGGCCCAAGGGCAAGGTGCATTGTAAGTAAAAGGTAGGACATGCCCTGGTGTGTGTGGCATGTCCTAATACTGAGTTACAGCCATTTTCGTTTTTCACTACTGCAAGGCTACCTCTTCCCCATAGGCCGGAGTTTGATTATAACATCTTATAATCCTAACTGACTCAGGGAACTAGGTAGAAATTCGAGTTTAGTATGCCTGAACTCAGAATGATAAAATACATTTTTTAGTGAAGTTGTTTTTAACATTCTGTGTTTGAAAATACCACTTTTAGAAAGTGGGTATTTTCTTGCCTAACTACCCAAGCCTGCCTCTGCTAGGTTGTGTATTCCTTGCCTGTAGTTTGAGTGACAGGAGCTGGGGGACTCCAGGAGACAGGGTGAGTCAGCACAGGGCTAATTAGAGCTATCTGCATGTAGAGGGGTGGGAGGAGTCGAACCTGGGGCCTGAATAGGTCTGGGACTGCCTTCCACAATGCTGGCTCCACCTCCTGTGATGCGTCTGATGTCCCTGTCCCATACTGTCAAAGGAATAAGGAGTCTTGTCAACAAAGTGCTCCAGGACTGCACATAACTGGTTTGGACTGGGTACAGGACCCTCTGCCTTCAGAGTACAAAGGATTTGCTAGTATAAATTTGGGGACCCAGACCCCAGAATTTTAGATCACTTTTGGGAAACAAGAAGAACCTTTCGAGGAGAGGAACCAGAGAAACTGAGGAGGAGACTATACCTAAGCTGAGTGTTGTTTGGGGGATTGGCCTGCAGTGGTTGCCTGACTGCCAAAGAAAGGAGAAAAGACTTTGTGCTACTTTCAAATCAACTTGTAAAGGATCTCCAAGAGCTTGAGATAGAGCTTGCCTCCTGCCGAAGTCTCAGGGACAAAAGAATTCACCATCCAGCTTCCCTGTTTTCCCTTGCTGGGAATTGAAGTTCCTGCTGTTGAGCTGGGCCTTCTTAGAGACTGCGTGTTGCTGGGAGCTGGAAGCGCAACTCAAGACAAAGAAGCATGTCGCCGCCGCAGCCGTTGTCGCCACATCTCCGGAGAAGAGTGTCGCCGTCTCAGCAGATGCCGTTGCATCACTGGAGAAGCGTGCCGCCGCAGCCGCTGTCGCAATTACAACGCCCAAAGCACCTTGCATCACCGGAGAAGAGTGTTGCCGTTGCAGCAGATGTTGTCGCATCACCGGAGAAGCGTGTCGCAGGGCCAGTCGTTTAGTCACCGCACGGCTGTTGGGTGTGCACGCATCGTTGTCGCATCAAGAAGAAGACGCCATTTTGTTTCATTGCACCCGATCTTCGTCGCATCGCCATGGAAGCACAGTAAGAAACTGACGCATCACCTCCCTATGTGGAGAAGAACCGACGCATCCCCTACGCAGCAGTAGGGACCCGACGCATCACTGTTCTTGCGTGTAAGAAACCAACGCATCACCTTCCCTGCAACCCTTTTGTTGTATAGCGTTACGCATCCAAAGGTACATTGAACTTAAAGTGTCGCATTTTATATCTAAAGAGAACTAAGCTATTTCTACCATTTTTGTTTTACAGTATTGTGGATTTTTTTTAGTCGTTTGTGGTTTTGTGTTAAGTCTATTTAATAATACTTATTTTTATACTACAACTTGTGTGGTGTCCATCTGTAGTGTTGTCACTGGGTTACTGTATGTGTTCACAAATGTTTTACACACTGCCTCTGAGATAAGACTGTCTGCTCGTGCCAAGCTACCAAGGAGGTGAGAAGGGGTTATGTTAGGGGTGTATCCCCTTACCCTGACTAGACACAAGGGTCTCTATTTGGTCAAAGGTACCTTCCTCTGCTACATAGAAACCCCCAAATCTAACAATGTGGGTGATGTAAATGCACACAGCCATCCACGAAGTACATTTACTTTCCACACCATTGGGGCATTTCCTGTGCCAGTGCACTATGACCTTACTGAAAAGTTAAATAAGTAATTTAGGTGTAATCAATTTAAAGGGAGAAGTTAGGAGACAAGCAAGGGGCACTGTGTGACAGATGAAGAATGAGTTATGGCACAAAAAGGCCTAATAGAAGCAAAGACAAACAGGACCACTGTGTGGGACCACTCCAAAATGCACTTACTTAGAATAACCATTAAAAGTGTCAGTGAACAAATATCTGCCTTGATATGGTAAAGGTAAAACAGGGCACCACCGTTATTCCAATAGGAACCTGAGTGTACGAGAGAATCATAGGTTTAGTGACCTTCTAGAATTAATTTATAAAACACAGCTGATTATTATACAATATATGGTAACACCTCCATAAATATGTTCATAGGATTGCTATGAAATAATTATCCAAAAGTATCAAGCAATGTAAGTATACCTTTTTTTTTTATTAAAACATTCATCTACAACACAAGCACCGAGTTAAGGATGTTGTTAGTTTGTATGATTTCTGTTTGCATTAGGGTGTATATACAACATGGACATTTACATAAACAGTCAAAGGAAAAGTGGTACTGACTGCAAAGTGCGGAGTAAAAAAGAGGCTCAGTAAAAGTGCAAAAGAGTGGGCTGCAGGTTAAATTTGTACCTATTATAAGACTCTAATGGGATACATTGTGGAGACTACTTCCAAATTTGCTTAGTGTTCAGTCTCGTCAGTAGCTGTTGACATTTGGCCAACGGTAGCAAGAATCCATGGATCTCCACAGCACAGAGTACAGACCTGTTAGGCTATTAATGGTTAAATGTGACAAATCCACGCCACACTTAAGAGTGTAGGTATTGTGCTAGAGAAAAGAGAAGTGAAGTAAAAAGTTCAAATTCTGATCACCGCACAGGTATGTTTGAAAGAGCTGTGAAACAGTGTAAAATACAATGGGGCATATTATCAAGAACAGCGTTAAAATTATCGCCGCTTTAGCGGAGGGAAACTGCCGCTAAAGTGGCGATAATAGGCTTGATTATATGCCCTTGTGAATTCCCATAGAAGCCCAACGGCGATAATTTTAACGCCGTTCTTGATAATTTGCCCCTATGTGTGCCATCAAACGGATGCACAAGTAATCGTAAATAAGGGCAAGCATGAGGAAAGTAATCTTAACCCTACAAATTCGAACTTCGTTGAGAAATTGAAATGTTACTGTGTGGACAGATCCAATTTAGATGTAAATAAGAAGGCAAAATGTAAAATCCTAAAGAGTAGAGGTAAAGTATAGAAATCGGGTTGTATTGGCTCATTGTAGCTTACTGTCAAGAATAGGCAGTTACTCCTAAAATGACAGGAATCGGCATCACTGTTTGCTGGTCTTTTGGCCAGCTGACATACGCAACACTCCCCAAATTTGAGAAAGGGGCCAGAATAAAGAGGTTGTTCAACATGACAGCATGAAAACAATTAGACCATCAACCCTATCCACCGTTCGGTATGAGACAATATGTCAGGGCTCAAAGCCAGGGGTTGCTATGTCAGCCATCATTGTATTCAATTGAAAAGACTAAAGGAATGGGCACTCCACAGAGACAATAACCCATAGTACACAATTTGTCTGACAGAGACGAACAGGCACGTTAAAACAAATATGTTGACAAATATAGCCTTTAAATTATTTGATCATTAATTGTTTAATACATTACACTCTGCATGAGCATAATGCAGAGCTTTCTCTTGTAGAGAACATCTGCGCAGCATTTATCAATGAAAACACAAACAAACAATATTGTCCTGTCTGCTGTACTACAGACAAAGGTAATTCTACATGGTGGTTATATAAAATGTATATCGAGTCCTTTAATCTCAGAATGGTCTGTATTTAATACCGAAAAGCATTCCAGTAACACTCTGCAACTGATGAACACATATTGAATAATTTGAAAACTAAATAATGCTCAGAAACTGACAGATGTCTCAGAAGCAGATGATATACATTACATAGTTCATGAACAGTGGTCTCTAAACTGTATCAACCAAGAAGGCCTATGACACTGAAACAACATTGAATTTGTCCCAGTCATTTCGAAAGGCTTTGAAAAACACAGAACAAAACAATGTCTTTTACAGCACACTTTATTCTTACACAAATTGAATTAAAACCTACATTCTCTGAAACGGCAGTAAGGAAATATTTTAAAACGCCTATGATGTGCGAGATACAGTGGCGGCAGATGACAAGTGAAAGTGGTGAGGTGTAAAAGTTGTCTATGATTTGTATGTAGCAAGCGATGCGAGCAAGCTTAATTGACAAACGTGGGGTCCAGGGTGGGTCCTTCTCCCGAGAATATTTTTAAAACAGATCATGCATTTTAAAGCAAGTTTTATAATGCAGTGGGAACGTATAGTCTTGCAATATTAAAAAAAAATACAAACGACCCCATATCTAACTGTATTAATATGTTCAACAGTTACTTTAATGCATACAATGTACAGCACAACAGCTTCAGGTATTTTAAAGAGTGTGCTTGACCAGTGTCTTCCAATGCACGGGGCATCAACTTTGGAAGAGAATGCTCTAACTAGGCTTTGGGAAGCAACCACAGCTGCTGGTGGCAATCAGTTAAATAGAAATATGTGCAGACAGATTTTTAAGTGAGATGAAATAAGTGGGGGTTTTGCAGTAAAAGGGAATATGTGAAATACATTTCTGTGATTCCCATAGTGTGCCACCCGACTGGTATTTTGGCTTCTCTCAGAGATGTTATTGGAAACAGATGTATAACACAACAACTGACATACACCCAAAACTTTTCAGTATGTTTGGCTTTGTCGGCTGTTTAAGATAAGTGAGAACAACAATGATTTCCTATAAATAATTAACTATGGAAAAGTTTCAATTCTGAAATTGCGAGACTGTAAATTCAATATTATTGAGCCCTGAGGAAGGAGTATTCGCCTTCAGTTGTCTGTGCTTTATGTTAAATATGTATGCCCTTTTCATCTGCATGTCCCATCCATATGCACATTTTCATTATCCTATCTTTGCTTCTCAGTGACCACTTTTCAATCGTTCCTTAACACACATCCTTGCATCTCCGTCAATTCTCCGCCCTTAAGCATACACTGTTCTCACTCACATTTAAGCATGTTGTTTCCTTTTGATTTTTCCAGGTAAATATTTTGGTATATGTGTACCCCTTTCAAAAAAATTACGAGGAATTTCAGTTACAACTGGAAGTGTTCTGTGTGCTCTGCAGAGAGGCAAATCCACCAACAGGCACTTTTCTTTGCCTTCAGCCTCAGCACCAGAGCTTTCAATCAATACCCCTCATAAACACCTGCCACAACTCAAGGTATGCGCTATGTAAGAGGAAAAAGATGCACACTAATAAAATACAGAAACACAGCATTATGAAACAGCTAACTCTCTTTGGGAATGCAAGATTAAGTAAAACATGAGCAATAAGAGAGGAAGTAATTTACTGACCTGCATTAACTGACTTTTCTGTAAACACATTTTTCTCCCTTTGCGCTTGACTCAGATATTTTGATCAACTTTGTATGGGAACAAGAACCTGGTTGTCATTTGGATCAATTTTGTGGGGAACAAACACAGCAGCTCCACTTCTAAAGGGTCCAGCGACCTGCAGCCAGGGACTGGGGTGTCACAGTGGGGGAGATTGGCGTGACCACGGGTCTCAGTACAATATACATAACTCAAGATTAGCATTATAACTCTTATAATTACCGAAGACAAGGCACCAAGCCACACATGCTTGCATCCACTCCTATGTATGACGAATGGGAAAAGGTGGTATAAATGTCTGTGAATGAGGGACGTCTGGTTTCATGCAGGGATGTAGACTCCAACACCCGAAACTGTGACGCTAATAGCATCACTGGCCTAAAGTGGATACCACCATAGACACCAATGGCAACGAAGGGCTTTAGAAAGGTAAGTTCTACGTCATGAGTCACAGTGCAGAAAGATGATTTACTGCCTGGCTTCCTTCTCTTGCTTCAGAGCGAGGCGGGGCAGGCAGCCTGGGACAGACAATACAGACTTAAATACATTAATTTGTTTAGAGATACAATTGTATCTCTAAATAAATTGATCTATTTAATATTTGTTTATGTAAATGTGTAGGATTTTCAGAGGGATACAGACCCAGAGTCCTTTTGGAGAAACCACCCCTGGTCAGATAAGTCTTACTCACTTGATGTGCATTGAAAATCACCTTTCCCAAGGAAGTCTTGCACAATGGTAATGCATTAGTTGATTTTTCATTACAAGTTCCCTAATCTTAATTAACTGGGCAAATATCTATAGGTATTACAGATAGTTAAATCCCATTTGGCAATGTTACATGGCCTATCATTTTTCAAAATGTATCTAGCATCCTTCTACTCTTCGTTGTCCATTCTATTCTTTCCAAGTAGATTCTCAGCCACATGTTGTGAATACGAATGTACTTGGAAAGGGCAGGACAGATTTATATAGATTTCACAGTCACAGAACCCAAAGTTAGTCAATCACCCAGGCTCGTACAGAAATGCTACTGCTGAATTAAATAGAAATTACAGGAACAGACAGCAGATCGGCTACACCAATCTTATGTGCTGAGGCCTTAGACAAAAGTAGTGAAATTAGCACAGAAATGTTATCAATATAAATATTGAAAATGCCTCAATGCAACTCATGCAGTAACATTCATAGCACTAGGTGCACTTTGCTACCAAGGGATGATAATCTACAATAAGACTCATTTACAATGAATTCTTTTTCAATTATCAACATTAATTATATTTTGGAAACGCAATAATTTTGTCCAAAACATCAGCTACCACTTCCTGAAAATTCATGTACTTCACCATAAAATTCCAAATTTTAATTTTTGGAGGAATAATCTCAATTCCCACAACAGAAGAGTATAATTTTCACGTAGTTTCAGTACATATATGTTTGACCCCCAAATACCTCCTAGTAATTTTTACCAAGCATTTAATTGAACTACTCTCAGACATGGGCATATACTTCCTTGCATGCCCGGTTATCTTAATATCATATAGTGAAATGTCCATCAAATGGAGGGGCTTCATCCACCTGTCTCTTGTTATGTTATGTTAAGTAGATTTGCAGAGCATGGCCTTTCACCCGGTCGGGTATCCAGGTGCTAGAGTCGGTGTATAGGCTGAGGGTGTTGAAAGTGAGCTAGCCTCATAGAATTAGTCGAAGAGCCAGGACTTCAGCTTCTTGTGGAATTCAAAAAGTGGGGAGGCGGCTCTGATATGTAGAGGTAGGTCATTGTAGGTTTTGGGTGCAATGTGGGTGGATGCCTGACCTCCTGTCCTTTTTTTGCGGTTATAGTGGATATCTGGGAGTAAAAGGGAGGCTGAGCGCAGTGATTGATTGGTGGAAGAGAAGGAAGTTGTGAAGGTATGTGGGCTCTGTTTTGTACTGTGCCTTGTATGTCTGTGTGAGGAGTTTGAATTTGCAGCATTTCTGTATGGGGAGCCAGTGGGGTTCTCACAGATATGGTTTGATGTGGGTGCTGCATGGAGGACCTAGGATGAGTTTTGCCACTGCGTTTTGGATGGTCTGGAGTTGGTGGAGGAGGTGGTTGGAGATTCTGGCATAGTGTGCATTGCCATACTCTAGTCTGCTTTTGATTAGGGCTTGTGTGACAGTGTGTCTGGTTTTTCTGGGGATCCATTTGAAGGTTTTGCACATCATGCAGAGACTGTGGAAGCAGGAGAAGCTGAATGTGTTGACCTGTGCAGCTATTGTTGAGTTGGTCGTCTAGGATGATTTCCAGGTTTCTTGCATGGTTGTTTGGTGTGGGTGTGAGTCCATGCTCTAAAGTCCACCAGGTGGAGTTCCTTTTCCTGAAGATCAACACTTTCCACCTTTTCAGAGTTGAATTTCAGGCTGTTGGCTTTCATCCACTCTGCACTGTAAAGCATGCATTAAGCGAAGTTGATTCTGGAGGTGCTGGATGTGTCAGATATTGATAAGATAAGTTGGAAATGATGGCAATGGCATGTGCTCTGATGACATCAGCAATTAGAGTTATGTACATTTTGAACAGGTTTGGACTAAGTGAAGAGCCCTGGGGGACTCTGCAGACCAATTTCTTAGGTTCTGATGTATTGGGTGGTAGTCTGACTTGCAAGTGTTCTCCTTGTGAGGAGGGAGCATATCCAGTTGAGGACTGGGCCTTGGATGACTTTGTTGTGCAGTCTTTTGACAAGGATGGAGTGTGATAATGTATCAAAAGCAGCAGAGAAGTATATCAGGATGAGAATGGCGGTTTCTCCTCTCTGGCTACAATGAGTGCTGTTTCTGTGCTGTGGTTGCTTTGAAAACCTGACTGGGTGTGGTTGACTAGGTTTTGGAGATCAAGGTTGATGGTGATTTGTTTATTGATTGTCTTCTCTATCACTTTTGCTGGGTATGGGAGCAAGGAGATGGGACAGAAGTTTCTCAATTTGCTGGGGTCGGCCGATGGGTTTTTGAAGATGGCAGTGACTACTGCGTGTTTCCAGTCTTTGGGCAAGGTGACTGATTTGATGGAGGTGTTGATGATGTGGGTGGGGAAATTGGGTTGTTGGTTGAGTGGAATGTGAACCCTAGTTTAGGACGAGCCACAGTCCCCAGCAGGATGAACAACAAAAATACACCAAATTATCCTGTGCTTAACCCTGGATAGCTTGCACAACAAGCAGGCAGGGTTAACCTAGGGACAATGTGTAAGTATTGATGTAGCACACAAACAGTAATAAAGTAAAAACACAATGCAAGAAAAATGCCAAACCAATTCAGAAAACTTGAGTACATTTTAATATATTATTTGACACTAAAATGGAATAAATCCAATCAGTGAAACCAGAGTTATTCATTTTAAAAGTTCTCAGAAAAACCTGGCACCTAAAAGCTCAAAGCGCCAACCATGAATATCTAGTTGCGCAAGACCGGGTCAAAGTTGAAAGTTAAGGACCACCAACATGGAACACGTTTCGGATACAGGTAGTGGATTGGGCCCGGGCAGCACTTACCTTAGGACTTAGAAACATTCTTGAAGAAAAATGTGTGAGAAAGTAGAAGATCAGTGGGGCAAGGCTGCAGGAATATCCAAGGAGAGAGCAACATCATTGGATGGCCGTGGAGCAAAGCAGTGGCGACTTAGTAGCTGAAATGGAAGTCGAAAAAACCCAGCGGGATGAGGCAGAGGGCTGTGGATGAAGACAATTCCTCGAGGCCGGAAACTCCTTTGGCGAAGGGCCACTGAAATGGATTTGCTGCTGTGGAGAAGAACATAGCGAGAGCAGCCGTGAAGTTATTCCGGCCCGTGAAGTACCTCTGGGGGACAGGTGAGCATGTTGGTCCCGGCCTTCTCCTGTTCTCAGAGTACTTTTTGGTCAAATTCTGTATAAGTCCTCAATTATGGAGATTGGCTATCTGGGCACTTTTAACACCATAACTGTGTGCTCAGACAGGTAGGGCAGTTCATGGGGGTTCTGGACTTACTCATGCTGGGACTAGGTATAGGCTCAAGATGGTGGGAACCTTTTTTGTCCCTGTGGTTCTGAACAGGAGGATAGGAAACTAGCCCTGGAGTCACTTCTGCTAGTCCTGGGTGCAGGTGAAGGCAGGCTCCAGGCAGCAAAGCAGTCCTTCCTGGTACAGAAGATGTCTGGCAGAGTGCACAGCAGGCCACAGCAGCAGGTAGTCCTCTGAGAGTCTTTCTACAGGTCCAATAGTGAACAGAAGAGTGGGTCTGAATGTCCTATTTTTAAACCCTGGTGCCCTTCTTCTGGAGGGTGGGAGGAGCTTATGGGAAGGTTCTTTGAAGTGCATGGCATTTCCTGATTACCCTGCACTGGCTTCAAGGTGGTGGCAGTGATAATAGAGGGTGGTTAAGCACTTTATGTGGAGAGAGGACACAGCCTATTCAGGTGCAAGTAGAGCTGTGCTCAGCTCTGCTCCCTATCCTGATGGTTGATGACCCATTGAGGTCCACCTAATCTCTCTATTGTGTGACTGTCTGGGAGGAATTCACATTGTCTAACTGTTAGCTACACTTAGTCATGTGACAGCAGGCAGTCTGCATTCATAAAGGGCTAAGGGAAGGAAAATGCTAACTTTCTAAAAGTGGCATTTTCAAAACTGTAATGTCAGCATTAGAATTGAATGGGTACCAAACATGACATAGCAACCAGCTCCTATTTGAAAATTACAGCTTATTAAGGAATCTCCAATGATTTCCTATTGAAGTGGTAGGCCGCACAGTAGTGAAAGATGAATTTTCGTTCTTTTCACTGCCAGGACATGTAAAACTTAAAAGTACATGTCTAACCTTTATGTTACACAGCACCCTGCCCAATGGGCAACCTAGGGCCTAGCATATGGCTGTCTTATATGCAATGAAAGGGGAGTTTAAGGCTTTGCAAGGGATTTCAAATGCCAAGTCAACATGGCAGTGCAATACTGCATTCAGGCTGCAATGGCAGGCCTGGGACATTTTTTAGGGGGGAACTTGAATGGGTGGCACAATAGGTGCTACAGGTCCACTGGTAGAATTTAATTTACAGGCCCTGGTATATGATACACCACTCTACAATTTAGGGACTTACAAGTAAATTCAGTATGCCAATTAGGCATTTGCCAATCGATCCATGTTTAGGGGAGTGAGCACAATCACTTTAGCAATGGTTAGCAGAGAATCCTACAGCCAACAAAAATAAATTTCAGCTACAAATGGGAGATGTATAGGCAAAAGGTTTGGGGGGAAACCATCCTAAGGCTGACAGATCTAACACGTCTAACACATGTCCTCCCCAACTGAAAGTGGGAAGACCTACCTAACCTCCTGGGAATTCTCATCACTAAGGCAGAAGGACCTGAATATACTATCTGCATTGGAGTGGACTGACCCAGGTCTGTGTTCCACCATAAAGTCCATTCCCCATAGAGGGATGTACCACCTCCACAATTTTGGGTTCATACTTCTCATTTGTATTAGGAACCTGGGGAGCCTGTGGTCTGTCTGAACCGTAAAGTGAGTCCCAAACAAATATGGACTAAGCTTCTTCGGTGTCCAGACCAAGGCAAACGCTTCTCTTTCAATAGCACACCAACTGTGTTGCCTGCAAAGTAACCTCCTAGAGATGAAAGATGCAGGTTGGTCTAGCCCTCATCATTGAGCTGCGATTAGACTGCCCCTAAGCCATGCTCTGAGTCATCTGTTTGAACTATAAACTCTTTGGAAAGGTCAGGGGACTTAAGCACATGGGCTGCACACATGGCTTGTTTGAGGAAATAAAAGCCTTTATGAAAAGCCTCTGTCCGTATCACCTTCCTTGGCTGCTTCTTGGAAGCCATCTCAGTCAAAAGGGCAACAATGGCGAAACACCCCTTGAAAACCTCCTGTATTACCCTGTGACACCCAGTAAGGCCATCACCTCAGTTTGAGTTTTTGCAGCTAGAATGGTCTCTCTCTTGACCTGGAAGGACTGCACCTTACCCCCGCAAAACCAGGAGTCCCAAGTACACCACAGACCCCTGCTCTAGCTGGCACTTACTGGCCTTGATAGTCAGGACTGTGTCCTACAGGGCCTGAGGACCTTTCTGCAGATGAAAGTGGTGGTCCTTCCAGCTGCCACTGAAGACAGGTATGTCCTTCAAGTAAGCCTCACTTAAGGCCTCATACTAGCCAGGACCTGCTTCTTCAGCCTCTAGAAGGTGGCAGTGATATGTTTCAGACCAAAAGGAATCACTTTGAATTGAAAGTGGCCCTCTGGAGTAGAAAAGGTTAACCTCTCTTTAGTGTCTTCAGTTAAGGCAATCTGCAGTACCCTGAAGTTGTCAAAGGTATTCAGAAACTTGGCAGCCCCTAACATATCAATGAGCTCATCAGCTCTGGGGATGGGGTTAGCATCATTGTTAGTAACTGAGTTTAGCCCCCTGTAATCCACACAGAACTGGAGCTCTGGGGCAGTGCCTGGTAGGGCAGCTTTTGGTATCAGCATCACTGGGCTGGACCAGAGGCTATTGGAGTGCTCAATCACCCCTATCTCCAACATCTTGAAGACCTCCTCCTTGATGCTGGCCCTCACTTTGTCAGACAGTCTGTAAATATTGTTTTTGACAGAGGGGCTATCTCATGTATCAATGTCATGGGTACACAGATGTATAGGCCCAGGAGTGGGGAAAACAGAGAGGTAAATTGCCTTACAAACTAGTGAAAGTATCTCTGCTGTTCTGGGGTCAGGGTAGGGGGCGGTTGACACCCTCCACTGACCCACCTTTCTCTTTGGATGAGAGGAGGTAATCCTCATCATCTGTTACCAACAGCATGGTAATCTCAGACCTGTCAAAGTGCTTGAGACGGTTGAAATGGAGGACCCTTAGGGGGTGTCTGATGTTCTACGTGGGCCACCAAGTAGGTAGCCTTCCCTTTCCTCTCAACTATCTCATATGTCCCATTCTAATAGTCTTGGAGGGCTCTGGACTCCACAGGCTCCATTACCCACACTTTTTGTTCAGGCTGGAATTCCACAGGGGTAGTTGTCTGGTCATACGACTGCTTTATCACCTCCTGGCTAGGCTCCATGTGCTCAGAACTTGGCCACCGGGTTCCGATGGGCTAGAATGTAGCGAACCACATCCTGAGGAGGGATTCTTGGGAGCTTGCTCCCACCCCTCTCTAACCAGACTGAGAAGTCTTCAACAGGGTCACCATATAGAAGTTTAAAGGAGCTAAATCCAACTCTCTTCTGAGGCACCTCCCCATAGACAAAGAGCAGGCCAAGTAAAAGATGACATTACACTTCTGCCTCATGGTCTCAGATAGATCCACAATTATGCCCTTCATGGTCATGTTGAATCTCTCACCAAGCCCATTAGTTTGTGTATGATAGGGAGTGGAGAACTGGTAAGTTATCACACACTCCTTCCATATGGACTATATGTATGCTGGCATAAATGTGATGCCCTTGTCAGACACCACTTCTTTGGGCAAACCCTCTCTGGTGAAAATCCCCATCAGGGCCCTATCCACTGTAGGTGCAATAACAGTGCTTAGAGATAGGGCCTCTGAGTATCTAGTGACATGGTCCTGTAAGACCAAGATACACTTGCTGCCTGAGGCAGTCTTTGGGTCCAAGGGCCCTACAATGTTGATGCCCACCCTCTTAAAGGGGGAGCCGATGACAGCCAAGGGATTCAGGTGAGATTTCAGCATTCTCCCTATCTTCCCACTAGCCTAGCATGTTAAGCAATTCCTACAGAATGTATCTGAGAAAATCTTCCTCCAGGGCCAGTACAAGTGGGAAACAAGTATGGCAATGGTATTTTCCTTCCCCAGATGTGCTGCCAGGGGTATCTCATGAGCTAACCTCACTAGGAAGTCTCAATAGCATTGGGAAACTACCAACACATGTGTTATCCCATGCGCTGGTGCCTTTGGCTCACTATACAAGAGGTCAGTTTCCCAATAGATCTAGTGATCTCCAGATGTATCACCAGCTGCCTGGACTTCCGCTTGCTGCCTCATGCCTGCTAGGGTTGGTCACTTCATCTGTGCCTTACATAACTCCTGCTGTGTGGGTCCTCCTTCTGCTTGCCACCATGGAAGCTCAGGCAGGTCACCTAGGGAGGCAATGTCCTCCCCACTAGGCTTCAGGGGGCCGCTTCCGGCACCTTGTCTACCTCCACTATGGGACATTCCAGGGCTAGTTTCCCATGCAGCTTGCCCTTCCATTTCTTCACAGCTGTCTGGGCCATTTTCTCAGACTCCAGACCTCCTTTACTCCCTCCTGGGCAGTCATGGACCTCGAGGTCACACAAACTCACTTATGCAACCCCAACATTTCCAGATGTGACCTGAGCTCCACTTCCTTCCATACAGTGTGCTCAAGACTATTCCATAGCAGTCAGTCAATAAGCTTGGCAGTGCTCACAGCAAATTTCAGAAGACCTGAGCAGGGCCCGGTGCCAGCTCCCCCTGCTGCCTCTGCCTAACTTGCACTCCCCGCTTAGGCTCCCGTGACTCTGTTAGTCCATTACAGTATTTTGTTTTTCTGGCTGAGTGATTGTCTCTCTGTCCCTGCTGTAACTCTTACTTTGCCACTGCTGTTACTGTTCCAACCTTAGCCTACTTTGCCTCTCTACCCGTTCTGCTGAGTTGTATCCTCAATTTCCTGCACTATTGTGCCCCTTGTGTTTCATGTTGGGATCCCATTCAGCCATTTTTTTGCACTGATGTACCCTTTGTATTTCGTTTTGTGATTACATTCTGTTGTTTTCCTTGTACTGTTGTAACTCTTATTTTTCACTTCTGTTTCTTTCTGCTGTTCACCCGACCTGCCAGCCACCTTGCTCACTTTGCCACTGGATTCAAGCTAGCTTGGCTTAGGAGTGGTGTTACCCCAAATCCGGTCCAAGGATGCTTGTTTCCCGTACAGGAAAGACTTGATTTGGCAGTTCGGGCTGGACTGTTCCCATGAGGCACAGTGTCAAAACTGATTTGTATATAGCTGGGTCTGAACAAGGCTGGTGAACTGAGCTAAAGAATGATGATGGATTGAACCCAGATCTGTGACTGGGGGTGAATGTCTGAAAAGTTTCAGCTCTCCATACATCATCTCCTTGGCTTTGCTTTGTTCGCCCTAAGTTAGCAGGGTACGCCCAGACATGGGTCCCTTGCTCACTTTGCCACTAGATTCAAGCTAGCCTGGCTGAGGAGGGGTGTTACCCTGAACCTGGTCCCAGGATGCTTGTTTACGGTCCAGGTAAACCATGGCTTGACAGTTCGGGTTGGACTGTTCCCATGAGGCACAGGATCAAGACTGATTTGCATATAGCTGGGTCTGAACTGGGGTGGGGAAGTGAGCTAAAGAATGATGACGGTTTGAACCCAGATCTGTGACTGGGTGTGAGTGTCTGAAAAGTTTCAGTACGTCGTTCATCATCTCCTTGTGTTTGCTTTGTTCACCCTAAGTTGGCAGGGTATGCCCAGACGTGGGTTCCTTGCTCACTTTGCCACTGGATTCAAGCTAGCCTAGCTGAGGAGGGTTCTTACCCCGAAACCAATCCCAGGATGCTAGTTGTCGGTCCAGGGAAGACCTGGCTTGGCAGTTTGGGCTGGACTTTTCCCATGAAGCACAGGGTCAAGACTGATTTGAGTATAGCTGGGTCTGAACTGGGGTGGCGAAGTGAGCTAAAGAACAATGATGTATTCAACCCAGATCTGTGACTGGGGGTGAGTGTCTGAAAAGTTTCAGTGCTCGGTCCATCATCTCCTTGTGTTTGCTTTATGGTTTAGGGGACAGGATTTTCCTATTTTGATTTCCTGCAGCAAGTACACATGCATGCTGTCTCCCATACCTTTCAAAACACGTATACTGTGTATCTTTAGAACTTTAAAACTGCTCCTGTGGGCCGCTTTTTCAGCTACCTGGGCCATATTATAGAGAGCGCCCCAGGGGCACGATGGGCGTTTACGCCCACTATGCACGCCCCTGGGGACTTTGATATCACAGAAGGGGCCACAGACACTTGTGCTGCCCCTTCTGTAATACCGATAGTGCTGGCGCACATAAAGCACCAGCGCTATCTGCAGGAGTCATCCCCTCATTTGAATTGGGGTGTGCACCATGCAAATGATGGAATCCCTTTTCCTCTGTGCCTGCACCGTATTACAGACGTGGGCGCAAAGGCACAGAAGCTCTCAGGAGGCGCACTGATAGTGCGCCAACTAAAAGATGGCGCTCTGTCAGTGCGCCCCCTGAGAGCTGCCTTCTGGAGGGGGGATCCCAGACATACCCTTGCAGGCGGCTGCAGTCATTGATTGCAGCCGCCCGCAAGGGGATATCTAATCCTGTTCGAAAGTGTAGGTGGCTGCCGCCTTCACAGTGAAAACGTGGAGCTACTTTAAGGCAGCTGCTAGGTTTTTCACAGGAATGCACTGCCCCCAGAGCAGCGCAGATTCGTGGCTGCCCTGGGGGCAACACATTCCATGTAATAGGGCACACTTTTCCTGCTTGTGCCTTGCGCACCTATTTTAAGGTGTGCCAGGGCGCAAACAGGGAAAGTGAGCTCCTTACATAATAGAACCCCAGATTTGCAAATGGAGGACACTTTTATTTTGGTGCTCGGGCCAATCTTCTATCTCAGTTTGACCCTGGAGACATATGAGACTTAGAGAAAAAGAGTCCCAAACTAGGTTCTACAGCTAGAGAGGAAAGACTTCGCTCAATATAGTTGACATATTTGCAGATTATCATATTTAGAGAGAGAGAGAAAGGGAGAGATTTCACATGATGGAACTAGGACCATAGCCCTGTGTTACAATACACAAAAACTTGAAGCAGACGGTGCTTAATTTAAACCAGTGGTTTCCGTTGCTCTTCACAGGAACTTAATTGCCAATACCGGTGCTTGTGACAGTCTGGGGAATTTAAAGAAGACCACAACAACAGTTAATTATTAGTTCAATATACAATAAAAATGACAATTACCTGCCGCCCAAGCCATTCTTTGGGGACCTGGAATAGTCAGAAGTGTCACACTTGTACGAGTGTGAGGGTTAGTAGCTGTGTTTTTACTGTCATTGGCAGCATGGCAGGGGCAGTTTGTGGTACAAGCTGCAGTTGCCTCCTAACGAGAGCTCTGGCACTTCTGTTTTTACAAATTTAGCACTGGAAGTAGGCAATCCAACTAACATTAGGAGTGATACAGTGGAAAAATGATTAGCCTCTGCTGTTCCTTGAGTATGCTTCCAGAGCTGTATAAATATGAGAGGTGCAAAGATTACCAAAACATGTGTTTTAGCCTGGCCTATGGCACAGACAAACACATCTTTTACAGAATCAGCTCATGTTCTAGATGACCTGCTAAGCTGAGAATTCACTCAGCACATCAGCCTTAACCACGGCCAGTGGCAAAAATGAAGTAAGGGAATTTCTTACTAATTTATTTCATGTTTGTCATTATTACAATAAACGAAATTAAAATGATTCAGATTTATAGCATTGCTTTGAAAGGTCAGAACAGTCAAGAGAGCATTGATTTTTCTCTTTGAGAGTTGCAAACTTTGCTAAACTAGCACTGCCAAAGATAAACAGGTTACTCGATTTTTCCAAAAGAAATGTAAGAGACAAGTGAAAAAGAAATATGCAATATCTTGTTTCCAATTCATGATTGTTGTGTTTTTGCTAGATAAACACATGTATAGGAACCAATTATAACACCTACAGATTGCATTATTTTCTCTTTCCTCAAATTGCATTTGTGCATGGCAACTTATAAAATTCATAATAACTCTTGAATGCACACAGTTTGTGTTATTTCTTAAATGAAGATGTATGCACCTAAAAACGTGTCATATTTCTATTACTGCCATAGGTGTGCTTTATGGTACAGAGTACCTATATCATGGATGAGTTGATGGATGGTTTAAGTTTCTGTCCCCTCACTGGCTTGAGCTACATTGTTTTGATGATGAAAGTTGCATTCTAAATATTTATCTTTCATAATCAGATATATTTTTAACTACAACAAAAAAGTACCCTGGTAAAAAAAAATTAAGCCAACTCTTTTACTGTTCATGGGCAACCTATCTCAATGATATATGCCCTCCTGAGATGTAGTTCCTTTATTCCAGATAGGATCTATGCGTTTAAACAAAGTACACTCTAGGATTAGGGTCAGACTGATTCTAGACACCCGTACCGAGTATGTTAGCCTGTTTACCAGCTAGCTCACAGTGCCACTAGAAACCCCTCTTACCGAGGAGAGAATAGTTCATGGCAACTATCGAACATGACAACCCTGATCCCTCGGAATCGTGAAAACAGTGCTATTTGTCGCTCAGTCACTCATGCTCACTGTGTCTCAGAGAGATAGACAGAATAAATGTTGGGGACGTTTTTCAATAAGCATTAATTGAACTAGCAGCATTCTAGTGTAAATTAGGTGTGCTAAAACAACCATTAGACAGTAACAGATATAAATGATTATAAGCACTAACAGAGTAAAAGGATGCTAGATTTCTACCATTGTACTAAAACAATGAATACAGGCAAGTATATAAAATACATGACAGTAGAATGCATACTCCTACGATGCGACCCTAACTAGATGTACCTAAATGTACCTAGCATGTATGTGGGTGTACAGTCAATAATCCCTCTAGGATAAAGTCAACCCCTTTGCCTGAAGTGAGAGATTGTGGTACACCGTATTGGTCTCGAGATAGACACCGAGCAAGGGATGTCAGACCACTGCGAGCTGGAGTGTCTGCGTGCAGGAGCCTCAGCGTCACGCGTCAGTGTGTCAGCATGGACGACCTTTTTCTCCTCTGACTACCCCAGCAAAATATGGTGTATATATACCCAAAGTATTACCCCCTGGGGATATACCTTGCTGTGTCATGTCGGACTAGGATGACTGAAGGAATGACCCATATATATAGTTATTATGCAAGAGATGGTAGGCCTGCTGTCCTGCTGTGATTCCAAGAATTCTCATGCATAATGAATGAGACTTAAGCTTTTTGGAGAAAACCCCATGTAATCTCTGGGAATTAGCGTAACTAGGTAAAAGGACAGTACTAGGATCCCTTATACAATGTAATGGTAGGGGAGAATATAGGTGAATGGTTAGGTGACTACCTGAGCCTATATTGGGGTATCTATATGGAACATAACACTCCCAAGCAATGCCATGCCATTTTAAGGTCTACCTTGAGCCAGCACCTTTTACTATTATTAGGACGTTACATGCTGTGTTGGTGACATTGTGATTTGTGCTCGGTGAAGAAGGCAAAGTCATTATAGGACTTCATTAGCATATTGCTTGTCCTTGTATCATTGCCTATTTAGTTTAACATCTTTCTTAACAGAGTTCTCCATATAACAATTAATACAGATCATAGCTTTCTAAGGCCCTAACTGTGAGTGCCCAGAAAGGTATTCAGTATTTATCACAGGCAATGAAATCTGACACCCCAGAGTCGGGAAATTATCTGGAGCAATAATACATTTTTTAAATAATGGGAAATGACATGTACATTTTGGTGCTTAGTGTAGTTTACAATATGACGATTCCCACCACTGGAATGGAGATGTCCTTATGGTAAATTATAGGGAAAAGTTAAAGAGTTTTCATTCAAGTCAAGTACAAATATTTTTATTTTAAAAATTGCTTTTATAGTCATGTTGAAACCAGGGAAGGACCCACCAGACTACCGATCTTACTGGACACTTTCCTTGTTAAACAACTATAGCAACATTTTGGGTAAGATACTAGCTCTAAGATTCATAACTGTGGTTTATCAGTTAACACATGAGCACCAATGCAGTTTCAAGCAGATAGAATAACAGAGCTCAATGTTTCACACTTACATCACATTATAAGCAAAACAAATGATAGTCCATGTTAGAGCTATCAGCCTTGGGGTGTTCTTCTCCCAAACTTTTTGCTTCTCCTCCTCCGTTTTTCTGAACTTATTTTGTTGACCAGAGGACTCTGTGCACTTAGCCTGTGCTAAATTAATTTAGTTTAGAAATGGGACTTTGATAGAAGTGACTCTTACATATCACACTTTTAAACACTAGGTAATCCCCTTGTGGGCTGCAAGCCATACTTACAAACATACCAGTAGCACTAAGGAGTGACTTAGTTAACATAACTATTTTGACTGGTTGGCCTGCAGGTTAAAAGGCTTCAGTAGTTTGGCTACCAACGGAGGCCTGAAGCCATGTTTTCTTTGTGAACCTAGTGGATGGAGCACGATCACTACTTTATTCATGCAGCACTAGGGTCAAGAATATGTTAAAGTATGTACATGTCTTACATACAGTAGTCAAGCCCAAGAAGGCTCCTTTTAAAAAAAAAAATGTTTTAATTTGTTTTTATTTTCAGGATTTGCAAAATATATAGAGTTTGACATTGTAGTGTCCCCCCTTCCCTACCCCGTTTTACACAAAAGAAGGATAAAGTTCAAAATATTAATCAGGAACATCAAAGTACATACGGAAAAAGCATCGTAAGAGAATTAAAAAACTGGAAGTGTAAAGCGACTTGCAGAACAGAGAGAAAGAAAAAAAAAAGAAAGGAAGAGGAGGATGGCGAAATGTATAGGAACAAAAGGAAAAAATGAAGATCTGGAGGTAGGAGATGCTAAGGAGTTGAGGAGTTAAATAGGGAGATTTAGTCTGAGCGTTCAAGCCATGTGGTAATAGGTTCCCATATGTCTAAACCTCTCCTTTTCCCTTTACGACCTTTTTTAGCGTATATCGCTTTCTCAAGATGGTAGCCATTGGCTAGCCACTGAGAAAATGCTGGCGGGTCTGCGTCTTTCCACCCAGAGGCTACACAAATCCTCCAAACTGTCATAGCTACAAACACCAAAGCGCCTCCTCTTGTCCGACTTAGTGTTTCACAGGTCCCTAGCATAATAGTTGTGGGGGTTAGTATGTAGTCTTGTAACCTTTCCCAAGAATTCCTGTATTCTAGACAGGACAGAGGACAGTTTTTGGCAGGTAGCAAACATGTGGATAGAGTCAGCTCCAACCTCTGAGCAGCGTGGGCATGTTGTTCCCTCCCCCGTGCTCCACTTTGCAATTCTGCTAGGAGTTAAATATAAGAAAAAAATGGTTTTGAAGTGCTGTACTTCCAATTTAGCTGACAGCAAGTCTCTCTGTGAGAGTTCCAAAGATTCAAAAAACAGGCTACGTGGCGCCTCCAGTTTTGATGACCACTTGTCAGCTATTCTAGGGAGATCATCCGGTGTGTTCATGTTTAAAATGGCATAGATAGACCCTATTTGTGGCACTACCGGAGTTAATAGCATATTGATAATTTTAACCTCTGAGAACCCAGCCAGTCCCCCCGCCTTCCGTGAGAGTAAGCTATACATCGCTGTATACTTAAAGGCATCTTGCTGTTTTAACCCATATTTGCTTTGTAGTTCTAAAAATGTGCTCACTCTCTCATTTGAAATTAAGTCCCCTAGTTTTAAGATGCCAGCTTTATACCATTCTGCTAAGTAACTTAGGTCAAAAATGCCAGGCAGGTCTCAATTTTGGCTAAGGGGGGTGTAGTGATTAAACCTTCCAAGACCATAAATCCTGCGTAAACTAGAAAATACCTTAAAAGAGTTCATCAGTGTCTTAAACCGGACTCGCTTGTAGTATCCGTAGGATAGCTGTCTGAAAAGGCAACGCGAGCTTCCTTCTCCTATTAACATCCGAAAAGGAGATGGCAATTCAGTAGCAGAGATGCAAGGATGTGTTGCGATTAATTCGGTACTATATTGTAAGACTGATGCCCAATAATAGAGTACTATGTTTGGCAAAGCCCACCCCCTCCCTGTCTTTAGGAAGTGTCAGTTGTTTCAGGGCCCGTCTAGGCTGTGAGTACGCCCAAATAAATTGTGTGAAAATTTGCTGAAACATTGCTAGCTGTACCTTGGTGAATTCTAGCGGAATAGAGCGAAAATTATAAAGCAATTTTGGAAAATATGTCATCTTAATTACGTTGCATCTTCCCACTATTGCCAGGTGCAGTTTGTCAATTGCTTTAAAGGACTTTTTCGTATCAGTGGCCAAAGAGACTAAATTCTTTGCTACCAGGTTGTCCAAAGTTGCCGTTATAGTCACTCCCAGGTACTTTGCTTTTGTTACTATCCTGCTGTTATTCCAGTGAATTTCACTATTAGTTATTATCTGAGTTTTGATGCTGTTTAACGCGTATCCTGAGATTTTTCCAAACCTATGGGCCTCTGCTTCTAGTGCCATCATAGCATTTTCGGGGTCAGGGGTGGTAATTGCCGAGTCGTCTGCGTATGCCAGTATCTTTGTTTGCAGTCCCTGTGTGCTCATGGCTTGAATAGCCGGATCTTTCTCTATTTTCTTTATTAGGGGATCTATATAAAGAGAGAACAGCAGAGAGGAGCAAGGGCAGCCCTACAAAAGGGGGTGGTGATGGACGAAGCATCTGAACCAATCAAACACTCACACCGAGTCAAAAGATCTGGGTTTAATCCATCACCGTTCTTTAGACCACTCTGCCACCCCATTTGAGACATGACTATATGCAAATCAGTCTGACCCTGTACCTCATGGGAACAGTCCAGCCCGAACTGCCAAGCCATGCCTTCCCTGGACCGGAAACAAGCTTCCGAGGACCGGTTTCTGGCATTACAGCTGTATTCCGCCCGGCTTGCTTGAATCCAGTGGCAAAGTGAGCAAGGGACTCACGTCTGAGCATACCCTGCCACATTTATGGCGGCCAAAAGCGGTACAAAAGGGGGTGGTGATGAACGGAGCATCTGAACCAATCAAACACTCACACCCAGTCAAAAGATCTGGGTTTAATCCATCACCGTTCTTTAGCCCACTCTGCCACCCCAGTTCAGACATGGCTATATGCAAATCAGTCTGACCCTGTGCATCATGGGAACAGTCCAGCCCGAACTGCCAAGCCATGCCTTCCCTGGACCGGAAACAAACTTCCGAGGACCGGTTTCTGGCATTACAGCCGTCTTCAGCCCGGCTTGCTTGAATCCAGTGGCAAAGTGAGCAAAGGACTCACGTCTGAGCATACCCTGCCACACTTATGGCGGCCAAAAGGGGGTGGTGATGGACGGAGCATCTGAACCAATCAAACACTCACACCCAGTCAAAAGATCTGGGTTTAATCCATCACCGTTCTTTAGCCCACTCTGCCACCCCAGTTCAGACATGGCTATATGCAAATCAGTCTGACCCTGTGCCTCATGGGAACAGTCCAGCCGAACTGCCAAGCCATGCCTTCCCTGGACCGGAAACAAGCTTCCGAGGACCGGTTTCTGGCATTACAGCCGTCTTCAGCCTGGCTTGCTCGAATCCAGTGGCAAAGTGAGCAAGGGACTCACGTCTGAGCATACCCTGCCACACTTATGGTGGCCAAAAGCGGTACAAAAGGGGGTGGTGATGGAAAGGCATGGCTTGGCAGTTCGGGCTGGACTGTTCCCATGAGGCACAGGGTCAGACTGATTTGCATATGGCCATGTCTGAACTGGGGTGGCAGAGTGGGCTAAAGAACGGTGATGGATCAAACCCAGATCTTTTGACTGGGTGTGAGTGTTTGATTGGTTCAGATGCTCCGTCCATCACCACCTCTTTTGTACCGCTTTGGCCGCCATAAGTGTGGCAGGGTATGCTCAGACGTGAGTCCCTTGCTCACTTTGCCACTGGATTCAAGCAAGCCGGGCTGAAGACGGCTGGAATGCCAGAAACCGGTCGTCGGAAGCTTGTTTCCGGTCCAGGGAAGGCATGGCTTGGCAGTTCGGGCTGGACTGTTCCCATGAGGCACAGGGTCAGACTGATTTGCATATAGCCATGTCTGAACTGGGGTGGCAGAGTGGGCTAAAGAACGGTGATGGATCAAACCCAGATCTTTTGACTGGGTGTGAGTGTATGATTGGTTCAGATGCTCCGTCCATCACCACCCCTTTTGTACCGCTTTGGCCGCCATAAGTGTGGCAGGGTATGCTCAGACGTGAGTTCCTTGCTCACTTTGCCACTGGATTCAAGCAAGCCGGGCTGAAGACGGCTGGAATGCCAGAAAGCGGTCCTCAGAAGCTTGTTTCCGGTCCAGGGAAGGCATGGCTTGGCAGTTCGGGCTGGACTGTTCCCATGAGGCACAGGGTCAGACTGATTTACATATAGCCATGTCTAAACTGGGGTGGCAGAGTGGGCTAAAGAACGGTGATGGATCAAACCCAGATCTTTTGACTGGGTGTGAGTGTTTGATTGGTTCAGATGCTCCGTCCATCTCCACCCCCTTTTGTACCGCTTTGACCGCCATAAGTGTGGCAGGGTATGCTCAGACGTGAGTCCCTTGCTCACTTTGCCACTGGATTCAAGCAAGCCGGGCTGAAGACGGCTGTAATGCCAGAAACCGGTCCTCGGAAGCTTGTTTCCGGTCCAGGGAAGGCATGGCTTGGCAGTTCGGGCTGGACTGTTCCCATGAGGCACAGGGTCAGACTGATTTGCATTTAGCCATGTCTAAACTGGGGTGGCAGAATGGGCTAAAGAACAGTGATGGATCAAACCCAGATCTTTTGACTGGGTGTGAGTGTTTGATTGGTTCAGATGCTCCGTCCATCACCACCCCCTTTTGTACCGCTTTGGCCGCCATGAGTGTGGCAGGGTATGCTCAGACGTGAGTCCCTTGCTCACTTTGCCACTGGATTCAAGCAAGCCGGGCTTAAGACGGCTGGAATGCCAGAAACCAGTCCTCGGAAGCTTGTTTCCTGTCCAGGGAAGGCATGGCTTGGCAGTTCAGGCTGGACTGTTCCCATGAGGCACAGGGTCAGACTGATTTGCATATAGCCATGTCTAAACTGGGGTGGCAGAGTGGGCTAAAGAACGGTGATGGATCAAACCCAGATCTTTTGACTGGGTGTGAGTGTTTGATTGGTTCAGATGCTCCGTCGAGCACCACCCCCTTTTGTACCGCTTTGGCCGCCATAAGTGTGGCAGGGTATGCTCAGACGTGAGTCCCTTGCTCACTTTGCCACTGGATTCAAGCAAGCCGGGCTGAAGACGGCTGGAATGCCGGAAACCGGTCCTCGGAAGCTTGTTTCCGGTCCAGGGAAGGCATGGCTTGGCAGTTCGGGCTGGACTGTTCCCATGAGGCACAGGGTCAGACTGATTTGCATATAGCCATGTCTGAACAGGGGTGGCAGAGTGGGCTAAAGAATGGTGATGGATCAAACCCAGATCTTTTGACTGGGTGTGACTGTTTGATTGGTTCAGATGCTCCATCCATCACCACCCCCTTTTGTACAGCAAGGGCAGCCCTGCCTGGTGCCTCGTGAGATACTAAAGTTTTTGGAGAGCCTCCCATTTATCACTACACAGGCTGTCGGATGGTAATATAGTGCTTGTACTACCTGCTTGAACTTTTGTCCAAACCCCATCCTCTCCATGATGCCCCACAGGAACCGCCAGGAGACCCGATCAAAGGCCTTTTCGGAGTCTAGTAAAATCAGGGACATCGGCTCTCCTGACACATGTGCGGCATCAAACGGGGTGATGGCCCTCCGTATATGCTCCGTGGTACCCTTTTTTGGAATGAACCCATGTTGCCACTCGGAGACCAGGGATTCTATTACCATGGACAGTCTGTTTGCAAGTAACTTGGAGTAGTTTATTAAGGTAATGGGTCTATAAGAACCCATTTCTAAGGGTGAATTATCCGTTTTTGGGAAGATAGAAATGTTTGCATTAGACCAGGACGCGGGGGGTGGCCCTCCGTTAAAGATAGTGCTGATTATGTCAAGCAAAATGTTCCTTATTTGGGGCGCAAAGACCTTATAAAATTCGACAGGGGATACCGTCTATACCCGCCGCTTTACCATCCGGCAAGCTAGATAGGGCAGCAATAATATCGTCCCATTCTGGGACATTCTCTAACTGGGCAGAGTCGCCTGTATTAAGTTGCCTTAGTTCAATGTCCTGCAAGTAGTTAGTAATTTCTTGCTCTACTAAGTCGTCGGGCAGGGTGTTTCCTTCCGAGTAAAGAGTTCCATAAAAATCTTGAAAGCCCTCTTGTATCTTATTGAAATCACTGGTTTCTATCCCTGAAGGTAGACGGATTGTACATATTTAGCCGTTTATCGTGTTTTGTCTTATTTTGATGGCGAGGTGATTGCCAATACTGTTGCCGCACTCATATAGAGTCTCACGGGCAGCTGCCCACTTAGATGCAGCTCTTTCCGAAAATATTGCTCCTATTTTAGCCTTCATCAGTGTTGCTTCAGTTTGTATATTCTCTGTTTCAGCTCCGTTCTGGACCCTTTGGATTAATGCGGTTTCTGCTGCAGTTAACTTTATTTGTAAGTCGGTTATTAACTGGTTTTCTGTTTTATTCTTCCTAATTGAAAATCTTAGCGTCTCCCCCCAGATACCAGCTTATAGCGTGTCCCAAACTACTGTGTTGGACGCTGACCCCACATTTATTTCAAGAAATTCCTGAATCCAGGCTTGCATATGGATCCGATAGCTAGTGTCCTGTAGAAGTGCCTTCTCAAAGTTCCACCTGGGGATGTCCTTCCCATTCTCGAACCCCCTAACCGTCAGAATGTGTGGGTTGTGGTCTGACATAAAACGTGGGGCTAGGCCTATTGTGCATTTGTCTAATAGAGAAGACGAGATCAGGAAATAATCTAACCTGGCGAATGTTTGGTGTGGAAATGAGAAGTATGTGTATCCAGGTTGTGAGGCGTTAAGTTTAGACCAAATATCCCTAAGCCCGTGTGTTTGGGCTAGGTTAGTTAATGCGTTATAGACTTGAGGCTTCCTACCTTTGTAATTCCTTTCACTCCCGAATTCTAGGTCGTACGGCAAATTAATGTTAAGATTGCCACATAGGATTATTGGAGTGGGCCAATGGGCTAGCTCCCCGGATATCTGGTTAATAATGCTTGGGTTGTCAGTATTGCTGCCATAGATTGAGCATATTGTGAAGGGGGTGCCTATAGGAAGATGACCGCTATCACCCATCTACCAAGTGCATCGGATTTCACCTTTGGGCTCTTAATGGGTAATTTTCTTTCAGCCAGTATTCCCACCCCTTTAATTTTTTCTCCTTGTGTGGTGGCTTCTATGATTTTATAACCTAGTGTGTCCAAAAGCTGTTTTTGTGATCCCTCCAGATGGGTTTCTTGGAGACATATAACATCCCCTCCTAAAGACCCTAATCCTTGCGCCACTTTCTGTCTTTTCCCATTATCATTCAACCCACAAACGTTAACAGAAATAACCCTTTGTTAGCCATTAATGGTTTGTTTTAAAGAGATGGCGTGTCAGAAAATCTCTGCCGTCGAATTGTTCTCCTCTCTCCTTTCCAATCTCCCCCCTTGTCTCCTCTCCCCCTCCCTCCTCTCTAAAACGAGTCTGGACGTAGTCTTCATTACAAGTATCTAAATAGGTGCATAACTGTGAAACATAGGATGTTCCTGATACATGCTGATCCTCTTTGTGTCCCCCCTCCTGCACCCCCTCTCCCCCCTTCCCCCCCTTGAGGCCCGAGCAATCAGGTATAACCTGAGTGATGGTTGCTGTGAGTGAAGTACAGCCACCCGCCACACCTCTATGATCATAGGGTCAGAAACGGCTAAGTGCCTCCCTGTGTAACTGAAGCCAGTGTTTTCAGCTAACCTGAAGAAGAACCCCTCATAAAATATATCTCGCAAGTGAAAAGGTGAAAAAGCAGATGCAAAAAAACGTGATCTAAATTATTACTAAGATTAGTACGACATTTTCAGAAAAGAAAAAAAAACATTTAATATTAATGTCTGTTAATGTCTATACTTAACAAGTTCCTTTAATATTCCTCTTGGTGCTTTTTATCTAGTTACTTCTTTTTTTAGATTTGAAGGTATTCCCCGGCTTTAATTTCATACAAGAAGATCTGAGAGTTCCTGTTAAAGATGACTTTGAGTCTGGCAGGGTTCATTAGATAGACTTCTGCTCCTGCCTGCTGAAATGGAGAAATCAGTTGCCTTAGGCGCCACCTTCGCTCCACTGTCTGGTGACAAAAGTCTGGTTTAGCAAAGAAGCTGATCCCATCAGCCCCTTTTTTGGAGTTAGGACGGGCTTGATCGTAAATGAGTTGTCTTAGTAGAAAGTTTCCAAAATAAACACCCTTGGGTGCCCACTTTACGTGCCACTGTTGCCGCCACGCTGTCTCCTTAGGTTGAAGGGGAAGCGGTGGGCCCTCTGTACCTCTCGGTCCCAGTCCCAGGTAGGATGGTCAGGAAAAGAGTCCTGTAGGAGTTTCACAATAAACCTTCTGGGATCCTCCCCCTCTTTACCTTCTGGAATGCCCAGCAGGCGTAGGTTATTCCTTTGCTGGCGATTTTCCTGCTCCTCCATCTTTGTCATTATGTCTCCCAGGCAAGCAGTGTTGGCTTCGCTTTGCTTTTTGACTGCCGTAACCTCGGTCTCCAGGCATTCTGTGCGCCCCTCTATCATAGTAACACAGTCACTTATGTCTGTGCATGTTTTATTTAGACGTCTGAGGCCACCTTGTACTTTTTTAGCTGCACCCTTTGCTGCCTGGCTGTCCGCCCGCACCTCATCTGGCTTTGTCCCCAAGATCCAGGTAGTTTGTTTGACAGCTAAAATGGGGTCTTGGTGTTGAGGGCTTTATAAAGGATGCGGCTGATCTGACAGATGATCCAAGCTGAAAGGGCGAACCAGTGTAGGCATTTTAAATGGAGATGATTTAGAATGTTTTATCTAGGATACTTTCAGGGTGCAAAGGTGGTATAGGCGAGAACGCTGAGCAGGGCGATGCCCCCTTCCAATTCAGAGAGGATTAAAATCTGTACAATTAGTTTGAAGTCATCCTCCAGGAGACAGCGTTTCACTCTCTTCAACAAGTATAGTTGGAACCAAGCCATCTTATCAATCTGTTGCTTGAATGAGAGGTCTGTGTTAAATGAAAAGTTTGCAAGGTCTAACAACTGCGGGTGAAGACTGGTAGGCTTAAACTGGAGAGCCAGTTCAGGGGTTGTTTGGTACTGCTGGCAAACAGGAGGGTACTTAGCCTTTGTGGGGTTCAGCTTCAGGAAGTTAGTTCATACCCAAAATTGGATGAGTTTGAGGAAGGTTTGAGTCTCATCTACTCTTGCTCGAGGATATCATTAAGTAGAGTTGTGTCTCATCTAGGTATTGATGAATGGTGATGCAGTCACTTACAAAAATAGATCTTAAGGGTTCCATTAGGAGCTTAAAAATATTGGAACAGATAATGGATAATTGGGATACTCCACAGAAAATGGGAAGTGTCCATGTTATGTTATGTTATTATTTATTTATAGAGCGCACGTACACCCAAGGGTTTCTTGGCGCTGGTGTCTGGGTCCTTAGACGATCCCTAGTCATAGGCCTGTTTGAATAACAGGTTTTTAGGGATTTTCTGAAGACCAGAAGACTGTCACATTTCCTGAGTGAGGTAGGTAGGGAGTTCCACAGTACAGCTGCTAGATGGGAGAAGCAGCTTCCTCCTTGCTTCTTCCTTTTAAAGGAGGGGGTAGTCAGTAGGTTTAGGTGAGCAGAACGTAAGTTACGTTGTGGTTTGTGAACCGTTAGTAACTGTCTGATGAATTTTGGGCCTTTACCCTGTAGAGCTTCAAAAACAGTGCACCCGACTTTGAAAGTAATCCTTTGGGCCATTGGCAACCAATGGAGTTTTTCCAAAATTGGTCGGGCAGGCTGCCACTTGGGCTGTTTCCCTATCAGCCTCGCCGCCTGATTTTGGACCATCTGCAGCTGTTTCAGGGCGCCTGCTGGAAGCCCGAGATAAATGGTGTTTGAGAAGTCAAGACATGAGAGCACCAAGGCGATTATTACCTGCACCAACGCCGAGTGGGTGAGTAGATGTGCGATTTTCCTGATTTTCCGTAGTTGGAAAAAACAGGATGAGACAGTGGCTCCCACTTGCCCTTTCAGTGAGAGGTCAGCATTTAATGTAACCCCCAGGCTTTTGACTTTCTGTGAGGCTATAGGCGGGGAGCCCATGTGTGATGGCCAGAAGTGGGGGCCCCAACTGAGCTCGCTCTTCCCAGGCAAGAATAATTCCGTCTTGCCTGGGTTGAGCTTAAGATGATTGACATCCATCCACTTTTGTATGAGTGACATTGTTTCCTGAAACTTATTGACTGCATCCGGTGTGTTCAGGGGGGATGTCAGTTGTAAATCGTCAGCATAATTAAAGATGGTGACTTTCTGATTTTTTAATAGATATAATAGGGGTCTCAGGTAGAGGTTAAATAGAAGCGGTGAGAGTGACTATCCCTGCGGCACTCCGCAGGATGCCGGTAGTTTTTGAGCTGTGAATGCACCAAGTCTCACAGATTGCGTCCTGTCAGATATAAAAGATGCTATCCATCCCAGCGCTGAGCCCCTGAGGCCCGCCTGCTCGACACGGTTTAACAAGATGTTATAGTCAACCGTGTCGAACGCGGCCGACAAGTCCAATAGCACCAGCGCTTGGTGGATGTCTTTGTCTGAATTGGATCTAATTGTGTCCTGCACTGCGAGGATAACCGTTTCAGTAGAGTGGGCTGGATGGAACCCTGCCTGATTGGGTTCCAGGAAATCTGATTCATCTATGAAATTTGACAGGCATCTGGACACATGAGCTTCGAGCAATTTTGATAGGAACGGGAGGAGGGAGATGGGCCTGTAATTTGCTGGTTCAAGAGGATCGGCCCCTGGTTTCTTTATGAGTGGAACGAGCGTGGCTGCTTTGAACCTACCAGGTACCTTGCCCTGTGACTGGGATGCATTCACGATTTTGAGGATACCGGTAGGTAAGGTTAAGCATACCTCTTTCAGAATATGTGGGGGACAGCTGTCATTCGGGAAACCGGATTTGACCCTGGCTAGGCGGTCCGATAGCGTGTTTAGGTCGATAAGGGGCAAAGCACCCAGCGTGTGCGGGTTGATGCTGACAACATCTAGAACTTCTGGATTGGATGAATTAGGGATGCTCCTTTTGATGGTAGTGATTTTGTCTATAAAAAAGGAGTTAAGTGAGTTGCAGAGTGTCTGGGTGGGTATCAGGGGGAGGGCGTTTCTCTCGCTGTTACAGAGGTCTTTCACAATTTTGAAGATATCTGTGGTTTGATTTTGAGAATTCCGAATCTTCCTAGAGAAGTAGTCAGTTTTATTTTTTAGGATGGTTTTTAAATATTCTGTGCGAGCCGTCCTGTATATCCCTTTATGTTGCTGACAGTAATAGGTTCTCCAGGCTCTCTCTTTCTGGCGTAATTCTAGTTTAAGTTTCCTTAGTTCGGGGCTGAACCATTTGTGGGCATCTGTGTCGCAAGTGCGAGCGAACTTGACCACTGGAGCGTGGGTTTGCACAGCCTCAGATAGCCAATCAGTGATTTTTCCTTCCATATTGTCTAAATCGTTGTCTAATCTGGGCTGTGTGGATTTCAAGGTTCCTAAGAAACCCACCATATTTATAGAGTTCCATTTTCTGGTTGGGCCTCCTGTCTGGTATGATGGTTTGGCATAGCCGTCCATGGTGATAGTGAAATGTATTAGATGGTGATCAGACCAGATACAGGGAGTAATGGAGGGGGTTGGGAGTGACAGGTTATAGGACCAGATTTGGTCTAGTGCATGACCCTTTTCATGAGTAGGATCAGCTATGTGTTTGGTCAGGTTAAGATTCACAAGCAGTTCCTGTAGCTCAACTGCCTAGGGCCCGACTGCCTCATTGTCAAGCCAGTAATTCAAGTCCCCTGCAATGAGAACCTTCGGGTAGTTGACTACCAGGGGAGCTATTTGTTCTGCTAAGGATAATGGGAAGGATGTCATGGAGCGAGGGGGGCGGTATATCAAGACTATTAAGAGGGCGCCCGAGTCAGAATCTACTTTGATGATAAGGTTCTCTGTCTCTGTGAGGGTAAGGGGGGTGAGGGACAGGAATTTGTGATCTTTATGAATAATAGCTGCAACCCCGCCCCAAGCTTGCCTAGGGGGCGGTTGTTTGCATGGATATAGTAATCCGCGGGGAGTGCGGCTAGGATATCTGGCAGTGAATCCTCTGTCAGCCATGTTTCCGTGAGTAACAGAATATCTGTTTATCAGTTGCTAGTAGTAGGAAGATATCTAGTTGGTGCATCAACAGGGACCGGGTATTTAGATAGGCACAACGTAGTGTAAGGTGAGGTTTGATCGTAGGCCCAGGGTTTCTTAGTAAGTCCTGGCCGGTTGAAGAGTCCCTGGCAATGCCGTTGATGGTGATACGGCGGATTGTATTTGGGGACAGAGGGCGGTCTCTATGAGGTGGGGAATCCAGTGACATGAGGACCCTAGGTGAGTACGTTAGAGTTTGACCAGGGTTTCCTGCCCCTGGTGCCGGGCCGGCGCGGACAGGCGCAGACTGGCTTGCCTTTGGCGCGCCAGCGGCTCATCCGCTGCGCGGTCGCGGCGGGGAAATCATTTTGTAGTAACGTGTGTGGGAGGGGCCAGCAACTGTGCTAGTGCGCTGGTTTCCTTAATTTTTTAAAGATCGCCTCTGAGTGGCAACAATATTTTAAAAACGTGCGCGAGTGAAATAAAACAGGTTTTAAAAAATGAGCAAGCAAAACATACAATTTTTACGAGTAGCGACTACATGCTGGCTTTCCGCCTCAGGAAGGGGACAGTCAATGTAGACAGCGCGCTTCTGCCTCAGTGCAGCTTTTGTAGTAATGTGTGGGAGGGGCCAGCAACTGGGTCTCGGATCAGGTGAGGAGAATTCCCTCCTAAGATGGCGGCCTCTGCCGGAGCTGTTCCCCGCTGTAGCGCTTAGTCGGCTGCAAGGGGGAGGATTCAACCAGGTAATTAGCCAAGTAATCTGGCCTTTCCCCAGCTAAAGTGCTAATGCGCTGGTTTCCTTAATTTTTTAAAGATCGCCTCTGAGTGGCAACAATATTTTAAAAACGTGGGCAAGTGAAATAAAACAGGTTTTAAAACACGAGCAAGCAAAACATAAAATGTTTACGAGTAGCGGTTACTTCCCGGCTTTCCGCCTCAGGAAGGGGACAGTCAATGTAGTCCATGAACTTGTGTACCAATGCAAAGAGCTGGTGCTGTGTGATGCGTCGCCTGCAGTGACATTTCCTGGCTTTGTGACGGAGCGCTCCTCTTCAGTAAGTTGCTCGGCCCTGGCCGTGGCCGCGGCCGCCATTTTCTACGGCGGCGCGGACCCGACCTCTTTGCCGGTGCACGGAGCTCTATCACCTAGCACTTTTCCTTTCATCTCCGCTTTTCAGTTTTGCCTTGCTCAATCTAAGACTTTGCCTGGGCCTTTTTATACACTGGAGTTCTGCCTGCATTTTCCAGTTGATGCGTTCTTTGCTTTATTGCTGATTTTTCGGCTTCCATTTTGAATGCCTCAGGCGCTGTCTTCTGCAATTACCAGATATGACGCAGCAGTGCAATTAAGCCCTTGGAGATGGTTTCTTCTGCATAATTCTTCCTAATATCGCTGGGCACTCTAAACCATGGTACAGGAGCATTTTTGAGACCTAGTTCACTGTTTTTTCTCATGTTGTTTTTCTTTCCGATATTTCTTACTGGATCTGGGGCTTTCAATGCTACAATGAGAGAGTGTTTCTACGCCTAAGGAATCTCTTTTTCTTCCCCTCCCACTACTTGTTAATAGCGCTGAGCTTATCTTTACTGTTGGCTTAGTGATTGAATACTTTGTCCTCCAGTACCTGCACGCGCTTCTATTTTTTTGCATTCAGTGCTTCCCTGCGGGGTGTTGTTTTCTTGCCTCGTTGTACGGGCCGACTCAGGACGATGCCGCACGTGCCTACCACTACTAAAAAGACTGTCTTTTTTAAAAACTCTAAAGTTTTTTCTGCTCTATACAAACTTGACGATCCTCTGGCCTCCTCTGGGTCTGACGCACTCATGGAATCCTCTCAGACGCCATCTGAGAAAGCTAGCACTAAACGTCACAGGAAGGATATTCCATCACCTCCTAGTCAGCATACGCCTGTTTCAATGGAGCTTTTGCTAGAGGAAATACGATCTTTTCACCCATTCCTGGAGGAAATTAGAGCTTTACGCCCCTTCATGGAGGAAACAAATGTCAAGCTCCAAACTCTTACAGATAATTGGTCCAACATGGATACCAGAGTTACTTCTGTCGAAATTGCAGTCTCATCCATTCAGGACACGTGCTCTAAAGTTCCACATCTAGCTTCACAAGTATCCGCTCTCCAGAGACAAGTGGAGGAGTTGGAGAACAGGAACAGGCGTAACAACCTATGTATTTATGGCCTGGTGGAGGGTCTTGGGGGCTCGGATCCACTCGCCTTCTTTAGACCTTTCCTTCCCAAGCTGTTACGTCTACCAGAAGGTACTACTCTTAACATTCAACGTGCTCATCGCCTTGGTCGTCCATCTACTACTTCTTCGCCTTCCCAGAGGCCACGAGGTGTCATTCTATATTTTATGGAATACACTGATCTCCTTAAGGTACTGGCAGCTGCTAAATCCACCTCTAACTTGACATGGTCTGGCTCTTCTTTTTTCTTTGCCCAGGCCTAGGCAAAGGCAACGGCAAACCGCCGAAAAGCCTTCCTGAACATGAGGGATGATCTCCGCTCAATGGGTGCCAGATATGGTTTAATCCACCCTTGCCTATTCAAAGTCACCTATAACAACAGGACCACCACCTATGAGGATCCGGTTCGACTGCAGAGCTTTATTAACGCACATAGGACTTCAGCTATGGACTCTTCGGGTCCTTCCTCATCTGCTCCTGGCTGAGATGCTCTGGACTGCATTGTTGTTTCTGTACTCTCGTAGTTCTGCCATGTATTGCTCCTTTTTTCTTGTTCTTGTCTATGGAGCTCTGTAATTCATGTTCTTGTTGATGTTCTCTTTAAGTCGCATTGTTGTTTCTTGTTTTTATTGCTCTTGTCCGACTCAGTTCTGTAATTTAATCATATGTTTTTTTGGGGGGGTTTTTGTCCTCGTCCCCGCAGGAATTCTATCTTGTCTGGTGATGTCTCCCTGGGTCCCTGCCTGGCCGCTCCTGGATGTGCCGCTTCACCCTTGTGGTTCTATCCCTCCCCCGTCCTCTTCTAGCTTTCTTCTTGTGTAGGTATGTTTTTTCCTCGTCTTTTCATTTGTCCCTCTTTTTGGTTTGTTTTTCTCTTTTATGGATTCATTTTTCTTGTTCATTTGTGGATGATGTTTTCTATGACTTGGACTCTGTTTACTTCCTTGCCTTTGTTCTTTTTCCTCTACTCCCTTTCATTCTTCTCTTCCACATTTTGTTTCTATTCATTGCTGCTGTTTCACACTTTGCTTTCCTTAATTCCTCCTCCATCCTATTTCACCTTCTTCCTTACAGGTGGTCTTCTCCTCGTGTCTCATTCTTTCTTTTGGGATTTGTTTTCCATGCACTTTGTATTTACCTTGTTGTTAACCATGCTTTGCTTTATATGCTATGTCTCTTAATTTAATTTCATGGAATGTTAAGGGTATCAACTCTCCAATTAAGCGTCATCGTATCTTATCTCATTTAGCCAAGTTGAACGTTGACGTAGCTTTTTTGCAGGAAACTCACCTATCTGACACTGAATCTGAGAAACTTAAAAGGGGGTGGGTGGGTGAGGTTTTCTATTCACGAGGTGATGGGAAGCGCAATGGTGTCGTAATCCTTTGTCGTAAATCACTTCCTCTCACGCTTATTTCTCAAGAATCGGATGTCAACGGCAGATGGGCATTTGTCAAGCTGTCTCTTAGGGGTGTTTCAGTCTGTTTTCTCAATGTTTATGCCCCTACGGGTGGTGAGCCTCTTTTTTGGGCTGAGTTTTCCCGGCACATCACACGTTTCCTGGATGATAACTTTATCCTTGCTGGTGATTGCAATCACCCTCTAGACCCCTTCACTGATAGGCGTTCCACTGCCCGTTATATCCCCAGCAAATCACCCAAGCCATTTCCCGACATAAGCTCGTTGACGCATGGCGTCTATGCAATCCCACGTTAGAGGAGTTTACTTTTTATTCCCCTTTACACCACTCTCAGTCACGTATTGATTATATTTTTGTCTCTCACCACATGGCTCAATCTCTACGTGCAGCTGAAATCGGCCCGATCCTACTTTCGGATCACGCCCCTGTTTTGATTGGCATAGATGTACTCCCTAAATCTGTAGGCCCTAAGAGATGGCGTTTTAATAATAGTCTTCTCTTGGACACTAAATTTACTAGTTCCTTTTTGGCTTTCTCAGATGAATTTTTTCAAATTTAATGATTACCCCACTCTCCCCGCTCACACTATCTGGGATGCATTTAAAGCTGCGGCTCGCGATTTCATTATCACTTTTGTGGCAAGGAAACGCAAAGCTGCTCGCACATTCACTGGGAATCTTCTCAAGGACATTAAGAGACTGGAGCATGCCTATTTTACATCGCATGCGCAGGACAGCTTGACTGCTCTTGTGGCTGCTAAAATGAAGTTCAATCAAAAATCCACTGAAGACGCTTCATTGTTTTTGTTAAAATCTAGTGCCAAGTTTTGCGGGGGGCGAAATAAAGCTGGGAGACTTCTTGCTAATTATTTAAAAGTTAAGCATAATAAGTTGAACATTGAGTCTATTTATGATGCCAACTCTGTTCTCCATAACAAAGATGCTGACATTCTCACTGAGTTTTCCCTTTTCTATAAGACCTTGTACTCCTCCGAGATCTCTCCTTCTCCTCCCTCCCTCACACAATACCTTTCTACCATTCGCAAACCCGACCATTTCCCTCTTGATTTGATCCACTTAGAATCTGATGTTTCCCAAGGAGAATTGCTAACTGCACTTAAACACCTCAAATTAAACAAGGCTCCTGGGCCTGATGGTTTTACTGTAGAATTTTACTTACATTTCTCTAAGTTCCTCATTCCAAACTCCACTCTCTTTTAGGCTCCTTTTCTGCGCTTGGGTCTTCCTCTGGGTCCTTCTCCGATGCCCACATCTGCTTAATACCGAAAGCTGGCAAGGACGCCCAGTACTGTAAGAACTACAGGCCCATATCCCTGGTGAATATTGATTATAAGATTTTTGCCAAGTCTTTGGCTGCTCCACTTGACCATCTGCTTCCAGACCTTCTTGGGGAGGAGCAGTCTGGTTTCGTCAAAGGCTGCTATATAACCGACAATACCAGACTCCTGTTTAATATTTTATCCAAGTCCTCTCGCCTTCAACATCCTCTCGCAGCAATTGCTTTAGATGCCGAGAAGGCATTTGATCGGGTGGAGTGGCCTTACCTTTTCCACACTTTAGAATGGTTTGGCCTTGGCCCTAAATTAATTTCCCTGGTTTCCCTCCTGTATTCCAACCTGCGAGCGGCGGTAAGTGCAAATGGTCAGATTTCTTCCTTCTTTGGTCTTGGCAGGGGTGTTCGTCAGGGTTGCCCCCTATCTCCTTTTTTTTTTTTATTTTTTTTTTTTTTATTTTTTTTTTAAAACCTTTATTTGAGCAAGCAAGAAGGTACAAGGATGGGCCTACAACCACACGGGCCAGCCGCTAAAAAGGAGTAGACATATATCATATATGCCCGCAGAGGTAACAGTCAATCAACAATGCAATACTCCACATAATATACAGAGCAAAAAACAGGTTTTATGTTTATAAAAGAACAAACATACAAAAAGGGCGAGAGTGTATCACTGAAGGTCAGCCCAAGGGACGCAAGGGGGGGACAGCAACGGAAGTGCAGTAGCAAAATTCTAAGCACCAAGGAGTTCGGAGGGGGGGGGGGGAGGGGCGCAGAGATCAGGAAGAAGGGGGGGGGAGCCGGAAACACCAGCTCAATCCCTATATGAAGATTCCGAGAACGCTAGCCTAAGGAGACAGGGTAATCTCGATAGTGTCCACAAGGGGAGGAGTACAAATGTCGCCACGGTATTCATTCCATTGACCCCACACCTTCACCCATGCCCTGGGTCTGCCCCTGGCCACATAGACGGTTTTCTCACGGAACATGGACCAATCCATGTTATCCTCCCATTGCGAGAGGGCAGGGGGCCTGGAGGCCCCCCAGAGTTGCGCAATATCTCGCTTCGCAATCATATAGCCCAGGGTGGCCCATCTAGTCTGTGCCACCGAATAATCAGTGGGCTCCCAAACATTCAAAAGACAGCGACGAGGTTCCGGACGCAAGGACATCCCTGTCACCACAGTCATCAGATCAAGCACAGCCACCCAATAAGCAGCCACCATCGGGCACTCCCAAAGAATATGCAGGAAAGTAGCACGCAAACCACATCCACGCTTACACAATCCATCGGAGGAAAAGCCCATCACCATCAGTCGCGGTCCCGTCACGTACACCCGATGTAGGATCTTCAATTGGACCAGACGGAGTCGAGCCGGGATAGCCACCTCCTTCGGGGAGGAGAGGGCCGACTGCCAATCCTCATCATCCAGTTCCAACCCATCTCCCACCCATTGTTCCCGAAGTCGGGCCAATAAGTCAGTCCGATTGTTAATCAACTTTTTATAGATCAGGGAGATAGTGCTATCAGGAAGATGTTCGTCAAGGATACGGTCTTCAAGGGGGGAAGAGTCAGGCGGAATCTCACCAGGAGCAAATACCGAAACCAAAGCGTGCCTGACCTGTAAATAACGAAAGAATTCCCGACTACTCAGGCCGTAGTCAGCCTGAAGGGCCTGAAACGGGCGTACAGAACCCTTAGAGTACACATCCCCCACCTTAGAGATCCCAATCAATTCCCAACGGTCAAAACCCTTGGAAGACCAAAGACCGCCCAGACGTTCTGAAGCATAAAGCGGCGTCGCCAACGTCAAGCGATCCTCCCAGCCCAGGCTCACATTCGCGGCACGCCACACCGACAAAGCAATCAAAGTAGGCCCCACAAGATGGCGCCCAGCGGAGCGAGAATAGAGCACTCTGTGAAAGTCACCTCCCGGAAGCTGAAGTTTATCCATCTCAAACGCCGGATTACGACCTGGCGAGAACATAGCGTGATTAATAGCGGACAGATGGGAAGCCCAGTAGTATCTCTTAACATCGGGGAGCGCCATGCCCCCATCATACCACGGGATGGAAAGTTTCGCGAGAGCAATGCGCGGTCGCCCATCCCAAATAAGTTGCCTCTGAAGGCTCTCAATCTCCCGAAAATAGGCCTTAGGGATAGGATCGTAATAATTCTGGAGAGCGTAGAGAAACCGCGGTAATGACATCATCTTAAACAGGGCCGCCCGACCCAGGGGAGACAAGGGAAGTTTGCGCCAACGGGCAACGTCCAAACGGAGCCTAAGCAACGGGGGGAGGAGATTACGATCAAAACGAAGGGACGGGTCCAAGGTAACAAAAACCCCCAAGTATTTGAAGCCATCCCGGACCACCTGAAGAGGAAGTCTACTCGGCAACGGAGGCAAGATACCAGATAAAACGTATACACAGGACTTAGCCCAGTTGATGAAGAGGCCTGAGTTAGCGCCAAAGGACGCAAGAACGTCAAATAAAACAGATAAAGACTTGCGAGGGGAAGTAAGATACAAGAGGATGTCGTCCGCATAAAGCGAGACGCGGTCTTCGAAGTCCGGGGCCCAACGAATCCCTTTAAGGGATGGTTCCCAACGGAGCCAGGCCGCCAACGGTTCAAGAGCGAGCGCAAACAACAGAGGGGACAAGGGGCAACCCTGACGGGTACCCCTGCCCAAGGAGAAGGGAGCCGACACTCTACCGTTCACTACAACTTGTGCCAGAGGTTCCGCGTACAATAGTCTAACCCAGCTAATAAACTCGCACCCGAATCCGAATTTCTCAAGAGTCGCCCATAAATAGGGCCACTCCACAGTGTCAAAGGCCATGGAGGCATCCAGGGACGCCAAAATGGCCGGTTCAGTCAAACGCCCCGCCCTCGCCAGCACGCCGTGGAGGCGACGTAAATTCAGAGCAGTGTTTCGATGCGGGATAAAGCCAGACTGATCCGGATGGACCAAATCCCCGAGAACCGAAAGGAGACGGGTCGCCAAAAGTTTAGCCAACACCTTAGGTTCAACATTTAATAGGGATATGGGCCTATACGAGGAACAGAGGTCACGCGGTTTACCCTCTTTGGGGATGACGACGATTGTCGCCAGACGCTGATCATAAGGAAGTATGTTCCGCTCACGAGATTCTAGAAACATGGCGCGAAGATATGGCGCCACCCTATCGGGGCGCAACTTGTACAACTCAATAGGCAAACCGTTCGGGCCCAGTGCTTTGCCCGAACGGAGCGAACGAACTGCAGTGGCTATCTCATCATTCGTAAAAGGGGAGTCCAAAGCAATACGGTCCAAATCGGTGACACAGGGCAAAGTGATATCACGCAGAAGAAGGCGGGAGTCGGCAACATCCCTTACAGACACGGGAGCATATACCACACGGAAATATTCCGCAAAACGATCAACAATGGCAGTCGGATCAATCACATTCTCACCACTCGCAGACTGAATCACGGGCACCACACGATTAACCCTTTCTTTCTTGTCCAACCACGCTAGGAGTTTGCCCGCCTTGTCACCCACATCATACAATCTGCCCTGTTGCTCACGAAACATCACCTTCGCAGCGTCAGTGACCAAGGATTTATATGCAAACTGTTTTAGACCCAGGGCATGGAGTTTCTCAGGCGTGACACCAGACTCTAACTCGTCCTCCAAAGCAGAGATCTCCCCCTCGAGGTCCACCACCTCCCTCCTCCCAGCCTTCTTAGCTTCAACAATCAAGGAAAGGGCCTGTCCACGAATCACAGTTTTAAAGGCTTCCCACAGGGACACAGCCGAAGAGACCGACCCCTCGTTTTCCAGGAAATACGCATCCATGGACTTGAGCAAGAGGGTACGAGTCTCAGGGGAGGAAAGATACCAAGGGTTAATGGGAGCCACTCGGCCCGCCGCTTCTACCCCAACCTCGAAACGAAGCCAGAGCGGCGAGTGATCAGAAATACCCCTTGGCAAATGTAAAATCTCACGAACCGCCGATGATTGGGCCGCGGGCATCAGGAAATAATCCAGCCGAGACAGACTGCCGTGAGCCCCAGAATGGAAGGTGTATTGGAGCTGAGTAGGATGCAACAGTCGCCAGCAGTCCACAAGGCCAAAGGTATCTAGAAACCCACCCAACCACTGCTGAGCCTGCGGGGTATCTCTAGGGGGATGGCGATCGTGAAGGCCGGAAAGCACCGAGTTAAAATCACCGGCCAGAAAGAGAGTACTATCAGGGAGATCTAACAAAACACGGCCCAAATCAGTAAAAGTAGAAGCCTGCAAACCCGGGGGAACATAAACATTGAAGAGAGATAGGGTGCGGCCTTCATATCTACCCACCAAGACAGTATATCTCCCACGATCATCGTGAATCACCTCATCGATCGCCAGGGGGAGGGAGGTTCGAACAAGAATGCCCACACCCCTAGATCCGGAGGTAAACCCCGAGTGCGCCACAAGGCGGTAGCCCCATCTATTCATTGCATAACAAACATTACCAATCAAATGGGTTTCTTGCAGGAAAACAATGTCCGGTGACAAACGTCGTATACATTTTAAGACAACACTGCGCTTAATACGATCTCCCAGGCCATTAACGTTCCAGGAAAGAAATTTCAACCCTCTACCCCCCATCCCAGCCGCCCGAGCCAAGACCCCTCGTCCATGAGCTAGACATCAGAAACAGCAGCAAACACAGGAGCAACTCGCCTTGAAAACAACACACAGAAAAGAAAAAACTTCCCAACCCCCCTCCCCCAAACTGAAGAGAAACACCCCCCACCCTGCACCCCTGCAAAAAGCTAAAGAGCCACCCCAACCTGCAGTGTGCCTGTCGCCCAAGAACCCCTATTCTACACAAAGTCCCCGGAGGAGGAAAGGTCTCCGTTCCACCCTCCCCCCGACCTCAGCAAGAACAAAAATAACAAACGAAAGACAGAATAATCACAATGTAGAGGGACGCCGGCCAACACTCCTGATAGTGTATACAAAATAAGACATAAGAACCGAACAGTTAGATCTCCACACCACCTTCGGCACCACCCGGGTGAGCGGCGGAGTCAGTCTCAGGAGGACGATCAGGCAATGAGTCCAGCCAGTCATTAACAGCATCTGGTCGATCAAAGAAAAGGGTACGCTCATTGTATTCGACCCGAAGTCTGGTGGGAAAGAGCATGGCGTAACGTAGGCCCCGATCCCGAAGACGTTTCTTGGCACCACGAAACTCCATACGTTGTCTCTGAACCTGTTGAGAAAAGTCCGGGTAAAAGTTCACCGTAGCATTCTCAAAGGCCACCGGGCCCTTCACCCGCGAGGCCTGCAGGATAGCGTCCCGGTCTCTATAATGAAAAAGCTTCGCTACAATGGGTCTCGGCGGGGCCCCCGGCTTGACTTTGCCCCCTGGAACACGATGTGCGCGTTCCACCGTGAAAAATTTTGTAAGACCAGAAGGGGCCAGATGGTTCAAGACCAGATCCTCAACCAGGAGATCCACCGAGTGGGGTTCAGGGTTCTCCGGTACACCAACCAGGCGAACATTGCAGCGACGCGCCCTATTTTCAAAGTCCTCCAGGCGACGGGTCATGAAGTCGTTCCCCCGACGGAGATTTCCGATCTCTGTCTGGAGCTCTGAGACGTCCTTCGTAAGGCTAGACGATTTAATATCCAATGATTGTACCCTCTCATTCGTCTTGCCAAGATCAGCACGAATCAGATTCACCTCAATAGCCACGGTGTCAAGTTTATGGGCCAAGGCCTCGTACTGTAGGCCGATGGATTCCCTCACACCCGAGATGGCACCCATGATATCCTGTAGGGAGGGCTCCGCCGACTCCTCCAAAACTCGTTCGGACGCTATACTGGAACCAGGCAGGGCAGCTCCGGGGGACCCCTTAGAATGGGTATAACGGTCCATGACATTTGATTGAACTGGAGCTCCGCGCAGAGGTGTTTTCGTCTTGCGCGTCTCTCTGTCCCCTCTGCCCGCCATTTTGAAGATGCGTCACAGGACAAGCCACCAGGTTCGACGGGCCCGACACCCAAAGTACAGGATCAAAAGTACACTAAAAAGGGGGCACTACTCGGGTAGAGGTCGCCGAGCCAGCAAATAGGTCACATGAAAGCCCAACAGCCGATCTGCCTCCAAGTCACAGCCGCAACACGATATCCACCCCCGTGGCCCAAGTCGGAACAGAATCGAAACCGAAACTTAGGAAGGGGGGACCCACAAGGCCAGATCTCCTGCCGTTGTTGTTCAATTGCAGGACGGCTACAGAACCGCACCCCGTCCCGGGCGCACCTCAAGGGCGGAGCCCAAAAGTTCAGAGCACCATATCTCAGGAATATGAGATCCAAATCAATTTCCGAAAAGTGCCAGGGTAATCAGCCAAACGTCCCCCACACGAATTCTTGCAAGAAATCAGGATTCAGCCAGGATAAAATGCCGGGAGCGGCGAGGGTCCGGAGAGCGCTGTGCTCACGCGGCCATCTCGGACGCCCGCCAAGCTCCTCCCTCTCCTTTTGTTTTTAATTTAGCGTTGGAGCCCTTCCTCTCTAAGCTCCGACAAAATCCTGACGTTCATGGATTTCAAACGGCGACCTCTCATGTCAAACTTGCTGCATATGCAGATGATATTTTACTCTTTTTCTCTAATCCCACGATCTCCATCCCAGCTTTTTTGGAGGAAGTGCGGAACTACTCTCTCATTTCTGGATATAAACTCAATAACGATAAATGCGAGATGCTTCTCCTCACAAAGTTCACCTTTAAATCGGATTTTAGTGCTTCCAATTTTGCCTGGAGTCCTTCGCACATTAAATATCTGGGTTTGCATATTACACCTACAATCTTTGACACTGTTTCCCTCTGTCTAAATAAATGCATTCAAAAAGTTTCCGATCTAGCAACCAGATGGCACCCTCTGTATCTCTCTTGGTGGGGTCGCCTCGACACTATTAAAATGATGTTGTCCCCTATAATCCTTTATACTATTTCTAACATTCCGGTCCCGATCCCTTCCAAATTCTTTAAAAAATTGAACGCGGTCTTGTCCACCTTCTTGTGGAACAATAAACGCCCCAGGATGTCTCTGGCTAGACTGATTTGCCCTGCATCTGAAGGCGGAGTGAATTTTCCCGATTTTCCGACCTATCAGAAGGCCTTTTTGCTTCGCCAAGCCTCCTTTTGGTTAGCAGATCCAGATTCCCCATGTCCCCTGTGGGCTAAAGTTGAATGCCTTTTCTTGTCACCTTTCTCCTTTGCTGAGTGTCTTTCTTTTTCCCGTAAACCTTCCTCACTTTTCACTCCGATTCATAAATATACCATTAAACTTCTTCTATCCTCCAAACCCTCTCCTCCTGTTACTGTTGCTGATTTTCTTTCATCCACCATTTGGCATAATACTCATCTCTTGATACGTCACAAACACTTTTTTTGGAAGTCTTGGAGGCACAAGAGGTTGGTTTGGATTTCACAATTGTTTTCAGGCTCACCTTTCTGCCTTTCGCAACACTTTCTGCCTTGTTCGACCTGCCTTCATCGCTCTCTCCCAAGTATCTCTTACTTAGAGAGGCAGTGATGTCTATGTATGTCCGACTCCTGCAGTTGCAGACACAGCTGCCTTCCCCTCCACCCTCTCCCGTTTCACAACTTCACTCACTCCTTCGCACTACTCCCAAAGCAGCCTCTATCTACAAGCACTTTCAATCTCACAATTCTCCTCGGGCCAAATCTAAGGTAGAAACGCAGTGGGAGCTTGATTTCGACATCTCGTGGCCTATCTCCATTTGGGACAAGATATGGATCAAGCTTCGTAAGTCGTCCCGAGCGGCGTCCCTCACGCAATCTCTATTTTTTATTTATAATCGTTTGCTCCTTACCCCCTTCACCCTTCATAAGAGGTTTTCCACCCTTCCAGATGTCTGTTGGTCCTGTTCCTCTCCGAATGCTACCCTCTTTCACATGTTGTTCCTCTGCAAGCCGGTACACGATTTCTGGATACAGATTTGGGCTCAAATTATTGTCATTTTTGGTACACACGTCCCCTTCTCCCCTGTCCACATTTTCCTGGGAAGTCTTTCGTCTTGCTGGGAAGAAGTCGATCTTGAGGCTCGCATTGTTGATTTGTTGTTGGCTGCTGCACTCCAACAAATTACTCTCAATTGGAAGGCATCCTCCAATATTTCATTTAAAGCATGGTGGTACAATGTTTGCCATAATCATAGGCTGGATAATGCTTTTGTTTTCCCCGTTTCCATGGCTACGAGAAGGGCAGAATTATGGCTTCCTGTTACACTGTATTTAGATAAATGTGCTCTCTGTTCTTTTTGCCCCCCACCAATCCAACAAGAAGTTCCTAAACCGCCTTGATTGCCCTTTACATTCCTTCTTAACTTTTTATTATTGCATGTTACTTTTCCATTTTTAATTGCTTATATGAATCTGCTGTATTATTTTTGCCATATATGACACCCATGATTTGTTCCTGTGTTCATTTGCTCATGTCTTTCTATTTATTGTACCACATTACCGGTTAACTATTGTTTCCCCCTTCTTTCCTTTTGTTCCCCTCTTATTTTTCATGATTTGTTCATTGACACCTTGCATTTTTGACTAAATAAAGTCTTTTCTGAACTGAAAAACATTTATATATTTTTGTTACATACATATTACACTTTTTTAATTAATATTAATATTAAAAATAGTAATATTAATTATTTTTACAAAAGATTAATAACAATTTTCTATACATTGTTTTGTTATATTTCTTTTTTTCTGTAATATTAATAATAAATATTATATTTATTATAATATTTATTTTTATAATTTCACTAATAAGTTAAATTATGTAACACATTATAATTAAATTAAAAAATCCAGGTTTGTATTTAAATAGTTGCACAATTTTTCCATGTCAAATAACATTTAACTGTATTTAATGAGTTACATTTTCTTAGGTTAGACTTTGTATTTGGTTTTGGGCCTTCTATTTAGTAACTGGTTAATGTCGTTTTGTGTCATTTTGGTTGAAGAGAAGCTCGCTTTTGGGAGATACTTCACGTCGCTACGGGTAAGGTTTATTTTCTTAGTTTAAAATACGTTTTAAATCAATTTTGAAGCTAGTTAGATAGTGTTTAGTGTAGTTAGATATTTATTAGTTATATTCGGAACTGTAATATGTTATAGTTATGTGTGGTGTTTTTATGTATTTTTAACTTTGTGTAGACCTGTTTTGAGAGTTGGAAATACAGTGTTTAATGTATATTTTTATCAAAATTAAAGCTAGTAGTATTGTTAGTAAGGGGTCCATTAGGGTGGCGGGCTGTGGCACCATCGTGCTGCTGGTGGGGCGGAAAAAACGCCTCTTTCCGCCCACGAGCAGCGGGAAACACGTCTGCCATATTAGTATTGCAAAACATAGGTCAAATCCCGTCCGCCGCTGAGTGACGCACACCGCCATCAAAGTGCGCCCGCCACCGCAGCGGTGGGAGCCAATGGAGACTCTCAGCCATGCGGAATGACGTCCGCCCCGCTCCACAAATGAGAATGGCCCTCACAGGCAGGCGCACCGCAGTGGAGACACCGCCCAACCAGAGACGGCGGAAACTCGACAGCGGAGCACGATAGCAGAGACCCGGTCCACACCATCCGGTCACAACCGACATGGACCCAGCTCTACATGTGTATCCGGTGATGTACCTGCTACAGCACTGTCATATAATGGGCCGCCGGAGACGACACCGCAGGTACACAACTACACAAATACAACACACAACACACGGGCTCACACAGGGTCCAAAACCACAACAGACACCCTGCTGGGGCAACAACACATCCACAAGGGCACCCACACATGTCCCACCTGCCACCAAGTCACCCCACTGCATCCTGGACACACATCGACCGCGAACTTGAAGCAATGTCCCAGTCCCAGTCTCGTCACCGCAGCGGTAAACACATGTGCAGAATGCAGAAGGCTGGGCCAGTCCAAGGCATGGGCAGGGCACAAAGACCACAGGGACACACCCCCCCCAACCACACATTAACACACCCCATCAAGTCACAGTCCCGGTGCCCATCCTGTGCACCCCCATGCACAGAAACAAGCAACAAGCAAGCACAATCCACACCCTGCACCACACAACAAACAACCAGGGAGACAGCCACTGCAGGAGTGGCTGACAAGGAACACACAACACCAGTGCCACACACACTGAAGGCTGCCAATACTTGCCAGTACATACACACACAAACAACCCCACTCCCTGGGTGTAGCCACAAACATAACATACACACAGGGATGCCTGAACAGATGCCTGCCCAAAAGCAACACACAAACACTACAGAAACACACACAGAACACCATCAGAAACAGACATACCCTGTCAGCCAAACTGTGGAAAGGAAATGGGAGCACAGACACAACAGCAGTGTACAACCCTCATCACACAGGAACAAAACACACACAACATACCACAAATCACACAAGCAGTGCACCATCACAGAACTACACTGCCACATGAAACCAACCACAGATGCACATGAAATCAAAAATGAACAAACATTACAAGACATCAGGGGATGCACATCAGGCAATGCCAAGGCCACATACACACAGCACTGTATGCACAACATGCAGTGTGTGCACACCAAGCAGAACAGTCACACACACACATGACTGACACAACATCAACACACACAACAGAAATTAGCACAGCACAAACACAACAGCACACCCAGGAAGTGGAGCAATACCACAGCCAACACACATACATCCAACACAACAACAACAGAAGCACCACTCTGGGATACTAGAGCAGACCCATCTTAACCAGAGCACTGGTCAGCACACACAGCTGAAGTGCACATGAGCAATCCTCGTTGATTAATAGCACAACAACACCACACATAAACCATTGGGGCAATGTCCAGAGTGGAACATCACTCTTGGCCCAAGAACTTCACCACAAAGCACAGTGTCACAAATGAAGTGATGGGGAGGCACACACACATGTAAACCAAGGGGACAGCTGACATCAAAGTTAACTGACTTGCATGTCAGTAGTAGACATGTAAGGGGTGTACCATACACAAATAGAGGGAGTGCAGACCCACAATGGGTAGGCATGCGTGGCACACATAGGGGATGGCATTACACCACACACACTATGCCATACAGGAGGATAAAAGGCACCATGTGGCTGCAATGCATGAGAAACACAACCACAATGGCAGTGTGAAGCAGCAGGGCTACACCGTCTACACAAACACACTCAAGACACATGGATGATCAAACAAACACAACACTGAAGTGCAAGTCACACACTTTGCACACTCATAAGTGACTAAAACAACAAGGAGGAGTCAGACAGAACAGCCTGGACACACCAACACACTGCACAGTGCACAACAGACAACTCACATGTGCATACAACCATAACCACAGGGCAGAACAATCCAAACAACAGGCACACAACTCCTGGGTGACACATGTGTGTCTTTCACAATCCAGGGGCACAGACACATCCACACCCCCTACAAAGTCACACCCTTCACACTGCACACCTCTTGACTACCCAAGAGCACACATCTCATATAGCCCATGGGACCAGGACTAAGGGCCAACACAAGATGACCATACACATACACAGCTGGGCACACATAAAGGAATAACACACATACATCATGACATTGCCCAGCCTGCATGCAAACCTGTGTGCAGCATCACACCCTGTGCTGGCAGTGTCCCCTACCCTGACATGTGAACAATGTAGCCTACAATAGCAAACCACTAAAAAGAGAACTGCATGACAGGTAAAATAGCCATCACAGATATCACTAGTATCCATGTCTGAATGGACTGAAGACCCTTTCACCCCTGTTTAA